>NC_058088.1:101918268-102293268 GCF_014858855.1 Bufo gargarizans
ATAAAATTAATCCTCAAAAATACAACTTGCCTAATAATTCTGCACTCCCTGTAGATCAACTTGCAGGATAACAGGTCGAACTGGATGGACAAATGTCTTTTTTTGACCTTATATACTATGTTACTATGTTAAATTTATACGCACTGCACTGTTGCAGTTATTTGTGGTGAAAGCGTATAGGGGCATATTTCAGTACTACCAGAAAAATATATACGCACTTCACTATTTTATTGTTTACTGGTAAAGCGTATAGTGGCCTACTTCAGTCCAACAAGAAATATATATTCACTGGTCGCTACTGCAATTATTTCTGGTGAAAGCGTATAGGGGCGTATTTCATTAAAAATAGATTAATATATGCATAATGCACTGTTGCAGTTATTTCTGTTGAAAGCCTATAGGGGTGTTATTCAGTAAAAAAAAAACAAAAAAAAAAAAAAACAAATATATACGCACTGCACTGTTGCAGTTATTTCTAGTGAAAGCGTATAGGGGCGTATTTCAGTACTACTTGAAAAATATATACGCGCTTCACTATTTAATTGTTTTCTGGTTAAAGCGTAAACTGGCCTTTTTCAGTCCAACAAGAAATATATATTCTCCGGTCACTTCTGCAATTATTTCTTGTGTAAGCGTATATGGACGTATTTCAGTAAAAAAAGAAAAATATATACGCACTGCACTGTTGCAATTATTTCTGGTGAAAGCGTAAAGGGGCGTATTTTAGTACTACTAGAAAAATATATACGCACTTCACTATTTTATTGTTTTCTAGTTAAAGAAATATATACCATATTTTTCGCCAAATAAGATGCACTCCCCCCCCCCCCGCCACAAAAAAAAAGTGGGGGGGAAATGGCAGTGCGTCTTATCGGGCAAATGCTGCAGTTTACACTGATACACTGCCGACCGCAGGCTGCACAGTGGGGAGGGAGGAGGGGCTGGTGGCCGGCATCTAGTTTTGAATGGTAGTGGGGCCCGGTGCAGACACTGTATTCTATTGCATCGGGCCCCGCTCACTGTAGTAATTTTTTTTGAAGTGTGGGCATTGTTTAACAATATAATTAATCTTCATTCCAGCAGCCTGTACTACTGTACTTACTAACTTCTGTAGCAGGCTACATCACGCGTCTGCTCCTCCCACTTTATAAATGAAGCAGGGGGCGCAGATGCATGAAATAGTGAGTTACGCTACAGCCGCCCGCCCTCCAGCCCGGCCTCCTGCCTGCTACGGAAGTTAGTAAGTACAGTAGTACAGGCTGCTGGAATAAAGATGAATTATATTGTTAAACAATGTCTACACTTCAATAAGATTACTACAGTGAGCAGGGCAATAGAATAGAATACAGTGACTGCACCGGGCCCCGCTGCCATTTCAAAACTAGATGCCGACCCCCACCCCCTGTATTAGGGGGTCATTCACACTACACAGGGACACTATAAAGGGGGATCTGTGGATGCTATTTATGTGTCATCCACAAAAAGCCCTCCAAAGCAGTGTCATGCCGTCCACAGATGCCCCATAACAGTGCCATCCACAGATCCCTGCCCTAACAGTGCCATCCACAGATCCCCCAATAGCAGTGTCATGCCATCCACAGATGCCCCCATAATAGTGCCATCCACATATCCCCATAACAGTGTCTGCCACAGACCCCCATAACAGTGCGTCATTCACAGATCCCCCATAATAGTGTCATCAACAGACCACCATTAGTAAAAAACAAAACAAAAGCACACCTTTTGGTTAAAATATTTTTTTCTTATTTTCCTCCTCAAAAACCTAGGAGCGTCATATGGGCCGGTGCGTCTTATAGGGCGAAAAATAAGGTATTCTCAGGTGACTTCCGCAGTTATTTTTGGTGAAAGCGTATAGTGGCGTATTTCAGTACTGCAAGAAATATATATAAGCATTTCACTCTTGAATTTTTTTCTGGTCAAAGCATATAGTGGCCTAATTCAGTCCAACAAGAATAATATATTCTCAGTGCACTGCTGCAGTGATTTCTGGTGAAAGTGTATAGTGGTGTATTTCAGTACTGCAAGAAATATATATAAGCACTTCACTGTTATATTTTTTTCTAGTCAAAGTATATCGTGGCCTAATTCAGTCCAACAAGAAATATATATTCTCAGTGCACTGCTAATTTCTTTTGTGGTCAAAGTGGATAGAGTCTTATTTAAGTACAAAAAGAAAATTATATTTGTCGCTATTAGGAGTATTTTAATTTCCGTTTCATTGGGTTAAATTGAGCTACAAGTATGTCAGACAGAGAAGTACCAGGCCATGCACAGAGGAGTGGCAGAGGCCTAAATGTTTCTGGCGCAAGCAGAGGTTGCAGCAGAGTAAGGGGTCATGGCAGCAGTAGTCGCAGCGAGAGGCCTGAGCTCTCGGTGTTATTGACCAGCAACCCTGTGGTTATTGATTGGTTAACTCGGTCATCCAAATCATCCCAAGTGACATCAGACACCCCCATCCAACAGTTGGTGGGTTAGTCAGACACAACCCTTAGTTGGTATGGCCCAGGAGCAGGACCTGTGCCTCTGGACTTTTATGTTCCATGACCGCAAGAAGTACTACATGCAGTGGGCTCAGCTTCAGTTTTCAGTGAGGATGAACTACTAGAGGACTGTCAGCAGCTACTACCCAGCCAAGATGTAGAGGAGACTTCCGCCACTTCCTCCACTAGGCAGGCAAAGTTTGCTGCTAAACTGCTTTTAGATCTTTGTTTCAGTTGTTTCTGTGATGTAGTGAAATATAATTACATGCACTTCATCCATTTCAAAGGCTTTTATTGGCAATTACATGACATTTATGCAAAGAGTCAGTATTTGCAGTGTTGGCCCTTCTTTTTCAGGACCTCTGCAATTCGACTGGGCATGCACTCAATCAACTTCTGGGTCAATTCCTGACTGATAGCAACCCATTCTTTCATAATCCTTTCTTGGAGTTTGTCAGAATTAGTGTTTTTTTGTTTGTCCACCCGCCTCTTGAGGATTGACCACAAGTTCTCAATGGGATTAAGATCTGGGGAGTTTCCAGGCCATGGACCCAAAATGTCAACGTTTTGGTCCCCCGAGCCACTTAGTTATCACTTTTGCCTTATGGCACGGTGCTCCATCGTGCTGGAAAATGCATTGTTCTTCACCAAACTGTTGTTGGATTGTTGGAAGAAGTTTCTGTTGGAGGGTGTTTTGGTACCATTCTTTATTCATGGCTGTGTTTTTGGGCAAAATTGTGAGTGAGCCCACTCCCTTGGATGAGAAGCAACCCCACACATGAATGGTCTCAGGATGCTTTACTGTTGGCATGACACAGGACTGATGGTAGCACTCACCTTTTCTTCTCCGGACAAGCCTTTTTCCTGATGCCCCAAACAATCGGAAAGGGGCTTCATCGGAGAATATGACTTTGCCCCAGTCCTCAGCAGTCCATTCACCATATTTTCTGCTGAAGATCAATCTGTCCCTGATGTTTTTTTTTTGAGAGAAGTAGCTTCTTTGCTGCCCTTCTTGACACCAGGCCATCTTCCAAAAGTCTTTGCCTCACTGTGCGTGCAGATGCGCTCACACCTACCTGCTGCCATTCCTGAGCAAGCTCTGCACTGGTGGCACTCCGATCCCGCAGCTGAATCCTCTTTAGGAGGCGATCCTGGTGCTTGCTGGACTTTCTTGGACGCCCTGAAGCCTTCTTAACAAGAATTGAAATTCTTTCCTTGAAGTTCTTGATGATCCTATAAATTGTTGATTGAGGTGCAATCTTAGTAGTCACAATATCCTTGCCTGTGAAGCCATTTTTATGCAACGCAATGATGGCTGCACGCGTTTCTTTGCAGGTCACCATGGTTAACAATGGAAGAACAATTATTTCAAGCATCACCCTCCTTTTAACAGGTCAAGTCTGCCATTTTAACACAATCAGCCTGACAGAATGATCTCCAGCCTTGTGCTCGTCAACATCCTCACCTGAGTTAACAAGACGATTACTGAAATGATCTCAGCAGGTCCTTTAATGACAGCAATGAAATGCAGTGGAAAGGTTTTTTTGGGATTAAGTTAATTTTCATGGCAAAGAAGGACTATGCAATTCATCTGATCACTCTTCACAACATTCTGGAGTATATGCAAATTGCTATTATAAAAACTTAAGCAGCAACTTTTCCAATTTCCAATATTTATGTAATTCTCAAAACTTTTGGCCACGACTGTAGACACTACTCGATGATGATGAAGCTGATCGCACTTGGGAGCCGTGTGAAGAAGGGGCTTCATCATCATCCGGAGAAGAGGGTGGCAGCTTGTCCGTCAGGCAGCAGCTGGGCCATGAAGTTGCTAGCGTGGCAGGGATTAGGCAGGGTGGCAGTAGTGGGAGATTTGGAGCCAAACGGGCACAGGGTAGACCACCCACTTTGCAGCAGCCTACCTGCCCTGAAAGGAGTGGTGCACGGGTTCATGGTAACAGCTGTGGTAGCAGTTATCCAGTGAGTAGTGTTGCGGGGAAAATCAGGTACTCGGCGGTGTGGTAGTTTTTTGTGAAGACACCGGAGGAGGTCAACATGGCCATATGTAAAATATGTGGCCACAAGGTGAAGGGTGGGCAGGGTGCCAATGTTGGCACCACGGCTCTGCGTCAACATATGCAGCATTACCATAAAGTGGCCTGGGAGAACGGTAGCTCCGATGTGGTGGTCCAGCCTGCCGCACGTACCCAGTTTCAGCCACTCAAGGCTCCACCACCTCAGCTGTCTGTCAATCCCATCTTCTACTGGTCCAGATGCTCTTGCTCCTACTCCTCATCATTTCATTAGCAATCGATCACTGAAGCGATTGCCAAGAGACAACAGTATGTGTGCACGCATCCAACGGCGCAGAAGCTGAACATGCAACTGTCCAAGTGGTGGACTCTGCACCTTTCAGAGAACTGATTGCTTGTGCCGAGCCAAGGTGGAGAGTCCCAAGCTGTCATTTCTTTGCCAAAAGGTAGTGCCAGCCCTGCACACACATGTAGAACAGAAGGTGGGCCAGTCCTTGAGTGTCACCACCAGACATCTGAGAAGCTCTGACAGATGCCTTTCAGAACCTCCTCCTTGAGCTTCCTTTGTTTTGCTTTCAGTTCCTCATCTCGTTAGCCTCACATTTTGTCATGTAGTTGGACTGATTGCATCCCTTTAAATTCCTCCCCATACTGCATCAGTGTGCGGTTTATATTTCTTCCTGGAGTGTGTGTGCATGCTGATCCTACTTCCCACTATTCTACAAGATAAGTGTTGTGCATCCTTTTGTGTTTTTCTGTTTGCTGGATCCCAGGTGACCCTGACTCCCTCCGTATCTAGTGTAGGGAGCCGGTGGTCGTGTCCCCTCACTATTATAGGGCGTTCAGGTGTTATACAGTCGAGGTACGAGGATATGTGATCATCTACCATTATCACATAGGCTGAGCAGTAAGGGAGAGAGCCAGGTATGATGCAGGGGTCTCCATTTTGTTCCTTAGTTTTGGATCCAGTGAGTCGTATATTTATTTTGTGTTGTCTTGTTTCCTGTACACCTTCCGTGACATTGAGCCTGTCAGTGTCTGCAAAAGTGCACGGCAACACCTACGTGTGGAGCTGTAACTACGGTCAGGGATAATACATGTCCTATGCGGCCTACTGGGTGAATGTGGTTCCTGCACAGCCACACCAGCAACTTGGACAGGTCACGCTGCTTCCGCCTCCACGTTGTCACGCCGGTGGTCCTTCAAAAATGTCCGCCCTTGCCTCCTCATCCTCCACCATGTCCTTCACTGCAGGGACAAGTTACAGTGCCCCTCCAGCATACCACATGTGCAGGGCTCGGCGGTGTCACGCTGTTCTGCACATGGTTTGCCTTGGTGAACGGAGTCAAACAGGGGAGGAACTGCTCCATGTGATGCATCAAGAAATCGAATCCTGGCTTTCTCCGCGACTACTTAAAATCAGAACCATGCTGACCGACAACGGGAAGAACATGGTGTCGGCGCTTAATCAAGGAAGGCTGAGCCATGCTCCCTGCATGGCACACGTGTTCAATCTGGTTGTCAAGCGGATCCTGAAGTCTTCCACCCATCTGCAAGACATCCTAAAATGAGCAGGAAACTTTGTATGCACTTCAGCCACTCGTATACCGCAAAGCACAACCTCTTGAGCTGCAGCGGCAGAACGGCATCCCCCAATATAGGCTCATATGCAACGTTCCCACCCCTTGGAATTCCACAATCTATATGTTGGACCGACTATATGAACAGAGAAAAGCCATCAACAATTTCTTGATGATGCAGGTGGATAGGAGAACTCCACTGTGTAACTTCGATGTCAGCCAGTGGCAGCTCATGCGTAACACCTGCCGTTTTCTCAGGCCCTTTGAGGACGCCACGTTATTTGTCAGCCACCAGGACTACAGGATGAATGATGTCATTCCACTGCTTCATGTCCTGGAACAGATGCTGGTAACAATGGCTGGTCAGGGGACAGGAGAAGTGGTGCCTCGGTCTCTCTGCCATATGAGCCCTGTGGGGGCTGAACTGGAAGAGGAGGAGGAGGGGGAGAAGGACATTGGAGCACAGGCAATTCATAGCCAAATGGGTGTTTTTTCTACTCAGCTAACAGGACAGGAGGAGCAGGAGCATCCAGAGGAGCTACAGGGCAATGAGGAAGACGAGACGGAGGACCCAGACACACCGTAACAGTATGCAGTAGAGATGGAGACAGGGAGTCCCTCCGAGTCACTTGCACAAATGCAACGATGCATGCTCCCTTGCTTGCGTAGTGACAGACAAATTGTCACCATTCGGCAGAGGGATGACTTCTGGCTCTCCACCTTGTTGTACCCTCACTTTTGTCCAGAATGGGGGCCTTTTTTTCAGCCACCGAGAGGGAGGACAAACTGAACTACTACAGAGACATCCTATGTAGTCAGTTGGCCGCTGCCTATCTGCGCCATCGTCCATCTTCTCGCAGGTCTGACCGGGGAGGGGGGTCGTCTGCGCTCACGTTCCACTGCCATGGCTGCTGGGGAGGATTGGAGTGGCAGAAGCAGTACCAGCTCCATCAGCAGCAGCCTGAGTCTACAGTCGCTGATGAGTAGCTTTCTTCACCCGCATAGTGTAGAAAATACTCACCAGCAGCAGGTTTTGTTGGGATTCATCACTGGTATTCCATTTATGAAAATAATTGCTTTAAGATGAAAAACAGTATGTGGGTTGTTTTATCTGTTAAAACAAACTTACCATTTGTGAAAGCACAATAAATCAATGTATCATATATCTCTCGAAAGAAGCAGTCAGAAATTGTTTCTGCCAAACAAAGAAAACTGAGCTGTTTTCATTTGACAGCTCCTCCATTCTCTTATCCCTGTGCAATATCTAATATCAGAGGCTAATTTCAGATCATTAGTTTGAGATCAATATTGATCCACCTCCCATCACCACCTCCAGTCTGCTGACTGAAGAGGCCGCAGCACTCCAGAACAAGCATGGGAACAGACATAGCTATCTACATAGTGTCGTGAATGGAAAAGGAGCACTCTTCAATTGGGTGGATAATGAAACTGTTTTCAAATTTTGAATTTTTTTTTCTGTACAAACCACTATATAATGCAGGTTTATAGCAGCGGTTAGTATCTATGCTGACCACTTCTAATTGCTTTATCTAAGGTGCAGCACCAGGATAATGTAAGGAATGTCTGCTTTGGATACTTGTACACCAGAAGCTACTTCTCTGAAGAAATACAGTATAAACAACCAATGTCTAATTTTCCAACCCACGAGGTCCCAACAGCAAACTTAATGGCATCAGTGGCAGCATCTCTGTAAACCATTCATAAAATTGTTCGAAATTAGGCTGTTAAAAATTTGAGGTAGCTCAATAAGCAGATGGAAATTGTGCAACAGGATCCGTTTTTACAGGATTCTGTAAAAAAATAAAATAAAAAAGATCCTGTGCATAACTCATGCACAGGATGTGTTTTATTTACAGGATCCATCTTTTTCTGCTCTTCTGATGGATCAGAAGATTGGAAAATAAAATGTGAATGTGAACTCTTCCTAACAGGAACAGAAGAATTTACTACAGTCAGTCCCAATAATTCAACTCACTAGTGCTATGTTACTGCCACCAGTGTATTGCCAATACTAGTTTGAATTGTAGACTAATTTGTAAACTAACATGTCTTCAATTTGTATGTACTGTAGGTGTCACTACTTTACAGACTGTACAGCAGAGACAGTACCTTTCTTGAGGGTATGATCAGAAATTATGTGTCTAGGTCTTTAGGGGAATGAACACAGATATGGGAACAGATAACAGAGGGGAGTTCCAGTTGGAGAATAATTGGTGACATTAGGTTTAAAGGGATTTACAAAAATAAAACAACCAACACTAACCTCACTGATTCCCTGCTGCTTATGTTCTCACATTTCCTGGGTCCATGCTGGTCTCTACTAGTGATGAGCGGCATAGGCAATATTCATTTTTACGATATTTCACACATTTTTATTCGTAATGAATTCACAAATTCTAGAATTCGCGATCTCCAGTCATTATTTTCGCTATTGCGCAAATCGGCACTAATGATGGGCATATCTTTTGCGCAATACATGCAATTTCACATTTTATCAGGTCTGAGTAGATATTACTGATTGGTGCACTAAGTATTGTTGTGACATAACAGCACTATGTCTGTAGCATGTATGTATGGACAGCAGAGAAACAGTAATTCCTATCACACTACCAAAAACTCTGCACTGGAACCTATCAGCTACACTATCTGTATAATATACACTCACCTAAAGAATTATTAGGAACACCTGTTCTATTTCTCATTAATGCGATTATCTAGTCAACCAATCACATGGCAGTTGCTTCAATGCATGTAGGATTGTGGCCCTGGTCAAGACAATCTCCTGAACTCCAAACTGAATGTCAAAATGGGAAAGAAAGGTGATTTAAGCAATTTTGAGCGTGGCATGGTTGTTGGTGCCAGACGGGCCGGTCTGAGTATTTCACAATCTGCTCAGTTACTGGGATTTTCACTCACAAAAATTTCTAGGGTTTACATAGAATGGTGTGAAAAGGGAAAAACATCCAGTATGCGGCAGTCCTGTGGGCGAAAATGCCTTGTTGATGCTAGAGGTCAGAGGAGAATGGGCCGACTGATTCAAGCTGATAGAAGAGCAACGTTGACTGAAATAACCACTCGTTACAACCGAGGTATGCAGCAAAGCATTTGTGAAGCCACAACACGCACAACCTTGAGGCAGATGGACTACAACAGCAGAAGACCCCACTGGGTACCACTCATCTCCACTACAAATAGGAAAAAGAGGCTACAATTTGCACAAGCTCACCAAAATTGGACTGTTGAAAACTGCAAAAATGTTGCCTGGTCTGATGAGTCTCGATTTCTGTTGAGACATTCAAATGGTAGGGTCCGAATTTGGCGTAAACAGAATGAGAACATGTATCCATCATGCCTTGTTACCACTGTGCAGGCTGGTGGTGGTGGTGTAATAGTGTGGGGGATGTTTTCTGGGCACACTTTAGGCCCCTTAGTGCCAATTGGCCATCGTTTCAATGCCACGGGCTACCTGAGCATTGTTTCTGAACATGTCCATCCCTTCATGTACCCATCCTCTGATAGCTACTTCCAGCAGGATAATGCACCATGTCACAAAGCTCGAATAATTTCAAATTGGTTTCTTGAACATAAAAAATTGAGTTCACTGTACTAAAATGGCCCCCACAGTCACCAGATCTCAACCCAATAGAGCATCTTTGGGATGTGGTGGAACGGGAGCTTCGTGCCCTGGATGTGCAAATCTCCATCAACTGCAAGATTCTATCCTATCAATATGGGCCAACATTTCTAAAGAATGCTATCAGCACCTTGTTGAATCAATGCCACGTAGAATTAAGGCAGTTCTGAAGGCAAAAGGGGGTCAAACACTGTATTAGTATGGTGTTCCTAATAATTCTTTAGGGTAGTGTATATGAGATAACTAACTAACTATCTAATGTAATTGGATAAGGAATAGGATCCAGATGAAAGCACATAGCACAGCAATGTCACTTCTCTCTCTCTCTCTCAAAACTGAAAAAAAAAAACAGCAGAAAATGGCTGCTGGGGAGTTTCTTATAAAGTAAACGGTAGGCAACTTTCCTATTGGAAGGGATGTTGCTAAGCTCTGACAAAAATATTGTAGCCTTTTCATTGGCCCAAAAGCAAGAAATGAGATTACTGATTAAAAAAAATCGAGAATATTTGCGATAACGAATATCTAGCACTATATTCTACATCTTCGCGAATTCTCATTTGCAATTAGAATATTTGCGATCAACACTAGTCTCTACTTCCTTGGCCTCATCTCAACACACAGGAAATACCTGGAAAAGCCTACTCAGTCAATTACTCCAAACATGCATTTCCTGTATCTTAGAGTGGATTTACAAGGGCAGGCGGGCAGCAGATTGTCAGGAAGGAAGCGTTCCTTCCTGACAGTCGGCCGTTCAGTTAGTGGGGGCTATTGCGATCGCTCATGCTCATACTTTTGCATCGTTTCAGGGCAGCATATCACTGTTCAGATGGCTTGATCTGCTGCCCAAAAATGATAAGTTATGTTCCTGCACTAACAATCATTTTGTCCTACGAATGAGCATTTTACTCCTTCATCGGTTGATCAGCTGCCACTTTAGACGGGCAGATTGTCTGGAATAAGCGTTCGCAGGAACGTTTGTTCCCAACAGTCTGCCCAATTATCTGCCCATCTTAATCCACCTTTAAGAAAGGGCCAGGAATTAGAGACCAGTGGAGATTGGGACAGCATTAAAACATGAGTGGAGGGGTATAAATAAGGTGCGTTTGAGTTCTTTATTTTGTTAACCCCCCCCCCCCCCCTTCTCCCAAGATAAATTTAGAAAGTTAAAGGAAAATTATGTATTTTGGTTGCAGTTTAATTTATATTCCATAGACATAGCGACCAACACATTTGATATAACATAAAAGTAAAACCTATTCGCTCTTACTAATCATTTTATTTGTTAAAACTTTAATTATCTTGTCTATGAATTTTCACAATTCCTTTGATTTATATATTTCTTGGCTATTATTGATTATTCACATATTTTCTGTAGTTGTGTGTTACCAGATAAGTCATACTCTAAAATCTTCTCTCATTCTGAATATTCCACTACAAAATTGATATTCTATAAAATCGCGACTTAAGCAGACAGCCCCTGCATGGCAAAGCACTTCTACATTAAACCACTGAAAGTGAAAGCATATATTACATCCTCTGCAAATTAGTTTGTCAGGTGTACCAAAATGCCATAAATCACAATGGACCTGCATATTCTTTTACACAAAATTAACACCATCTGCATATTTTCGACAAGCATTGATAACAGTAAAATATATATATGTGCATTTTTAACAACTTCTGTCTGGGTTAGAAATATAGATGATATATAAAAAAAAGACAATCGCACAGGAATCACAAATAAACTGAATTTACTGAAGTTATGGTAAATATGATACAAACTGCATTTGCTAAGGACATAATAAAACACTATGCGAACATAAGATAAAATATAAATGCAGACCTATACAGTCGCATACACCCTCACCAATAAAAAAAAATTAAGTGACTTTTTCACATTAAAGAATGTTCTTTTGATCAAATTTAGTTTGGAGATAAAATCTCATTTGCTAGAAAGATAAAAAAAAGTTAGCTTTTCCACATTACTCCCCATTTACTGTAGTCTAGAATAGTGGTTTTCAACCCATGGTACGTGTACCCTAAGGTGAAGATGCCACAGCATGAACCGGTACGTAAGACTACCCTATCATCCAGTAGTGTTTTATTGCTGGTTGCCATGGCTTCTCCTTATCCAACTGCATCATATTATGAGCGCTTTATTACCACTGGCAGCACTATAAGGCTGGGTTCACACGGGCGTGACGGATTTGTTCAGGATGCTTCCCGGGGGTACTGCAGCAAACCCGCTCGAGTAGGTACCCAATTGCAGTCAGTTTTTTACTGCGATTGCGTTCCATTGTTCAGTTTTTATTGCAATGCGTTTTGCACACGCGTGATAAAAACCTGAATGTGGTACCAAGACCCGAACTTCTTCACTGAAGTTCAGGTTTGGGTTCGGTGTTGTGTAGATGTAATTATTTTCCCTTATAACATGGTTATAAGGGAAAATAATAGCATTCTTTAATACAGAATGCTTAATAAAAAATGTACTCACCTCCTCCAATTCATCGCGTAGCTGCCGGTCTCCTGTTCTTTCTTCAGGACCTGTCAAAGGACCTGTGGTGACGTCACTGAGATCATCACATGGTCCAATCACGGTGATGGACCATGTGATTGGAACATGTGATGTGACGTCACCACAGGTCCTTTAGCCAGCAGCTCATGATTAAAGAAGTAAGAAGAGATCGGCAACTACACGATCAAGAGGAGGAGGTGAGTTAATTTTTTAAAATTTTTAACCCTCAATTGACCTTCTACTAAGCATTCTGTATTAAAGAATGCTATTATTTTCCCTTATAACCGTGTTATAAGGGAAAATAATACAGTGAATAGACCGTCATCTTAGCAACCATGTGTGAAAATTGCACCGCATCCGCACTTGCTTGCGGATGCTTCCGATTTTCACTTAGCCCCATTCACTTCTATGAAAAACTGATAAACGCACTATAGTGATATAGTGATAAACGCACTATATAGAACATGCTGCAATTTTCACGCAACGCATAAGTGATGCATGAAAATCACCGCTCATGTGCACAGCCCCATAGAAATAAATCGGTCCGGATTCAGTGCGGGTGCAATGGGTTCACCTCATGCATTGCACCCGTGCGGAATACTCGCCCGTGTGAACTCAGCCTAAGAGTTTATTTTATTTTACTGGGATGCATTATGGGAGGCTCTATTACTACTGTGGGAACTATAAGGGGAATTAGTACTACTGGGTACACTATTACTACTGGGTGTATTATTACTTATGGGGGAAATATTACTACCTGGAACATTATGGTGAGCTCAACTACTACTAGCTGCACTAAGGGAATTACTACATTATTACCAGCACGGGGCATTATGGTGGTCTTTCTTATTACTGCGAGCATTGTAGCGGGTTTTATTACTTACAGAGACACTATAGGGGACATTATCACTTCTGGGGGGACTATAGGGGGAATTATTTCTACTCTGGGCATTGTGGTGACTTTATTACTATTGGAGCATTATGTTGGGCTTTATTACTACTGGAGAACTATAGGGGGCATTATTCCTACTGGGGGCACTATGGTTGGCTCTACTACTACTTGGGGCACTATAGGGAGATTATTACTACAGGCATTATGTTGGGTGTTATTGCTACTGGTATATATCAAACTCCATTGACCCACTTATCACTTGTATTGGTGTGTTTTCTCAACTCATGTATTTACATTTAGACATAAGACTACATAACGCCTGACTTTTACATTTGCCAATTGTTTAGTTCAAACTTAACTTTTATTAAAATCCTTAAAACTGATGATTATCAGTAGGTGGCACAGTCTTGTTTTACTGTGTTATCACTACAGTTAATTTTGCCGTTATTGCGTGTCTGCGAAAAATGGCAGAATTCAGTGGTGATATAAATGTATTCAGCGCCGGCGGATGCGCGCTCCCACCGGCCCTGCTTTATTTTTACCACAGTACCACTCACTATTTATGTTTCTTTTTCATTGGCTATATGACTCTGCTGTGCCCCTATCCTGATCTAAAAATGTTCAAATGCTGCCCCTTGACATGTTTCGCCAGTCTTCAGAGTATTGGGCAGTGTGTTTGAAAGAGGCGGGAAACAAATTTTTATAAATCCCCCTAGTGATACAGGGTTAGTTAGTAACCAGTCACACTAACCAATACTTGCCACAACCATGGGGAGAGACCAGTAGGGGGTGCCTAATAGGCCCAGATGTCTCTGACTCACTGCCCACTTCAAATGATGTGCGCTCGCTTCTCGAGCGCCCCCCACTAGATCCAGGGTTCATGCATGTGCACATCAAGGGACTGCGCATGTCAGGGGATTTTTTCCTGAGCAGAATTTGTGAATTACTGCTACATTTATCCAAGCCTGTTCTTCACTCTTAACCGGTGGGCCTCCACTATTCAAGTTACTTGCCTTTTATCCATAATTATATATTTTTTTATTTTTTTTATTTTGTTAAATCATACTTGGCCAGCAGCAGTGTATACTTTTCTAGAGCAGATATTATTTCTATAGCACAGATATGTGAATTGCTATATATGTGAATTGCTAATGGGGGATTATGAGGAACATCATTACTACTATGCACTCTATGGGAACATTATTACTTCTGGGGCATTATTGGGGACAGTATTATTTTGGGAGGCACTATAAGGGCTCTATTAATACTAGCTAGAATTATTAATATTGGTGGGACTTTTAAGAACATTATTTCTGTGGGGTCACCCTGGCACAGTATCAAGTATCTATACAGCATTTACTGTCAGGGGCAAGTATTTTTGAGGACACTGTATGGCAATCATTATTAAAGGGGGACCATCTATGTGATGTTAGTATTATCTGTTTGTGCAGTATAGTTTTGTCGGGCACAGAGGGAACAGTATTGAGGGTGGCAGGATTGCGTTTTCAGAAGGTGGTGAGGATGATGGGAAAAGTAGGAACCTAAGATGTGTTTGTGGTCGTGGCAACCAAGAGAATGCACCCCGTCCCACCTGAGACTACCCTGCCCCTAAGTGGTTAGAGTTATGCTGCAACCGCGCCGTAGTAGGGACACCTGAAAGAGGGCAAAAGACATACTGAGTAGCAGGAGTAATTATTACAGCATGGATCACAAAACCAGACTTTGGAAAGCCATTGACATCTTCGTTTTGGGGTAAGGTATATAGTGGCTAAAACACGATGGGCGCCAACGACCCAACTTCTGGATGGCATGCGCTGGTACCTGATTCTTGTAGGCTGTGGATGCTGCACCTATACGAATAGATGTCCTGAGATCGTAGCTGGGTCGCCGCCCAAACTGGCAACTGAGGAGCGTATGTGAGACATGAACTGGTGAGAAGCGAGCGGTACCACCCCGAATGGCAATAGTGGACTATCTGGCCTGAACCTGCATCTGATGAAGAACTCTGACAGGGCACCATCGATGAGACATAGGGAACTAGGACGTTGGGACTGGGGGACCTGTCTGCGAGGTCTTGGATGTCCTCAGCAGCAGCACGTAACCTTTGGGACCCTGGACCAACTGGCTGACTGTGAGAAACTTGCTACTATCCCCAGGCCTCAAGAAACCATAGAAGGCTAAATAAACAGTGGATTTAAGCACCAGGCTGGGCAAAACCCCGAAAGGTTCCTATCCAGAATGTCAGATAGGTTACGAAAAGCAGTCCAGTAACAGCTTGTCTGCGTACTTGGTCTCCTGGTCCACATCTGCTCAAACCCCTCAACGTAGCTTTGACAGCATGCACAGAGAACGCCGATGCCCGTTCAGGATGACTGACAGAGAGGAAATGCTGCACCCCCGACAAGTAGGACTTCACCGTGTTGTGGGACAGCTTGAGCTCCGAGTGGCAGTAGCCAATGAAGGCAAGGATGTATTCAACAAACTGGACTCCCTTTGAGGGCATATTCCCTAAAACCTGCAAATGCCCTCCACCCAGTGCGATACGCCCTAGTTGTATACGGCGAAAGGGGCTTGGCTAGTAAGGAGTGGGCCGTCTCTAGGTGACCATTTAAACCAGTATTAGTGACTTGTGAAGGGGGACGGTAGCGCCCACAACATCCGCCTATGGCGTGACCTGCGAAAAGGGAGAAATTAGCCCTCGATAAAGCTGCCACATTTTGAGAACCTGGCACATGCGTACTACTAACACAAAAATGATGTCGCAAGGAGAGTTGAACTAGACGTCTCAAGAGACATATGACATAAGACGACTTAGACAACCCATTGGTTAAGATATCTACCACCGCAGCGTTGTCGGTTACAAACAAAACCGTGCAATTTACCCAGCTGCTGCCCCAAACACGGGCGGCCACCACAATGCAGTACAGCTCGAAAAGTGCTGAGGTTTGCAGGAAACCTGGGATTTGTCTCACCTCAGCAGGCTACTTGCCTGCGACCAAGTGGGTGCCAAAATAGCAGCAAAACCTGAGCTAGCAGGTCTCTTGGGGGAGACCGGGACACCTAACTGGGAAAACAGCTCAACAATCTCCTCAGCCCTAAGGGGGCTGACCCTGGCCTCTAGATCAGCAGGAAGTCATCTGAAAAATTAATAACAAATTCACAGCATACCTTATATTCTAAAACCCAATGGAGGCCTGAGCCAACTGATCAAGAGCTACGGGCTGCTCCTAGAACAGAAAGTGAGTTTGGTGGAAAAGTAGTATCGGACCTTCAACTTATCAATAGAAGAATACCTCATGCCCACTTCCTCTGAAGGAATGAGGGAGTTTAGACTAGGGACATGGTAACCATGTGGGGCTGACAGGTCGACACAACCCAAGCTTCCTCCCCCCTCCCCGACGTGTACCCCTACTACCTTGCCGATAAGCCAAATTTCAGGATGTAACTTGAGACAAGGTTTGGACCTAGAAACAAAACAATTAAGGCATCAACACTGGATTGTGCACATGTCGTGAGGAAACCCTGCGAATGTGTAAAACGTAAATGATGGAACAAGAGCAGCATTATTTTTTTTTTTTACAAATTAACCCTTTACCAATTAAAATTTACTTAACCTGGAAACCTAGGGAGGGTAAAATACCAGGGCAAGCCGCATCTACTAAGCCCCCGTACTGGCTTAACACTGACACCAGCGAACCTAGGCCCCTGACCTGCAGCCTCCGCTAGGATTGCTCACAGCGGACCAGGCCTGTAGACCGTGCGGTACTCTGTAACCCGCTCTTCCCCGGAGACCTTGCTTCGCCAACTATGAATTCCCTTTTCTTTTTTTTTCTTTTTTTTTTTTTTTAAATCCATCCCTACTAAACCAGACCCAACACACCCGTCTAAGATCCCTGGTAATCACATGCACCTGGATTCAATAACACCCTGTAGCTAAATAACCCCATGGGAAACCTTATGTACGGGCAGCAGAAGGAAGCCAGCCACTGCCTATGAGCTGTTCCCCCTGACCGAGCCTAGTTCTCCCAGCCACGATCCCTGCCTAACTAATGGCACGGCGGGTCGTGCCAGACTTTGTTGAAGACAAGGAGCGGGGACATGCTGTCCCCTGTACTTTTACGCAATTGCCGCGCGGGGAGCTCGCGCTGCTCCATGGCAGAATGCAAGATGTGCGGGCAGCATTATCTTTTTTTTTTTATGAAATCAACCCTTTGCAAATTAAAATAAATCACTTGCATGGACTCATAACACCCTGTATCTAAATAACCCCCTGGGAAACCTTATGTACGGCTGGCAGAAGGAAGGCAGCCACCATCTATAACGTGCTCACCCTAACCAAGCTTAGTTCTCCCACCCCTGAAACCTGCCTAACTAACGGCATGGAGGCCCGTGCCAGACTTTATTAAAAACCAAGCTTGTGACTTCTCTCCTCCCCCCCCCCCCCCGACATGTACCCCTAGTACCTTGCTGATAAGCCACAATCAGGGTGTAGCCGAGACAAGTTAGGACCTAGAAGCAAAACAATCAAGACATTAACCCTGGATTGTGCATTCGTCGTAAAGAACGACGCAAACAAGTAAAAATAAAATAAAATAAAAAAATTCATTTTTTTTTCCTTTAATTTTTTATTTTTTTTTTTCAATTTATTTTTTATTTTTTTTATTTAAATTTTATTTTATTTTTTTACCATTAACCCTTGCCAATAAGAATTGCCTAACCTGGGGGGAAAGCTACCACCGCAAGATGCGCTTACTAAGCCCTTGTACTGGCTTGACACAGACGAGTGAACCTCGGCTCCTGACCAGCAATCCCAGCTAGGATTTACTACGGTGGACAAGGTCTGTAGACCGTGCAGTACTCTGTAACACACCCCTCCCCGGAGACCTAGTACTCACCTGTATGGACTAATTAAACCCCCGTGCCTAAATGACCCTCTTGGCGACCTTGTGTGCAGCCGGCAGAAGGAAGCTAGCCACCGGCTATGACCTGCTCCCCCTGAACGGCCTGGTTCTCTCATCCCTGATCCCTGCCTTACTAACGGCACGGCGGCCCGTGCCAGACTTTAACGAAGATAAGGAGCGGGGCCACGGTGTCCCCTGTGTCCCTACATGATAACCGCGTGGGGAGCCGCGCAGCTCCCTGGCAGAGTGCACCAGTGCGGGGGAACCACCATCAGCCAGGGGCCGACCCACCACCGGCTGGACACCCGTACCGCGTGGGGAGCCGCGCAACTCCCTGGCACCATGAACCGGGCCAGGGGGAGCCCTTCATACACCGTGGCCCCTGCCCCCCATCAGCAAAATTCATGTGCCGCGTGGGGAGCTCATGCTGCTCCCTGGCAGAGTGCACCAGTGCGGGGGTGCCCCCCATCAGCCAGGGGCCGACCCGCCGGCTGGTCACTCCTGCCGTGTGGGGAGCAGCGCAGCTCCCTGGCATTGTGAACCCTGGCATTTTGAAGTCGATGCCGAGTGGGGAGCCACGAAGCTTCCTGGCAGAGTGCACCAGTGCGGGGGTGCCCCCCATCAGCCAGGGACCGACCCACAGCCGGCTGGTCACTCCTGCCACGTGGGGAGCAGCGCAGCTCCCTGGCATTATGAACCCTGGCATTTTGAAGTCGATGCCGCATGGGGAGCTACGAAGCTCCCTGGCAGAGTGCACCAGTGCGGGGGAGCCCGCATCAGTCAGGGGCCGACCCACCGCCGGCTGGACACCCGTACCGCGTGGGGAGCCGAGCAACTCCCTGGCATTATGCTCCGGTGCGGGGGAGCCCCCCCTCACCTAGGGGAACGAGCCCCCCGCCGGCCGGACCCTAAGTAGTGGTGTGACACGCCTGTCTCATTCTACTGTTTGTGGCGTGTCCACATTGATTAACAGATAAGCAATTCTATTAGGCCCTGATTCACAAATTGGGGTGATAAACCTGTCTTATTCTAATGTTTGTGGCGTGTCCACATTGATTAATAGATAAGCAATTCTTTTAGGCCCTGATTCACAAATTGGGATGATACACCGGTCTCATTCTACTGTTTGTGGCGTGTCCACATTGATTAATAGATAAGCAATTCTATTAGGCCCTGATTCACAAAGTGAGGTGATACACCTGTCTCATTCTACTGTTTGTGTCATGTCCAAATTGATTAATAGGTAAACTATTCTATTAGGCCCTGATTCACAAAGTGGGGTGATACACCTGTCTCGTTGTTCTGTTTGTGGCGTGTTCACATTGATTAATAGATAAGCAATTATATTAGGCCCTGATTTACAAATTGGGGTGATACACCTATCTCATTCTACTGTTTGTGTTGTGTCCACATTGATATTTAACCAATTCTGTTAGCTAAACAGTTAGTGTGATTTCGTTTTACAGAGCGGTCTAGAGTTGAGCGAACACCTGGATGTTCGGGTTCGAGAAGTTCGGCCGAACTTCCCGGAAATGTTCGGGTTCGGGATCCGAACCCGATCCGAACTTCGTCCCGAACCCAAACCCCATTGAAGTCAAAGGGGACCCGAACTTTTCGGTACTAAAAAGGCTGTAAAACAGCCCAGGAAAGGGCTAGAGGGCTGCAAAAGGCAGCAACATGTAGGTAAATCCCCTGCAAACAAATGTGGATAGGGAAATGAATTAAAATAAAAATTAAATAAATAAAAATTAACCAAAATCAATTGGAGAGAGGTCCCATAGCAGAGAATCTGGCTTCACGTCACCCATCACTGGAACAGTCCATTCTCAGATATTTAGGCCCCGGCACCCAGGCAGAGGAGAGAGGTCCCGTAACAGAGAATCTGTCTTCATGTCAGCAGAGAATCAGTCTGCATGTCATAGCAGAGAATCAGGCTTCACGTCAGCCACCACTGCAACAGTCCATTGTCATAAATTTAGGCCCAGCACCCAGGCAGAGGAGAGAGGTCCCGTAACAGACAATCTGGCTTCATGTCAGCAGAGAATCAGTCTTCATATCATAGCAGAGAATCAGGCTTCACGTCACCCACCACTGTAAGAGTCCATTTTCATAAATTTAGGCCCAGCACCCAGGCAGAGGAGAGAGGTCCCGTAACAGACAATCTGGCTTCATGTCAGCAGAGAATCAGTCTTCATATCATAGCAGAGAATCAGGCTTCGCGTCACCCAACATTGGAACAGTCTATTGGCATATATTTAGGCCCCGGCACCCAGACAGAGGAGAGGTTCATTCAAATTTGGGTAGCCTCGCAATATAATGGTAAAATGAAAATAAAAATAGGATTGAATGAGGAAGTGCCCTGGAGTACAATAATATATGGTTAAGGGGAGGTAGTTAATGTCTAATCTGGACAAGGGACGGACAGGTCCTGTGGGATCCATGCCTGGTTCATTTTTATGAACGTCAGCTTGTCCACATTGGCTGTAGACAGGCGGCTGCGTTTGTCTGTAATGACACCCCCTGCCGTGCTGAATACACGTTCAGACAAAACGCTGGCCGCCGGGCAGGCCAGCACCTCCAAGGCATAAAAGGCTAGCTCTGGCCACGTGGACAATTAGTAGACCCAGTAGTTGAATGGGGCCGAACCATCAGTCAGTACGTGGAGGGGTGTGCACACGTACTGTTCCACCATGTTAGTGAAATGTTGCCTCCTGCTAACACGTTGCGTATCAGGTGGTGGTGCAGTTAGCTGTGGCGTGTTGACAAAACTTTTCCACATCTCTGCCATGCTAACCCTGCCCTCAGAGGAGCTGGCCGTGACACAGCTGCCTTGGCGACCTCTTGCTCCTCCTCTGCCTTGGCCTTGGGCTTCCCCTTGTTCCCCTGTGACATTTGGGAATTCTCTCAGTAGCCCGTCTACCAACGTGCACTTGTACTCGCGCATCTTCCTATCGCGCTCCAGTGCAGGAAGTAAGGTGGGCACATTGTCTTTGTAGCGTGGATCCAGCAGGGTGGCAACCCAGTAGTCCGCACAGGTTAAAATGTGGGCAACTCTGCTGTCGTTGCGCAGGCACTGCAGCATGTAGTCGCTCATGTGTGCCAGGCTGCCCAGGGGTAAGGACAAGCTGTCCTCTGTGGGAGGCGTATCGTCATCGTCCTGCCTTTCCCCCCAGCCACGCACCAGTGATGGACCCGAGCTGCGTTGGGTGCAACCCCGCTGTGACCATGCTTCATCCTCATCCTCCTCCACCTCCACCTCATCCTCGTCCTCCTCGTCCTCCAGTAGTGGGCCCTGGCTGGCCACATTTGTACCTGGCCTCTGCTGTTGCCAAAAACCTCCCTCTGAGTCACTTCGAAGAGACTGGCCTGAAAGTGCTAAAAATGACCCCTCTTCCTCCTCCTCCTCCTCCTCCTGGGCCACCTCCTCTTCCATCATCGCCCTAAGTGTTTTCTCAAGGAGACATAGAAGTGGTATTGTAACGCTGATAACGGCGTCATCGCCACTGGCCATGTTGGAGAAGTACTCGAAACAGCGCGACAGGGCACACAGGTCTCGCATGGAGGCCCAGTCATTGGTGGTGAAGTGGTGCTGTTCTGTAGTGCGACTGACCCGTGCGTGCTGCAGCTGAAACTCCACTATGGCCTGCTGCTGCTCGCACAGTCTGTCCAGCATGTGCAAGGTGGAGTTCAACCTGGTGGGCACGTCGCATATGAGGCGGTGAGCGGGAAGGCCGAAGTTACGCTGTAGCGCAGACAGGCGAGCAGCAGCAGGATGTGAACGCCGTAAGCGCGAACAGATGGCCCGCACTTTATGCAGCAGCTCTGACATGTCGGGGTAGTTGTGAATGAACTTCTGCACCACCAAATTCAGCACATGCGCCAAGCAAGGGATGTGCGTTAAACTGGCTAGTCCCAGAGCTGCAACGAGATTTCGCCCATTATCACACACCACCAGGCCGGGTTTATATCGCTGTAAATTCTGGCGGCTACTGGGACCTGAGGTAGTTGGTACACTAGGACGTGTGGATGTGGCAGAACGGCCACGTCCTCTCCCAGCACCAGAGGGTCCACTAACACCACCACGACCATGTCCACGTCCGCGTCCCTTACTAAATGTTTTCCTCATTGTTATCGTTCACCACAACAACAAAAATATTATTTGGCCCAATGTATTGTATTCAAATTCAGCTGAATATAAATTTGAGGCCTAGTATTTAGACGCTGGGTGACCAGTATGGATTTACTGACAGAATTAGACTTGGAAATGCACAGTAGCGTGTGTGTGAAGTTATTCTGAATGACCCTATGTGCACCTTGAATATTATATACCCTTTTAGGGATAGATTTCAAATAGCTCTGATATAGCAGAAACCACTAAATTATGAAATTGCTAAATTGGGAATTGTATTTCAACCCTGAACAAAAAATGTGCTTTGACGGACACTAAATAACTTGCCCAGCCAGAACAGTACAGCGGTAACGACAGATTTAGCGGGAAATAAATTTGAGGCCTAGTATTTAGGCGCTGGGTGACCGGTATGGATTTACTGACAGAATTAAACTTGGAAATGCACAGTAGCGTGTGTGTGAAGTTATTCTGAATGACCCTATGTGCACCTTGAATATTATATACCCTTTTAGGGATAGATTTCAAATAGCTCTGATATAGCAGAAACCACTAAATTATGAAATTGCTAAATTGGGATTTGTATTTCAACCCAGAACAAAAAATGTGCTTTGACGGACACTAAATAACTTGCCCAGCCAGAACAGTACAGCGGTAACGACAGATTTAGCGGGAAATAAATTTGAGGCCTAGTATTTAGGCGCTGGGTGACCGGTATGGATTTACTGACAGAATTAAACTTGGAAATGCACAGTAGCGTGTGTGTGAAGTTATTCTGAATGATCCTATGTGCACCTTGAATATTATATACCCTTTTAGGGATAGATTTCAAATAGCTCTGATATAGCAGAAACCACAAAATTATGAAATTGCTAAATTGGGAATTGTATTTCAACCCAGAACAAAAAATGTGCTTTGATGGACACTAAATAACTTGCCCAGCCAGAACAGTACAGCGGTAAAGACAGATTTAGCGGGATATAAATTTGAGGCCTAGTATTTAGGCGCTGGGTGACCGGTATGGATTTACTGACAGAATTAGACTGGGATATGGCCAAAAAATAACCACACTATTGCTGGTTAAATGCACTTGGTGTGACAGCTTGACCAACCACACTACTGAGGGTTAAATGCACTTGGTGACGGGCGCAGCTTGCCCCTGATGTAGTATATGGCCAAAAAATAAACAGACTATTGCTGGTTAAATGCACTTGGTGTGACAGCTTCACCCTGATGTAGGCTTTAGCCAAAAAACAACCACACCATTGAGGGTTAAATGCACTTGGTGACAGGCGCAGCTTGCCCCTGATGTAGTATATGGCCAAAAAATGAATAGACTATTGCTGGTTAAATGCACTTGGTGTGACAGCTTGACCAACCACACTACTGAGGGTTAAATGCACTTGGTGACGGGCGCAGCTTGCCCCTGATGTAGTATATGGCCAAAAAATGAACAGACTATTGCTGGTTAAATGCACTTGGTGTGATAGCTTGACCAACCACACTACTGAGGGTTAAATGCACTTGGTGACGGGCGCAGCTTGCCCCTGATGTAGTATATGGCCAAAAAATAAACAGACTATTGCTGGTTAAATGCACTTGGTGTGACAGCTTCACCCTGATGTAGGCTTTAGCCAAAAAACAACCACACCATTGAGGGTTAAATGCACTTGGTGACAGGCGCAGCTTGCCCCTGATGTAGTATATGGCCAAAAAATAAACAGACTATTGCTGGTTAAATGCACTTGGTGTGACAGCTTCACCCTGATGTAGGCTTTAGCCAAAAAACAACCACACCATTGAGGGTTAAATGCACTTGGTCGCAGCTTGTGCTGGCGCACCACAAGACACAGAATGGCCGCCGATCACCCCAGAAAAATGTGACTGACAAACGGTCTGGGCAGCCTAAAAACAGTGAGCAATTGAGTATCAGCAGCTCAATGATCCACAGCTGCAGATCGATCAATAATCAAGTCCTTTGGAGGAGTTAATCTGCCTAATCTCGCCCTACTGTCGCAGCCGCAACCTCTCCCTACGCTAATCAGAGCAGAGTGACGGGCGGCGCTATGTGACTCCAGCTTAAATAGAGGCTGGGTCACATGGTGCTCTGGCCAATCACAGCCATGCCAATAGTAGGCATGGCTGTGATGGCCTCTTGGGGCAAGTAGTATGACGCTTGTTGATTGGCTGCTTTGCAGCCTTTCAAAAAGCGCCAAGAAAGCGTCACAAAAGCGCCAAGAAAGCGACGAACACCGAACCCGAACCCGGACTTTTACGAAAATGTCCGGGTTCGGGTCCGTGTCACGGACACCCCAAAATTCGGTACGAACCCAAACTATACAGTTCGAGTTCGCTCATCCCTAGAGCGGTCTTATTTAACATCCCGTGGGCAGTATAAATAAATGGATTCTTTGCACAGCAAAGATGCCCACAAGTTGTTCATCATTTTTTGTCAGAAAAAAATATTTTTATCTGAAAAATGATTCTTTTAGTGAAAACATTAGTCTTGAAGTGAAACAAATATGTGTCTTTTCCCAAATAAATGAGTATTTTACAAAATAAATTAGTCTTCTCCAGTAATACAGTCTCCAATACCTATGATGATCGAAGTTGAGCTGGTAACCCACACCTGTTGGCAAAGGATAGACACATGGCGATCCATTCAGTGCAGTGCGTGTGCAGTTCCCGACATGTAAGGGAATCACAGAACATTTAGTGCTGAATGTCACTTGGACCTCCAGGAAGTTCGACACAGAACGCCTGGGGTCAAATAACTCCTTGTATTTGGGTTAAAACCAGATGGGCCAAACTTTGTGGATGGAACAACTGGATCAGCTGGATTGTTGCCATACGGGAGGTTTGTCATTGGTTATTGGAATGAACCCCAGAAAACGCTCCACCAAGTCGACCAAAAATTATACGCTAATATGTTCTTTTAGCGAAAAAAAAATGTTGTCTGCACCATTATTGCAATAGTTATGGCACTCTGATATCCACATAAAATTTTAAGCAAGTTCTATGTCACTCTAGAGTGCAACAAAATTGTAACCCATGTGGATCCCTCAATACTATGAACTTAATGGTATTTTGCTTTCAACATGTATTTGGGTAAAAACCAGATGGGCCAAACTTGCTGGATGGATCAAACATTGTTAACTCTGCGATCAGTTTTTATTTTTTTGTGGGTTAAATGTGACATTTTTGTACCCTGCCCTGAGCCCAGTGACACAGAAAAATAAGGTTTTTTTTGTTAGTTAGGTGGGCGTCGGCGGCTATTTTGTGCAAGTTCAGTGCACCAGCACTGCATATGTGCCAGGGACAATAATTTAATCCTGTTCTTTTATTTCAGTGGGCAGCATATACCTATTTTTTAAGTGCACCTGCACTGCATATGAGCCAGGGGAAGGGAAAATAATATAGGTAATCCGTCTGTGAGTTCAGGGACCCAGGGGGTGACATATTCAAAATGTTTTCGGTAAAGTACCCCTGTGCTGCATATGTGAGTGTAATCAATTCAGTAAATCCATCTGCTAGATTCTGAGGGAACAAATTATTTTTTGGCTAAAAACTACATTTGCGCCCTGCAATGCATTTGTGATAGTGAAATAAAATCAGTTAAATCCTTCTGTTTAATTGTGGGTGAAAAAATCATATATTTTTTTCCATAAAGTTACTTTGCGGCCTGCACTGCAAATCTGATAGTGAAATAAAATCAGTACACCTGCTACTGCCCACCACACCAAGGGACCGAGCACACCAAAGCCAGCTCCAAGGAGTGCCCTGGCATGGAAGTTCTTCAGACAATGTGCTGACGACAAGACACGAGTGGTTTGCACGCTGTGCAATCAGAGCCTGAAGTGAGGCATAAACGTTCTCAACCTGAGCACAACCTGCATGACCAGGCATCTAAGTGCAAAGCACGAGCTGCAGTGTAGTATATCACGAACGTACCTGTACACAGACGGATACAGCACGTGACAAGGGGTGGTTTACTTCCAGTTAACCCTTTATAGATACAATTCAGTATACTGCCACCACGTGTTTTAAAGACACACAAACTGACTCCGGTCACTCACCCTCACGCAGAGCAGGGAATGAACCAGCTACCGCTTGCTGACCGATTGCAATTGGTCAGACAAGCACCAATGTAAATTACTTTTCTTGCACAAAATGGTAACGTTAAGAGACACTCACCTGCGGGGTGGCAGGTGCCATTGTTACTCCAGAGGTTGATAAAGAGGCCAAGACTGCAGCAGAAGAGTAAGCAGGAGGAGCCAGAGACCTTTGTTTGTTTTTGAGGTGTCTACTCCACTGCAGCTTGTGCTTTGCACTTAGATGCCTGGTCATGCAGGTTGTGCTCAGGTTGAGAACGTTTATGCCTCGCTTCAGGCTCTGATTGAACAGCTTGCAAACCACTCATGTCTTGTTGTCAGCACATTGTCTGAAGAACTGCCATGCCAGGGAACTCCTTGGAGGGAAAGGTCCACCTTGCATCTTCGAAATAATATCACACACTCTCATGCAGAAGGGTTTAATTATATGTGTATAAATGAACCCTCAGTATCTAAGCATCTCCAACACTTCAATGAGGAGGAGGGGAAGATCCTATGTAGCCTTGTCGGGGTATAATACCATCTAGTAACCAACTTATAGTAATTCTCCTGCAGCCGTACACATCTGGATATTTTGTTGGTTTGTGAGAGCATTGTTTTTATTTTGTCAGGGGAGAACTTGATATCTAGATCTTTCTCCCAACTCCTAATGAAAGGGGAAATGATACTTCGGGGGGCTTCAAGGAGGGAGACATAGATTTTGGATATTTTCTTAGTAGGTTCATTCTTCCCCAAGATCATTTGCTCGAATTGAGTGGGGGTGTTTTGACTCTGTATCAATCGCCCTATAGTGGTTTTTAGTATATGGGCGTACTGAAAGTGGGTTAAATTCCCTAATTGGGGCTGTTCTAGGGCTACGTCATCTCCTTCACGATGAGAACAAAATAAATCAAGTATCGGGGTGGAATTAGTTCTAGGCCCGTCACCTAACGTGGACCTAAACTCGGGGGAGGAGTTCCACAAAACATCTCTAACCTGTAGTAGTGGTGAAGTTTGATCTGATAACAGTTTCCCCGAAACTCCCGCGAACCACACCTTAAGGGTATTACGGGTGAGGGGATTAGTTATTTGTCTCATGGTCTCCTGTCTATGCCCCGTGAGCAAAGCTAGAGAGCCCAGAGGGAGCCCCGCTAGGTCTTGTTCTAAAACCACGTCTAGTCTCCCTGGCGGATTACGTAGCCATTCTAATACCCTTAGGCTCTGGATTGATTTATAGTAAAGAAGAAAGTCTGGTACCCCTAAACCCCCCAATTTCTGGGGTTTGATCATTTGGCTATAAGGTAGTCTAGGCTTGGCACTACCCCAGAGGAAGCGCGACAGTATCCCTTTCAGCTGTAGAAAAAATGCTCTAGGTACATAAATTGGCAGTGCTTGCAGATAATAGAGCACCTTCGGGAGGACTATCGATTTAATTAAGGTTCTGCGGCTGAACCAGGAGGTAAACGGTAGATCCCATGATGTCATAAGATCTTTGATATTGCGCTGAATATTTTTAAAATTTTCTGCGTACAATTCTGAGAAGTGGGAAGTAATGGTCACGCCCAGGAAGGGAATACTACTATTAGACCAAGTGAAGGGAGTGTTTTTTTCTAAGCGGGCTTGTGTTTGTGTGTCTAGCGATATATGTTACTTGGAGAGGTTGACCTTAAAGTTAGAGAGGGACCCAAAATACTCCAACAGAGTGTGAATCGCCGGGAAGGCTTCCTCGGGGTTTGTGATAATGAGGAGGAGGTCGTCTGCGAATGCAGCAAGGGAGTGGGTTTTTCCTTTTATGGTCATTCCCTGAATCTTTTGGTCCCGCCGAACAGCCTGTAATAATGGCTCTACTGACAGGATGAAAAGGAGTGGGGAGAGAGGACAGCCCTGCCTGGTGCCATTACTAATTGTGAAAGGGGGGGAAAGTGTGTTATTTGCCAGGACTCTTGCACTCGGAGTACTATACATAGCCATCACCACCTCAATAAAGCTGTCTGGTATGCCAAAAGCTTTCAGCGCTGCACACATGAAAGACCAGTTCACTCTATCAAAAGCTTTCTCTGCATCTGTGCCGAGAAGAACTAATGGAGTAGAAGTTGAGTGGGCATGGTGTATAATATTTATCAGGCGACTTATGTTTATTCTCTCCTCACGTCCTCCCACAAAACCCACTTGCTCTATATGGATCAACTGAGGTAAGAGCGACTGGAGGTGAGAGGCCAGCATCTTAGCCAGCAATTTCAGGTCTGTGTTGAGCAAGGATATCGGTCTAAAACTCGCACATAATGCTGGGTATTTCCCTTCCTTAGGGATAATTGTAATTTGGGCTGCAAGCATATGTGGATGTAGGGGCCTTCCTTCCCACAGTGAGTTGCATACATGTAAGAATCTAGGCAAGAGAGATGTTTGGAAGGATTCATAGTATTTCATCAGTAGGCCATCCAGGCCAGGGCTTTTTATGGAGGGGTGAGTCTTTAAGGGCTTTCCTCAGTTCAGCAATGTTAAAGGGACGGGACAGTGCTTGTGTTTGCTCTCCCTTTAGGCAGTTCAAGTTGTGAGAGCCATTGCGTCATGTGTAAGAGTTTAGCTTGGCTGTCAGAGGTGGATAACCCCTGGTTCAGATTATATAGCTGGGTGTAATATTCCATGAAACATGAGGCTATATGCTCAGTTTGGTAAACCGTTTGTGCCGGAGAGGGATGTATTTTTTGGATAAAGGAGTGGGCTTTCCGTTTTTTCAGTTGGGCCAGCATAAATTTAGAGGCCTTGTCGCCGGGAGCATAATATTTAAACTTGGCTGACAAGAATAGCTTTGCTGACTTAGTGTTCAGCAAGTTTCTCATTTGCGATCTAAGAAGATCAAGCTGACTCAATGCTTCAGACGCCTGTCTTTTTTTATGCAGGGATTCCGCCCTGAATATCTGGCCCTGTAGTTAAATTATGTCTGCCTCTCTGTGCTTTTTGAGGAATGAGCCTAGGGATATAAAGTGTCCCCTCACCACTGCCTTATGCGCTTCCCAGACCTTTCCAGGGGATATTTCTGGGGAGTCATTGAGAGCAAAATATTCATCAATCTTCTCCTTTATGCACTCCAAATGTTGCGGAGTGTGTAGGAGAGTTTCATTGAGTCTCCAAATAATTTCCTTTTTTGGGACATTAGGCAATTGGAAGCATATGAAAACTGGTGCATGATCCGACAACAGTATTGAACCAATTGATGTCTTAGTACAGTAAGGCAGCAGTGAGGTGGACACAAAGATATAATCCAACCGTTGGTAGGATTTGTGCGCTGGTGAATAATAAGTATAATCTTTTTGTCTCGGCTGGAGGGCCCTCCAACTCTCCACTAGTCCCATGTTGGTAATATTTCTTCTGATAGACCTCAACGCCACATGTGAAATCGATGACCTCCCAAGGGAAGTGTCTTCGTCTGGGAAGATAGCCACGTTCAAATCGCCCCCCCAAAATTGTTGGGCCTTCTGCGAACCCCTGGAGTAGTGCCAGTGAATTCCCTAACCAGGCCACCTGTGCCGTATTCAGTACATATATGCTTCCAAATGTATATACCTGCTGTCCTATCACCTCGTTAACAAAGATTTACCTGCCCTCTGTGTCAACCAGGGATGAACGCACCTCAAAGAGGACATGCCTATGGAATGCTATGCTAGCCCCTTTAGAGGCAGAAATAGGTGAGGTACTATGAAACTACTGATTATAGGTCATGTGATTAAGTTTGGGCACATGATTCATCCTAAAGTGGGTCTCCTGCAGCATTAAGATATCTACTTTTTGCTTCTTCATTAGGGCACAGATCTGACCCTTTTTAGTAGGCACATTCATCCCCCGCGCATTAAAGGATCACACAGTGACTACCGCCATTCACATTCTAAGAATTCCAGGTCCCTGCTAATAAAGTAAGAAGGTATACCCAGCATATAAAATACAAATTCAGCCCTGTTGCAACTAACAAAACTAAACGGTTCTGGCATCTGAGAAATCGCACTCCTCCCGACTGTTACAGCAATCTCAAAAGCTTGTGCATACTTCATAAGTGCGGTCAATAGCATCTTAATATAAACTATAGCTAACAGAAACATTAACATAGCTCCTTTAAGGAACAACTGGTGGTTCTGATGAGTAGTTATGAGAATTGTGGGTGTAGGCTGCCACCTAGAGGATCTGGAGGGGTGTGCAGGTAGCTAATGCAACACAGGATCAACAAAGGGTTAAATAGTAGCAATCTAACCAAAGTAAAAAGTAGGAATAACATGAGGCATGTGTACTATTAGATCTTAGGCTTATGCAATAAATACTCAGTCTTTTTCAAGCCTAGGGCTGCAGGAACCGTGTTTCTCCAATCTTCTCCTCTGGCGTTGTCTTGGTCCTCAATCTGACTGTACGGAAAGTTCAGGTGGGCCTGCGCATGGTCCATATTATGGGAGATCGCAGTGCTAAAGTCCACGATGGACGCTTGTGCGGTTTCCAGCACTTCCACCCGGTCACTTTGCTGTTTAAGTTCCTTAAGCTCTAGGACCAGCGGGTCTAGTGCCTCCGCTAATAGCTGTCTCATGAAAGCCCTAGAGATAGGCAAGTCCTCTTTCACTGCGGGAGCAGCTGCTTCACTGCCATCCCCTTCATCGGAGTCAGAAGCTTCCGGCGTCTCTGCTCTCGGCACCATCTTTTTCAGCTCGCCTTACGCTCTGGGACCCCGCTTTCCTCACAAAACGATCGAGGTCTCCTTGCCCTGGTAGCGATTTGCCGGTCCCAGGGGTCTCTCTAGCCTTATCTTTGGCGAGTTTACCCATGTTGGGGCTTTAGAATAGCGCTATTATGCCTGCACACCGATGATCCTCTGCAGAGCTCAAACGGGTGCGTGCATCCGGCTCTGCTGCTAGGCTCCACCCCCTTCAAGGCCACAGATGTAGGGTCTTGACAAAAATGGTAGAATTTTTTAAAATCCAGAATATAATTTCAGTATTTCAAGCTCAAGTCACAAATGCACATATGCTGTGCTGGTGCACAGAACTTGCATAAAATGGCTGCCGCTGCCCACCTAACTAACAGACGGATACAAGTTATTTGTCTGGGTCACTGGGCTCAGGGAAGGGTAGAAAGATTGTGCACTGCACCCACAAAACAAAATCTAGGTAGATCGCTGAGTTAACAAGCACTTCAGATTAAAGATTCTGTCCTATTCTCTCCCTCACAGCAGCAGCATCCTATCCCTACACTAATCAGAGCAGAGTGCTGTGCGGCGCTACGTGACTCCAGCTTATATAGAGGCTGGGTCACATGCTGCACTGGCCAATCACAGCCAGGCCATTAGTAGGCATGGCTGTGAAGGCTTCTAAGGGCACACAACTTAAATGTTTGTTGATTGGCTGCTCTGCAGCCTTTCAAAAAGCGCCATTAACTCGCTGAACAGCAAACCCGAAACTGAACTTTTTCAGAAAAGTTTGGGTTTTTGTCCGGGGTCCGAAAATTCCAAAGTTTGGTACGAACCCGAACTTTACAGTTTGGGTTCACTCAACCCTAATTTTAAGTAATTTCCCTCCTATCCACATTTGTTTGCAGAGCACTTGCCATGCTCTTAACCATATTTAGCCGGCTTTTTGCATCCCTCTAGCCCTTTCCATGACTTTTTTAGAGCCATTTTAGTGCTCCAAAGTTCGGTTCCCCATTGACTTCAATGAGGTTCGGGTTCGGTTTCAAGTTCAGGTCGCGAACTCAAACTTTTTTGCGATGTTCGGCCGAACCCGGCGAACCTGAACATCCCGGTGTCCGCTTAACTCTACTGCCTGTCATCATTCTAGTGACCTGCAGCCTATTAGACTCTGCCTCTGGAAGGGTCTAATTGTTTGCCATGCATAGCAGACCTGGAGGTCATTGCTAGGCTCCCAGTTGCCAAAGTAACCTACTGGCACCTTCCAATAGCAATGCAGGCCAGTCAATGGAGTAACAAACCCCGTAACACAGTAGGTGTGGACTCACTGTGGATTTGACTTAGGGCTACTCTTGAGGGAATTGTCTAAGTGGCCTCCTGTTAGTCTCTGTCAGTTTTTCTCACCTCTAGACTTGTTGACTTTGACAAATGCATAAGGCAGACCTTTATATATATACAGTACTGTGTAGAAGTTTAAGTCAGGTATATGAAAAATCTGCAAAGTATGAATGCTTTCACAAATAGAAGTGTTAATGGTATATTTATACCAATTAACAAAATGCTAAGTGAATGAACAAGAGATACATCAAGTCAATATTTGGTCTGAACACTCTGCTTCAAAGCTGCATCAATTCTAGGTACACTTGTACACGGTTCTTCTTTACACTAAAGATACTTCTAAATGATATTGGCTATACACTTGGGATTGTTGTCCTTCTGTAAAATTAATTTAAACTATTAACACTTTTACTTTTGAAAGCATTGTTACTTTGCAGAATTTTTTCACACCAGCATAAAACTTTTTTACAGTACTGTATAACTAACATTTCCTGGTGCAGTTTTAGAAGCCAAACGCAGGAGTGAATTCAAAAAAGAGAAGTTGTATTCATCCATATTTTCTTTCCATTTATCATTCACTCCTGATTTTGGCTTCCAAAACTGTATCCAGAAACCTGGCCATGTGGCCGTACCCTAAGACGTCATTCCATTCTAACTGAAACATTTATTACATAGCTGAAGAATGTGCAATGTACTCATGTGTATTGCAAGACATACGGGCACATTTACTACAACACTATCTAAGTCTCTGCACATGCACTCAGCTTTATAATGGTTCTACTTGAGAATCAGATATGAAACAAGCCATAAACTTTGGCATAGTTTCACAGAGCACAGCATCTTAGTATTGTATGTTCACCCAAGTGTGATGAATAACATAATAGTTCTCTCCAGATGACTGCTTATTAAAAGAACCATTTCAATGCCCCATAGCTATGAAAGAATGTGCATTAAAGAGTCCTGCTAGCTAATGATGTGAAAGACAGAGCATATTTCATTTAAAATAATATATTCTCCCATACTCTTCAATTAGGACCCTGCCATTAATTATACATTTACTCTCTCTGCATAATTTTAATTATGTGGCACAAAAATTAGGAAATTAACTTTTCCCCAAGGAATCAACAGATATGCAGACTGGAAATGCATAATGAAATCTGAAATAGATATTTTTAGCACTGTACAGTATGTTACATTTATTTTTATTTTTTAGATTCAGAGAATGAGAAATTCAAAAGACACAATGATTATTTTGCTAAACTCATAAACAAAGAATATAGACTACATGAACAAAAATTACACGTACAAGAGCTTTTGTGACATCCCATTCTAAGTCCATAGGCAAGTCTGTCTCCCATTGCAGCTAAAACAGATTCCACTCTTCTGAGTAGGCTTTCTACAAGATTTTTGTGTGTGTCTGTGGGAAGTTTTGTCTATGAATCCATAAGAGCATCTCTGTTCTAGTTCATCCCAAAGGTGTTTAATTGAGTTAAGGTAAAGGGTGTTTGTGGACCAACAAGATCTTCCACATCAAACTCATCCAACCATGTCTTTATGGGCCTTGCATTGTGCACAGTCATGCCTGAATAGGACCTTCCCCAAATAGTTTTCACAAAGTTGGAAGCTTAAAGGGTTTCTATCACTTCGCTGCACATATTTAGCTGTCAGACACTAGCGATCCGCTAGTGTCTGCTCTGCCCAACCATCCTAATATAATTGCTTTTGGGGCAGCCGTTTTGCTAAAAAAAGAACTTTTATTAATATGCTAATGAGCCTCTAGGTGCTATGGGGGCGTCATTAGCACCTAGAGGCTCCGTCTACCTTCAGAAACTGCCGCCGCCCAGCACGTCCCTCCAGCCCGCCCATCTCCTCCTGAATGCGATCCTCCTTGTGAGCTTATGTATTCTGCGCATGCGCAGTGAATATCTGACCGCTTACTTGCTCAGACATCTCCACTGCGCCTGCGCGATGACGCCATAGTGCTCCGAGGAACAGGCGCAGTGGAGATGTCTGATCAGGGAAGCTGTCAGACATTCACTGCGCATGCGCCTAATACAGGCGCTCACAAGGAGGATCGCATTCTGGAGGAGATGGGCGCGCTGGAGGGACGCGCTGGGCGGCGGCAGTTTCTGAAGGTAGACGGAGCCTCTAGGTGCTAATGACGCCCCCATAGCACCTAGAGGCTCATTAGCATATTAATAAAAGTTCTTTTTTTTAGCAAAACGGCTGCCCCAAAAGCAATTATATTAGGATGGTTGGGCAGAGCAGACACTAGCGGATCGCTAGTGTCTGACAGCTAAACATGTGCAACGAAGTGATAGAAACCCTTTAAAAATGTCCAAATGTCTTGGTATGCTGAAGCATTAAGATTTCTCTTCACTGAAACTAAGGGCCTAGGCTAACAACAGAAAAACAATCGCATAGCATTATCCCTCCACCATCAAACTTTACAGTCAGGCAGGTAATGTTCTCCTAGCATTCACAATACCAGACTCTCCCATCAAACAGAGAAGAGTGATTCCCCACAGAAAAGAAAATCACAACACAAGGTGCTCCACAAGGTGAAGCATGTTCAATAAAGGCACAGGACTGACAGTGAACAGGCTACCGCACACCAGATGGAGTTGTGCAAATCCAGGCACAAGCTCTGAAAAGCACATGTACAGTAGGTAATCTGAAGGGAACATCAATTTATTACAGCACCACCCGCCTGTGATCCAGAAGAACCCAGATTATGCAGTAAACCGAAGGACAAAAAAGCAGTCTGAGGGAGGGTAGGATACCAAAAAAATCCTTTCTTTAATATGACCCACTTTGAAGACCTGCCGCCTTCTTCATCAAACATGATGAGACATCATGACTAGTGATGAGCAAACACGGACCGCCACATTTTGGTGTACGGGTACTGAACCCGAACATAGATTTTGGTGCCAAAGTCTATGTCTGGGTTCGTTGTTCGCAGTTTAAATAAAGCTTGTTGAAAGGCTGCAACACACCCAATCAACAAGCGTTTAAGCTGTTGGCACTTGCAAACCATCACAGTCATGCCTAGTATTGGCATGGCTGTGATTGGCCAGCGCACCATGTGACAATGCATGCATAAATGCCATATCATATGGTGCGCCGCCATTCTGCTCTATCTAGTATAGGGACAGGACGCTGCTGCAGGCAAGGAGAGACTTAGGTGTTTATTATTTTTAAAAAGTGTGCTAGGTGACCTGTAGGAGTGAGACAGAAATAACATACTTAATTGTGCTGTTCAGTCTAAGGGTGACCTGTTGGCTTTTTTGCTCGGTGCAATCCTACTCCATTGCGCCAGTGATAGGGAAATATAATAATTAATCAATCTTTTAATTGTGGGGGGTGAGACATACCTATTTTTTGTGTTGAAAAAACTTTACTTGTCACCGTCACAGGGAAATATAACAGTTAATCAGCCTGTTAATTGGGTCGATGAGACCTACCTATTTTTTGGGGTGAAAAAAACTGTACTTGCCACTGTCACAGAAAAATGTAATAGTTAACCACTTCAACCTCCCTAGCTGAAACACCCTTAATGACCACTTTTTACACTTCTGCACTACACTACTTTCACCGTTTACTGCTCGGTCATTCAACTTACCACCCAAATGAATTTTACCTCCTTCTCTTCTCACTAATAGAGCTTTCATTTGGTGGTATTTCATTGCTACTGACATTTTTACTTTTTTTGTTATTAATCGAAATGTAACAATTTTTTTGCAAAAAAATGACATTTTTCCACTTTCAGTTGTAAAATTTTGCAAAAAAAACGACATCCATATATACATTTTTCGCTAAATTTATTGTTCTACATGTCTTTGATTAAAAAAAATGTTTGGGTAAAAAAAAAAATGGTTTGGGTAAAAGTTATAGCTTTACAAACTATGGTACAAAAATGTGAATTTCCGCTTTTTGAAGCAGCTCTGACTTTCTGAGCACCTGTCATGTTTCCTGAGGTTCTACAATGCCCAGACAGTACAAACACCCCACAAATGACCCCATTTCGGAAAGTAGACACCCTAAGGTATTCACTGATGGGCATAGTGAGTTCACTGAACTTTTGATTTTTTGTCAGAAGTTAGCGGGAAATGATGATTTATTTTTTTATTTTATTTTTCCATACAAAGTCTCATATTCCACTAACTTGTGACAAAAAATAAAAACTTCCATGAACTCACTATAAAAAATGACCGGTGAAATCCAAAAGGTGCTCTTTGGAATGTGTGCCCCTTTGCCCACCTAGGCTGCAAAAAAAGTGTCACACATCTGGTATCGCCGTACTCAGGAGAAGTTGGGGAATGTGTTTTGGGGTGTAATTTTACATATACCCATGCTGGGTGAGAGAAATATCTTGGCAAAAGACAAATTTTCCCATTTTTTTTTATACAAAATTGGCATTTGACCAAGATATTTATCTCACCCAGCATGGGTATATGTAAAATGACACCCCAAAACACATTGCCCAACTTCTCCTGAGTCTGGCGATACCAGATGTGTGACACTTTTTTGCAGCCTAGGTGGGCAAAGGGGCCCCATTCCAAAGAGCACCTTTAGGATTTCACCGGCCATTTTTTACAGATTTTGATTTCAAACTACTTCGCACACATTAGGGCCCCTAAATTGCCAGGGCAGTATAACTACCCCACAAGTGACCCCATTTTGGAAAGAAGACACCCCAAGGTATTCAATGAGGGGCATGGCGAGTTCATAGAAAAAAACATTTCTTGGCACAAGTTAGCGGAAATTTTTTTTTTTTTTTTTTTTTGTATTTTCTCACAAAGTCTCCCTTTCCGCTAACTTGGGACAAAAATTTCAATCTTTAATGGACTCAATATGCCCCTCACGGAATACCTTGGGGTGTCTTCTTTCCGAAATGGGGTTACATGTGGGGTATTTATACTGCCCTGGCATTTTAGGGGCCCTAAAGCGTGAGAAGAAGTCTGGAATATAAATGTCTAAAAAAATGTACACATTTGGATTCCGTGAGGGGTATGGTGAGTTCATGTAAGATTTCATTTTTTGACACAAGTTAGTGGATTATGAGAATGTCTGAATGGAGCCTTACAGGGGGGTGATCAATGACAGGGGGGTGATCAATGACAGGGGGGTGATCAGGGAGTCTATATGGGGTGATCACCCCCTGTCATTGATCACCCCCCTGTAAGGCTCCATTCAGACGTCCGTATGTGTTTTGCGAATTCGATCCATGTATCCGTGGATCCGTAAAAATCATACGGACGTCTGAATGGAGCCTTACAGGGGGGTGATCAATGACAGGGGGGTGATCAATGACAGGGGGGTGATCAGGGAGTCTATATGGGTGATCACCCCCCTGAAATTGATCACTCCCCTGTAAGGCTCCATTCAGATGTCCGTATGTGTTTTGCAGATCCGATCCATGTATCCGTGGATCCGTAAAAATCATACGGACGTCCGAATGGAGCCTTACAGGGGGGTGATCAATGACAGGGGGGTGATCAATGACAGGGGGGTGATCAGGGAGTCTATATGGGTGATAACCCCCCTGAAATTGATCACCCCCCTGTAAGGCTCCATTCAGATGTCCGTATGTGTTTTGCGGAGCCGATCCATGTATCCGTGGATCCGTAAAAATCATACGGACGTCTGAATGGAGCCTTACAGGGGGGTGATTAATGACAGGGGGGTGATCAATGACAGTGGGGTGATCAGGGAGTCTTTATGAGTGATCACCCCCCTGTCATTGATCACCCCCCTGTAAGGCTCCATTCAGACGTCCGTATGTGTTTTGCGGATCCGATCCATGTATCCGTGGATCCGTAAAAATCATACGGACGTCTGAATGGAGCCTTACAGGGGGGTGATCAATGACAGGGGGGTGATCAGGGAGTCTATATGGGTGATCACCCCCCTGAAATTGATCACCCCCCTGTAAGGCTCCATTCAGACGTCCGTATGTGTTTTGCGGATCCGATCCATGTATCCGTGGATCCGTAAAAATCATACGGATGTCTGAATGGAGCCTTACAGCGGGGTGATCAATGACAGGGGGGTGATCAATGACAGGGGGGTGATCAATGACAGGGGGTGATCAGGGAGTCTATATGGAGTGATCAGGGGTGATCAGGGTTCATAAGGGGTTAATAAGTGACAGGGGGGGTGTAGTGTAGTGTAGTGGTGTTTGGTGCTACTTTACTGAGCTACCTGTGTCCTCTGGTGGTCGATCCAAGCAAAAGGGACCACCAGAGGACCAGGTAGCAGGTATATTAGATGCTGTTATCAAAACAGCATCTAATATACCTGTTAGGGGTTAAAAAAAATCGCATCTCCAGCCTGCCAGCGAACGATCGCCGCTGGCAGGCTAGAGATCCACTCGCTTACCTTCCGTTCCTGTGAACGCGCGCGCCTGTGTCTGCGCGTTCACAGGAAATCTCGCCTCTCGCGAGATGACGCACGGATGCGTCCAGGAGGAATGAATTGACCGCCTCCGTGCGTTACATGGTCGGGAGGCGGTTAATTGGGTCGGTGAGAACTACCTATTTTTTGTGTTAAAAAACTATACTTGCCATCGTCACAAGGAAATATAATAGTTAATCAGCCTGTTAATTGGTTCGGTGAGAACTACCTATTTTTTGGTTAAAAACTATACTTGCCACCGTCACAGGGAAATATAATAGTTAATCAGCCTGTTAATTGGGTCGGTGAGAACTACCTATTTTTTGTGGTGAAAAAACTTTACTTGCCACTGTCACAGGAAAATGTAATAGTTAATCAGCCTGTTAATTGGGTCGGTGAGAACTACAGATATAGCAGAGTTAACACACATGCTTTATGAGACATGTTATCTAAATTAAATGTGTTAAGCAAATACCTTCAATTGCTTTTCAATGGCTTTTGTTTCAAGATAACGCGATGAGTTAAGAAATTTGAGTTAAGAGTTTGTGTGTTAACCCTGCTACATCTGTACTAGTGTTGATCGAGCACCGTAGTGCTCGGGTGCTCGGGCCGAACACATCGTGATATTTGGGTGCTTGACCAAGCACCCGAGTATAATGGAAGTCAATGGGAGAATCCAAACATTAAACCAGGTACCCCCTCCTCTGAAGAGGGGAGGGTGCCTGGTTCATAAGAAAATGTCAGAAATTGTTGGTAACACCACCGAAATGGTTCTGTAACGGCATGGGGAGGATGTATGGATGCATCCTGGACTCGCGGGACGCTGCTGGGAACTATGTTGTCCAAATAGTAAGCCACTTTTAGATTATTGGATTCTGAAATGCAGACACTGTTTTCTGATGTAGTACAGTATATGTCACAGAAACCCACAGAGTATGCACACTATATTAGTCATAGATTATTGGAATCTGCAATACAGACGCTGTTTTCTCATGTAGTACAGTATTGGTTACAGAACACCACAGAATATGGACACTATATTAGGCCCAGATTATTGGAATCTGCAATACAGACACTGTTTTCTGATGTAGTACAGTATATGTCACAGAAACCCACAGAATATGGACACTATATTAGGCCCAGATTATTGGAATCTGTACTGGCGGCTGGACGTAAGGCGGACAGCGGTTTGGCGTTACAAGTGGTGTAGCCCAAGGTTCAGTGCTGGGTCCTCTATTATTTAATTTATTTATTAATGATATTGAGGATGGGATTAATAGATGTCCATAAAATACAAGCTGACTTGAACACTCTGAGTGATTGGGCATAGAGGTTCAATGTGGATAGCTTGCAACTTGGTAGTAATAATCTCCGTGCTTTATATGTCCTAAGTGATGTAACACTGGGAGAGCCACTTATAGAGAAGGATTTAGGTGTCCTTGTAAATTGTAGATTGAATAACAGCATAAAATGTCAATCAGCTGCTTCTAAGGCTACCAGGATATTGTCATGTATTATACGAGGCATGGACTTGCGGGGCAGGGATGTAATACTACCACTTTACAAAGCGTTGGTGCAGCCTCATCTGGAATATGCAGTTCAGTTTTGGGCACCAGTCCATAGAAAGGATGCACTGCAGCTGGAAAAAGTACAAAGGAGGGCGACTAAACTGATAATTGGCATGGAGGGTCTTAGTTATGAAGAAAGATTAAAATAATTAAATGTATTTAGAAGAGGCATCTAAGGGGGACATGATTAATCTATTCAAATATGTAAATGTCCCACAAGGTGGCATTCATGGAAATAAAAAACGTTTATTCAGCACCTCAATTTTCCAGTTCTGGCCAAGCCTATCAGTACACTAGAGGTATCATTGGCATTAACAATAAAAGTTTTTTGGGGGGGGGAACACCGCAATTTATTTACATAAGACAGGTCTTATCTTAATCAGCAAGGTCAACCCTACCAGTCAGTTTAATAGGGTTGATCCTTCTGTTAAGTAGAATTTAAACTTTTTTTTTTGGGGGGGGGGGGGGGGAGTGCTATTTTGGCAGCATACAGTATAACATAGGTAAATCTACCACCTGATAACCTTACATGGCTCTGATATCTGGAGACATCCACATTATATATAACAAGGATTAACCCCTTAAATACCAGGCCAATTTTTTATTTGTTTTTTCATTTTTACATTTCTATCTTTTAAAATCGACGAAATGAGGGCAGCACTCTGGTATTGTGATGAAAAAGGTGAATTTCATCGATTTTGTTCTGCTATTCCTGGTCCGGGAATTTGAGTGGGATTTGCACCTGGCAACCTGGAAAGTGCTGCTGTTTTACATTTTTCTATCTTTTAAAAGCTACAAATTTAAAAATGCCTCATTTACATAGCCAAATAAGGACTATTTTGTGGGGCAAGTATTTTTTAAGTATGTTATTGTGGTGTTCACTAAGTACTTAAATTAATATGATAAACTGTTTATTTTTTATTTGTTTAAAATTTTACTAACATTTTTATTTCTGTTTAAAGTTTTACTACTTCAAAAAATAAAAAGTTAAAAAATAAAAAAATTATTTGCATAACCATTTTCTTGTTTTTGGAGGCGAACTGTAGTTTTTATTATCATTTTGGAGTATGTACAATTTTTGGATCACTTTGTATTCAAATAAATTGGGGGAAAAGGTGACCAATAAATGGTGAATTGTGCATTTTTTTTCATTATGACATTCACCGTGCAGGAAAATCTTTTAATATTTTAATAGTATGGATATTTTTGGATATGGCAATACCTATGTTTTTGTTTATTATTGTTTGTTTTAATATGTAAAATTAAGAAAGAGGGTGATGTAAAGCTTAATAAAAATTTTATTTTCTTTAAAGGATAACTGTCACATTTAGACCCTAAATTCAATTTTCATATATGTAGTTACTAGAGTTGAGCGAACACCTGGATGTTCAGGTTCGAGAAAATCGGCCGAACTTCCCGAAAATGTTCGGGTTCGGGATCCGAACCCGATCCGAACTTCGTCCCGAACCCGAACCCCATTGAAGTCAATGGGGACCCGAACTTTTCGGCACTAAAAAGGCTGTAAAACAGCCCAGGAAAGGGCTAGAGGGCTGCAAAAGGCAGCAACATGTAGGTAAATCCCCTGCAAACAAATGTGGATAGGGAAATGAATTAAAATAAAAATTAAATAAATAAAAATTAACCAAAATCAATTGGAGAGAGGTCCCACAGCAGAGAATCTGGCTTCCCGTCACCCACCACTGGAACAGTCCATTCTCAGATATTTAGGCCCCGGAACCCAGGCAGAGGAGAGAGGTCCCGTAACAGAGAATCTGGCTTCATGTCAGCAGAGAATTAGTCTGCATGTCATAGCAGAGAATGAGGCTTCACGTCAGCCACCACTGCAACAGTCCATTGGCATATATTTAGGCCCAGCACCCAGGCAGAGGAGAGAGGTCCCGTAAAAGACAATCTGGCTTCATGTCAGCAGAGAATCAGTCTGCATGTCATAGCAGAGAATGAGGCTTCACGTCAGTCACCACTGCAACAGTCCATTGGCATATATTTAGGCCCAGCACACAGGCAGAGGAGAGAGGTCCCGTAACAGACAATCTGGCTTCATGTCAGCAGAGAATCAGTCTGCATGTCATAGCAGAGAATCAGGCTTCACGTCACCCACCACTGCAACAGTCCATTTTCATAAGTTTAGGCCAAGCACCCAGGCAGAGGAGAGAGGTCCCGTAACAGACAATCTGGCTTCATGTCAGCAGAGAATTAGTCTACATGTCATAGCAGAGAATGAGGCTTCACGTCACCCACCACTGCAACAGTCCATTGGCATATATTTAGGCCCAGCACCCAGGCAGAGGAGAGAGGTCCCGTAACAGACAATCTGGCATCATGTCAGCAGAGAATCAGTCTGCATGTCATAGCAGAGAATGAGGCTTCACGTCAGCCACCACTGCAACAGTCCATTGGCATATATTTAGGCCCAGCACACAGGCAGAGGAGAGAGGTCCCGTAACAGACAATCTGGCTTCATGTCAGCAGAGAATCAGTCTGCATGTCATAGCAGAGAATCAGGCTTCACGTCACCCACCACTGCAACAGTCCATTTTCATAAGTTTAGGCCAAGCACCCAGGCAGAGGAGAGAGGTCCCGTAACAGACAATCTGGCTTCATGTCAGCAGAGAATTAGTCTGCATGTCATAGCAGAGAATGAGGCTTCACGTCACCCACCACTGCAACAGTCCATTGGCATATATTTAGGCCCAGCACCCAGGCAGAGGAGAGAGGTCCCGTAACAGACAATCTGGCTTCATGTCAGCAGAGAATCAGTCTGCATGTCATAGCAGAGAATGAGGCTTCACGTCAGCCACCACTGCAACAGTCCATTGGCATATATTTAGGCCCAGCACACAGGCAGAGGAGAGAGGTCCCGTAACAGACAATCTGGCTTCATGTCAGCAGAGAATTAGTCTGCATGTCATAGCAGAGAATGAGGCTTCACGTCAGCCACCACTGCAACAGTCCATTGGCATATATTTAGGCCCAGCACACAGGCAGAGGAGAGAGGTCCCGTAACAGACAATCTGGCTTCATGTCAGCAGAGAATTAGTCTGCATGTCATAGCAGAGAATGAGGCTTCACGTCACCCACCACTGTAAGAGTCCATTTTCATAAGTTTAGGCCCAGCAACCAGGCAGAGGAGAGAGGTCCCGTAACAGAGGATCTGACTTCATGTCAGCAGAGAATTAGTCTGCATGTCATAGCAGAGAATGAGGCTTCACGTCAGCCACCACTGCAACAGTCCATTGGCATATATTTAGGCCCAGCACCCAGGCAGAGGAGAGAGGTCCCGTAACAGACAATCTGGCTTCATGTCAGCAGAGAATCAGTCTTCATATCATAGCAGAGAATCAGGCTTCACGTCACCCACCACTGTAAGAGTCAATTTTCATAAATTTAGGCCCAGCACCCAGGCAGAGGAGAGAGGTCCCGTAACAGAGGATCTGGCTTCATGTCAGCAGAGAATCATTCTGCATGTCATAGCAGAGAATCAGGCTTCACGTCACCCAACATTGGAACAGTCCATTGGCATATATTTAGGCCCCGGCACCCAGACAGAGGAGAGGTTCATTCAACTTTGGGTAGCCTCGCAATATAATGGTAAAATGAAAAAAAAAAAATAGGATTGAATGAGGAAGTGCCCTGTAGTCCAATAATATATGGTTAAGGGGAGGTAGTTAATGTTTAATCTGGACAAGGGACGGACAGATCCTGTGGGATCCATGCCTGGTTCATTTTTATGAACGTCAGCTTGTCCACATTGGCTGTAGACAGGCGGCTGCGTTTGTCTGTAATGACGCCCCCTGCCGTGCTGAATACACGTTCAGACAAAACGCTGGCCGTCGGGCAGGCCAGCACCTCCAAGGCATAAAAGGCTAGCTCTGGCCACGTGGACAATTTAGAGACCCAGAAGTTGAATGGGGCCGAACCATCAGTCAGTACGTGGAGGTAAGTGCACACGTACTGTTCCACCATGTTAGTGAAATGTTGCCTCCTGCTAACACGTTGCGTATCAGCTGGTGGTGCAGTTAGCTGTGGCGTGTTGACAAAAGTTTTCCACATCTCTGCCATGCTGACCCTGCCCTCAAAGGAGCTGGCATTGACACAGCTGCCTTGGCGACCTCTTGCTCCTCCTCTGCCTTGGCCTTGGGCTTCCACTTGTTCCCCTGTGACATTTGGGAATGCTCTCAGTAGCGCGTCTACCAACGTGCGCTTGTACTCGCGCATCTTCCTATCACGCTCCAGTGCAGGAAGTAAGGTGGGCACATTGTCTTTGTAGCGTGGATCCAGCAGGGTGGCAACCCAGTAGTCCGCACAGGTTAAAATGTGGGCAACTCTGCTGTCGTTGCGCAGGCACTGCAGCATGTAGTCGCTCATGTGTGCCAGGCTGCCCAGGGGTAAGGACAAGCTGTCCTCTGTGGGAGGCGTATCGTCATCGTCCTGCCTTTCCCCCCAGCCACGCACCAGTGATGGACCCGAGCTGCGTTGGGTGCCACCCCGCTGTGACCATGCTTCATCCTCATCCTCCTCCACCTCCTCCTCATCCTCGTCCTCCTCGTCCTCCAGTAGTGGGCCCTGGCTGGCCACATTTGTACCTGGCCTCTGCTGTTGCCAAAAACCTCCCTCTGAGTCACTTCGAAGAGACTGGCCTGAAAGTGCTAAAAATGACCCCTCTTCCTCCTCCTCCTCCTCCTCCTCCTGGGCCACCTCCTCTTCCATCATCACCCTAAGTGTTTTCTCAAGGAGACATAGAAGTGGTATTGTAACGCTGATAACGGCGTCATCGCCACTGGCCATGTTGGTGGAGTACTCGAAACAGCGCAACAGGGCACACAGGTCTCGTATGGAGGCCCAGTCATTGGTGGTGAAGTGGTGCTGTTCTGTAGTGCGACTGACCCGTGTGTGCTGCAGCTGAAACTCCACTATGGCCTGCTGCTGCTCGCATAGTCTGTCCAGCATGTGCAAGGTGGAGTTCCACCTGGTGGGCACGTCGCATATGAGGCGGTGAGCGGGAAGGCCGAAGTTACGCTGTAGCGCAGACAGGCGAGCAGCAGCAGGATGTGAACGCCGGAAGCGCGAACAGACGGCCCGCACTTTATGCAGCAGCTCTGACATGTCGGGGTAGTTGTGTATGAACTTCTGCACCACCAAATTCAGCACATGCGCCAAGCAAGGGATGTGCGTCAAATTGGCTGGTCCCAGAGCTGCAACGAGATTTCGCCCATTATCACACACCACCAGGCCGGGTTTGAGGCTCACCGGCAGCAACCACTCGTCGGTCTGTTGTTCTATACCCCGCCACAACTCCTGTGCGGTGTGGGGCCTGTCCCCCAAACATATGAGTTTCAGAATGGCCTGCTGACGTTTACCCCGGGCTGTGCTGAAGTTGGTGGTGAAGGTGTGTGGCTGACTGGATGAGCAGGTGGAAGAAGAGGAGGAGGAAGCCGAGAAGGAGGAGGTGGCAACAGGAGGCAAAGAATGTTGCCCTGCGATCCTTGGCGGCGGAAGGACGTGCGCCAAACAGCTCTCCGCCTGGGGCCCAGCTGCCACTACATTTACCCAGTGTGCAGTTAGGGAGATATAGCGTCCCTGGTCGTGCTTACTGGTCCACGTATCTGTGGTTAGGTGGACCTTGCTACAGATGGCGTTGCGCAGTGCACACTTGATTTTATCGGATACTTGGTTGTGCAGGGAAGGCACGGCTCTCTTGGAGAAGTAGTGGCGGCTGGGAACAACATACTGTGGGACAGCAAGCGACATGAGCTGTTTGAAGCTGTCTGTGTCCACCAGCCTAAATGACAGCATTTCATAGGCCAGTAGTTTAGAAATGCTGGCATTCAGGGCCAGGGATCGAGGGTGGCTAGGTGGGAATTTACGCTTTCTCTCAAATGTTTGTGAGATGGAGAGCTGAACGCTGGCGTGTGATATGGTTGAGACGCTTGGTGACGGAGGTGGTGGTGGTGGTGTTGGTGATACATCCCCTGTTTGCTGGGCGGCAGGTGCCAACGTTCCTCCAGAGGCGGAGGAAGAGGCCGAGGCGGCAGCAGCAGAAGAGGCCGAGGCGGCAGCAGCAGAAGAGGTAGCAGGGGGAGCCTGAGTGACTTCCTTGGTTTTAAGGTGTTTACTCCACTGCAGTTCATGCTTTGCATGCAGGTGCCTGGTCATGCAGGTTGTGCTCAGGTTCAGAACGTTAATGCCTCGCTTCAGGCTCTGATGGCACAGCGTGCAAACCACTCGGGTCTTGTCGTCAGCACATTGTTTGAAGAAGTGCCATGCCAGGGAACTCCTTGAAGCTGCCTTTGGGGTGCTCGGTCCCAGATGGCGGCGGTCAGTAGCAGGCGGAGTCTCTTGGCGGCGGGTGTTCTGCTTTTGCCCACTGCTCCCTCTTTTGCTACGCTGTTGGCTCGGTCTCACCACTGCCTCTTCCTCCGAACTGTGAAAGTCAGTGGCACGACCTTCATTCCATGTGGGGTCTAGGACCTCATCGTCCCCTGCATCGTCTTCCACCCAGTCTTGATCCCTGACCTCCTGTTCAGTCTGCACACTGCAGAAAGACGCAGCAGTTGGCCCCTGTGTTTCGTCATCATCAGAGACATGCTGAGGTGGCATTCCCATGTCCTCATCATCAGGAAACATAAGTGGTTGTGCGTCAGTGCATTCTATGTCTTTCACCGCTGGGGAAGGGCTAGGTGGATGCCCTTGGGAAACCCTGCCAGCGGAGTCTTCAAACAGCATAAGAGACTGCTGCATAACTTGAGGCTGAGACAGTTTCCCTGGTATGCATGGGGGTGATGTGACAGACTGATGGGGTTGGTTTTCAGGCGCCATCTGTGCGCTTTCTGCAGAAGACTGGGTGGGAGATAATGTGCACGTGCTGGATCCACTGTCGGCCACCCAATTGACTAATGCCTGTACCTGCTCAGGCCTTACCATCCTTAGAACGGCATTGGGCCCCACCATATATCGCTGTAAATTCTGGCGGCTACTGGGACCTGAGGTAGTTGGTACACTAGTACGTGTGGATGTGGCAGAACGGCCACGTCCTCCCCCAGCACCAGATGGTCCACTAACACCACCACGACCATGTCCACGTCCGCGTCCCTTACTAGATGTTTTCCTCATTGTTATGGTTCACCACAACAACAAAAATATTATTTGGCCCAATGTATTGTATTCAAATTCAGCGGGATATAAATTTGAGGCCTAGTATTTAGGCGCTGGGTGACCGGTATGGATTTACTAACAGAATTAGACTTGGAAATGCACAGTAGCGTGTGTGTGAAGTTATTCTGAATGACCCTATGTGCACCTTGAATATTATATACCCTTTTAGGGATAGATTTCAAATAGCTCTGATATAGCAGAAACCACTAAATTATGAAATTGCTAAATTGGGAATTGTATTTCAACCAGAACAAAAAATGTGCTTTGACAGACACTAAATAACTTTCCCAGCCACAACAGGACAGCGGTAACGAGAGATTTAGCGGGATATAAATTTGAGGCCTAGTATTTAGGCGCTGGGTGACCGGTATGGATTTACTAACAGAATTGGACTTGGAAATGCACAGTAGCGTGTGTGTGAAGTTATTCTGAATGACCCTATGTGCACCTTGAATATTATATACCCTTTTAGGGATAGATTTCAAATAGCTCTGATATAGCAGAAACCACTAAATTATGAAATTGCTAAATTGGGAATTGTATTTCAACCCTGAACTAAAAATGTGCTTTGACGGACACTAAATAACTTGCCCAGCCACAACAGTACAGCGGTAACGACAGATTTAGCGGGATATAAATTTGAGGCCTAGTATTTAGGCGCTGGGTGACCGGTATGGATTTAGTGACAGAATTAGACTGGGATATGGCCAAAAAATAACCACACTATTGCTGGTTAAATGCACTTGGTGACGGGCGCAGCTTGCCCCTGATGTAGTATATGGCCAAAAAATGAACAGACTATTGCTGGTTAAATGCACTTGGTGTCACAGCTTGACCAACCACACTACTGAGGGTTAAATGCACTTGGTGACGGGCGCAGCTTGCCCCTGATGTAGTATATGGCCAAAAAATGAACAGACTATTGCTGGTTAAATGCACTTGGTGTGATAGCTTGACCAACCACACTACTGAGGGTTAAATGCACTTGGTGACGGGTGCAGCTTGCCCCTGATGTAGTATATGACCAAAAAATGAACAGACTATTGCTGGTTAAATGCACTTGGTGACGGGCGCAGCTTGCCCCTGATTTAGTATATGGCCAAAAAATGAACAGACTATTGCTGGTTAAATGCACTTGGTGTGATAGCTTGACCAACCACACTACTGAGGGTTAAATGCACTTGGTGACGGGCGCAGCTTGCCCCTGATGTAGTATATGGCCAAAAAATGAACAGACTATTGCTGGTTAAATGCACTTGGTGACGGGCGCAGCTTGCCCCTGATTTAGTATATGGCCAAAAAATGAACAGACTATTGCTGGTTAAATGCACTTGGTGTGATAGCTTGACCAACCACACTACTGAGGGTTAAATGCACTTGGTGACGGGCGCAGCTTGCCCCTGATTTAGTATATGGCCAAAAAATGAACAGACTATTGCTGGTTAAATGCACTTGGTGTGACAGCTTCACCCTGATGTAGGCTTTAGCCAAAAAACAACCACACCATTGAGGGTTAAATGCACTTGGTGACAGGCGCAGCTTGCCCCTGATGTAGTATATGGCCAAAAAATGAACAGACTATTGCTGGTTAAACGCACTTGGTGTGACAGCTTGACCAACCACACTACTGAGGGTTAAATGCACTTGGTGACGGGCGCAGCTTGCCCCTGATGTAGTATATGGCCAAAAAATGAACAGACTATTGCTGGTTAAATGCACTTGGTGTCACAGCTTGACCAACCACACTACTGAGGGTTAAATGCACTTGGTGACGGGCGCAGCTTGCCCCTGATGTAGTATATGGCCAAAAAATGAACAGACTATTGCTGGTTAAATGCACTTGGTGACGGGCGCAGCTTGCCCCTGATTTAGTATATGGCCAAAAAATGAACAGACTATTGCTTGTTAAATGCACTTGGTGTGATAGCTTGACCAACCACACTACTGAGGGTTAAATGCACTTGGTGACGGGCGCAGCTTGCCCCTGATGTAGTATATGGCCAAAAAATGAACAGACTATTGCTGGTTAAATGCACTTGGTGACGGGCGCAGCTTGCCCCTGATTTAGTATATGGCCAAAAAATGAACAGACTATTGCTGGTTAAATGCACTTGGTGTGATAGCTTGACCAACCACACTACTGAGGGTTAAATGCACTTGGTGACGAGCGCAGCTTGCCCCTGATGTAGTATATGGCCAAAAAATGAACAGACTATTGCTGGTTAAATGCACTTTTTGACGGGCGCAGCTTGCCCCTGATTTAGTATATGGCCAAAAAATGAACAGACTATTGCTGGTTAAATGCACTTGGTGACGGGCGCAGCTTGCCCCTGATTTAGTATATGGCCAAAAAATTAACAGACTATTGCTGGTTAAATGCACTTGGTGTGATAGCTTGACCAACCACACTACTGAGGGTTAAATGCACTTGGTGACGGGCGCAGCTTGCCCCTGATGTAGTATATGGCCAAAAAATAAACAGACTATTGCTGGTTAAATGCACTTGGTGTGACAGCTTCACCCTGATGTAGGCTTTAGCCAAAAAACAACCACACCATTGAGGGTTAAATGCACTTGGTGACAGGCGCAGCTTGCCCCTGATGTAGTATATGGCCAAAAAATAAACAGACTATTGCTGGTTAAATGCACTTGGTGTGACAGCTTCACCCTGATGTAGGCTTTAGCCAAAAAACAACCACACCATTGAGGGTTAAATGCACTTGGTCGCAGCTTGTGCTGGCGCACCACAAGACACAGAATGGCCGCCGATCACCCCAGAAAAATGTGACTGACAAACGGTCTGGGCAGCCTAAAAACAGTGAGCAATTGAGTATCAGCAGCTCAATGATCCACAGCTGCAGATCGATCAATAATCAAGTCCTTTGGAGGAGTTAATCTGCCTAATCTCGCCCTACTGTCGCAGCCGCAACCTCTCCCTACGCTAATCAGAGCAGAGTGACGGGCGGCGCTATGTGACTCCAGCTTAAATAGAGGCTGGGTCACATGGTGCTCTGGCCAATCACAGCCATGCCAATAGTAGGCATGGCTGTGATGGCCTCTTGGGGCAAGTAGTATGACGCTTGTTGATTGGCTGCTTTGCAGCCTTTCAAAAAGCGCCAAGAAAGCGTCACAAAAGCGCCAAGAAAGCGACGAACACCGAACCCGAACCCGGACTTTTACGAAAATGTCCGGGTTCGGGTCCGTGTCACGGACACCCCAAAATTCGGTACGAACCCGAACTATACAGTTCGAGTTCGCTTATCCCTAGTAGTTACTAATAACATGATATTCCAGAATCAGTTACTATTACACTGACTTACCCCATATTTAATAAGATTCAGCCCTTAGCAACCAGTCTGCATAAAACTGCAATTTCACTATTCAGTTAAGATGGCCGCCACTGCCCTCACCCTGAGGCTAATCCCGCCTGCCCTCACTAGCCAGTAACAATAGCCCCCCAAAAGTGTCAGTAACCACAGCCCTCCCCCTAAAGGGTTAATCTCCTGCAGCACAAAGAGGTCCTTTTACCACACGTTGCTTTCATTTATACACTGAACAGATGGCAGATCTCCCTTCCCTGGTCTGCACTGCACCAACTCTGCATTCTCCAGCTCTGCTGAGTGAGGGAGCATCTGCCAAGCGCAGGGACAGGGAGAAGTGCACACAGCCCAGGCACTGTTATCAGCTGCTGGGGAGGACCTGGCTTTAATCATTTACTTACTGTCCCTGGCTGTCAGTAATCTGACCTTGCACACTGCGTGCTTTCTGCGTCCTCCGTCCTTCAACACATAGACGGACCCTGCATAGCAACCTGATTTTAAGCACAGGTAAAAGTAGGCAGTACAGGGAACAAAACTGTGGAATTAAGGGGTAATTGAATACACAGTGAAAAGTTGAAATAGGGCCACCAAGGAGATTTTATTCACCACAATCCAATACTCCAAAACAAATATATATGACAGTTATACTTTAAAGCTTTTAAAACTTTTTACGAAACTTGTAAATGCAATTCTTTGATTGCTTTGACCATAGACCGCAGTAGTACTATTGCCATCTATGGGATTCGTACAGGTTGCCTGCTGAGCTGTGTCTCAGACACATCTTTGTGGGCAGGTTGCTATAAGAGGCCTGGGAATCTTCATAAGGGCTCAAGCCCATGAATGTAAGGGCTTCATGCCCGTGTTCTTGACAGTAAATAGCGATACGCCATGCACGGAATACACGCGGCCAGTGCCAGTATATTGCGGACCCACTATCTGCGGTCCACAATATGGGGCACAAAGCCCTTACGTTCGTGGGCTCTAGGTTGTCAGAACAACTGACTATAGCCCTGTGACTTTGCAGCAGGATCTCCGATCGGAGGACACACGGGGCATATGATCCCAGTCGCTGCTGGTGGGTGTCAGCTATATTATGTAGTTGGCATCTGCCATGTATGAAGTCAGCTCAGCATATGAGCTTACTTCATACAGCCCCTTATGATATGCATACAGTTGAAACCAGAAGTTTACATACACTATATAAAAAGACACATATGCATGTTTTTCTCAATATCTGACATGAAATCAGAATACATATTTCCTGTTTTTGGTCAATTAGGATTAAAATGATTATTATTATTTGCCAAATGCCAGAATAATGAGAGAGAATGTTTTAAGGCATTTTATTACTTTCTGCAATGTCAAAAGTTTGCATACACTAAGATTACTATCCAGAAAACAAAGGATCAATTCCAGCTTCTGACGTATAAAATAGTTTGTTCTTTATTTGGCTTCCAAAATTTAAGATCCAACATACATCACATGGAGAGACACAAGGTAATTGTGACGCGTTTCGGGCTATAGTATTGAGCCCTTCATCAAGACAATACAAAGTGCACTAAAAACAAGTACTTATATACAGCACAGATAGGTTCCTCCTCCTTTTTTGATTGGCTAAAGGTCACATCCCAGGCCCAGGTGTTCCTGGATTAGGTAAAGAAGTCCAGCCAAGAGCACATGGGTGGGGAGGCAACAAATTAGTATCATGCATTTGAAAACACACACTGGTGAACTACATGTATTGCAGTGTTAAATCATATTTTCTGTTTAGACCCTTCGGTATACAAGTTTCCAAAACAAACATCCAATATGTTTCTCTACTTCTAAAGCTTCTGTTTGCGATCACCTCCTCTAATAGGTGCGGAAACAACCTCCATGCCCTGCACAGAAAACGCTGAGATATCGCCCTTGTGAACAGTGGAAAAAATGCATTGTTGCCGCTGAGACATTCCACTTTTAGATCATTTGTGGTACAGCCCACATATTGTACCCTGCATATTTTACATGTTATAACATATACTACGTGGTCTGTGTTGCAATTAATGTATTGCTTCAACATGTTTTTTATTATTAGCCATAGATATGACCTCTTTTGAGATAAACATATGTCGACAGCAAATGCATTTTTTGCTACCACATTTGTAGTTTCCATTAGTTTTAGGCCAAGTGCATATTTTGGGAATTTTTTCCTCAAACAGACTTGGACTTATTTTTTTTTTACCCACTGTAGGGGCTCTTTTTGCTACACACCTTATCCCTGTGGATGCTATATTTCTCCATTCCTCATTAAAGGTTAGAACCGGAAGATGTTTCCGTATGATTTTACATATCCTGAAATAATCTCTACTGTAATTGGTAGAAAAAATGATGGGTTCATCTTTATTCAAGTCTTTTTTGTTCCTGTTTTTAGTTTTATTTTTACTTTTATGTTTGTTCCCTCTCCTATTATTTTTGTTCTCATCCTTTACTCTATTATTATTATTATTATTATTATTATTTCCTTTAGAGAAAATAATTGCCAGATTAAAAGACAGAAAGACTCTTATTTTCTCTAAAGGAAATAATAATAATAGAATAAAGGATGAGAACAAAAATAATAGGAGAGGGAACAAACATAAAAGTAAAAACAAAACTAAAAACAGGAACAAAAAAGACTTGAATAAAGATGAACCCATCATTTTTTCTACCAATTACAGTAGAGATTATTTCTGGATATGTAAAATCATACGGAAACATCTTCTGGTTCTAACCTTTAATGAGGAATGGAGAAACATAGCATCCACAGGGATAAGGTGTGTAGCAAAAAGAGCCCCTACGTTGGGTCAGAAAATAAGTCCAAGTCTGTTTGAGGAAAAAATTCCCCAAATATGCACTTGGCCTAAAACTAATGGAAACTACAAATGTGGTAGCAAAGAATGCATTTGCTGTCGACATATGTTTATCTCAAAAGAGGTCATATCTATGGCTAATAATAAAAAACATATGTTGAAGCAATACATTAATTGCAACACAGACCACGTAGTATATGTTATAACATGTAAAATATGCAGAGTACAATACGTGGGCTGTACCACAAATGATCTAAAAGTACGTATAAGGATGCATTTGAGTGATGTCCCTCACGCCATGTGTCGGAATGTCTCAGCGGCAACAATGCATTTTGCCACTGTTCACAAGGGCGATATCTCTGCGTTTTCTGTGCAGGGTGTGGAGGTTGTTTCCGCACTATTAGAGGAGGTGATCGCAAACAGAAGCTCCTAAGTAGAGAAACATATTGGATGTTTGTTTTGGAAACTTGTATACCGAAGGGCCTAAACAGAAAATATGATTTAACACTGCAATACATGTAGTTCATCAGTGTGTGTTTTCAAATGCATGATACTAATTTGTTGCCTCCCCACCCATGTGCTCTTGGCTGGACTTCTTTACCTAATCCAGGAACACCTGGGCCTGGGATGTGACCTTTAGCCAATCAAAAAAGAAGGAGGAACCTATCTGTGCTGTATATAAGTACTTGTTTTTAGTGCACTTTGTATTGTCTTGATGAAGGGCTCAACACTATAGCCCGAAACGCGTCACAATTACCTTGTGTCTCGCCATGTGATGTATGTTGGATCTTAAATTTTGGAAGCCAAATAAAGAACAAACTATTTTATACCGTCAGAAGCTGGAATTGATCCTTTGTTTTCTGGATATTCTAAATGTGGCTGGGTTCAAGCCTTATCTTCCGTGCTTCACAAGGGTGATCAGAGGTGAGAGCTGCAACTTTCTTCTTTTTCACTAAGATTACTATGCCTTTAAACAATTCTGGACTGCCTATATGATGACATCATGTGTTTGTAAGCTTCTGTTAGGTTTGTTGGCAACATCTGAGTTAATTAGAGACACACCTGTGGATATATGTAAATGTACACCTGAAACACACTGCTTCTTTGTGTAGCATCATGGGAAAGTCTAAAGAAATCAGCCAAGATATCAGGAAGAGAATTGTGGATTTGCACAAGTCTGGCTCAACCTTGGGTGCAATTTCAAGATACCTGAAGGTGCCTCGTTCATCTGTATAAACAATTATATGCAAGTACAAACAAGAGGGGAATGTCCAGCCATCATACCACTCAGGAATGAGACAGGTTTTGTGATCCAGAGATGAACGTGCTTTGGTCCGACATGTGCATATCAACCCAAGAATAAAAGCAAAAGACCTTGTGAAGATGATGGTGGAAGCTGGTAAGATTGTGTCAATATCCACAGTGAAACAAGTACTGTATCAACATGGGCTGAAAGGCCACTCTGCCAGGAAGAAGCCATTACTCCAAAACAAACATTAAAAAGACAGATTTATGTTTGCAAATGCACACAGGAACAAAGACCTACATTTTTGGACACATATCCTGTGGTCTGACGAACAAAAATAAACTTTTTGGCCACAAGGACCATCGTTACATTTGGAGGAAAAAGGGCGATGCTTGGAAGTCTAAGAACACCACCCCAACTGTGAAACATGGGTGTGGCAGCATCATGTTGTAGGCTTGTTTTGCTGCAGGAGGGGCTGGTGCACTTCACAAAAAAAAATTGCATCATGAGGAAAGAAGATTATGTGGAAATACTGAAGCAACATCTCAAGACATTAGCCAGGAAGTTAAAGCTTGGGTGGAAATGGGTCTTCCAAATGGACAATGACCCGAAGCATTCTGCCAAACTGGTTACAAATGGCTTAAGGATAAAAAAGTCAATGTTTTGGAGTGGCTATCACAAAGCCCTGATCTCAATCCTATTGAAAATTTATAGGCAAAGCTTAAAAGGCAGGTGCGAGCAAGGCGACCAACAAACATGGCTCAGTTGTACCAGTTTTGTCAAGAGGAATGGGCCCGAATTCCGACTAACTATTGTGAGAAGCTTGTGGAAGGATATCCAAAATGTTTGACCCAAGTCATACAGTTTAAGGGCAATGGTACCAAATATTAATGAAATGTATGTAAACTTTTGACTTTGCAGAAAGTAATAAAAATGCCTTAAATCATGCTCTCTCTCTCTCTCTCTCATTATTCTGGCATTTGGCAAATAATAATAATTATGGTAATCCTAATTGACCAAAAACAGGAAAGGTTTATTCTGATTTCATGTCAGATATTGAGAAAAACATGCATATGTGTCTTTTTATATAGTATATGTAAACTTCTGGTTTCAACTGTATACATGATATAGATTTAAAGGATTAAAGCACAAATTTAATAAAATAAATGCTTTTCAAAAGACTGCAACGCAATAAAAATGACTATTCCACTCAAAATTTGTAATTGACAATGTGACGAACTGCGACCGCCGCGGCCACAATACGTCACGAAACCGTCACAGCGCCCCTAGTGGTCAATCCGCAAACAGGCCTCCCAGCCACTTTCAGCACACCGACAGTCTAACTTGAGTCCGTACAGTCGATAGGCTGAAAGCGCAGGGAGTGGACCTCCGACTGACCGCAAGTAAGCGTGCGACGAACTGCGACCGGAACTACACACAGGGTAGTTTAACTGCCACCACCTTGCAATTTATGGGAGCAAGGAACCCACTATCTAGATAACACAACCGAGTAGCTTTCCCTTCGGAGAGGCTAGGGTAAGTTTTTGCAGTGTTTGAAAACAGGCATATGGCTAGAGAAATGACTTGGAGGTCATTTATTATATATCTATATACAATACAAATTATCACGATGCACAGTAATTATTAACACAATAATCAAGGAAAGTATAGTTCAATAACCAAAAAGAGAGAAAAGAAAGAAAATACTTAGTTTCCGCAGAAAAGATGTCCGTTGGTGAAATAGTCCGTAGCAGGGATAAAGTCCAAGAAGCCTTTGTCCAGTGTAATATGCCTACAGCCCACAGGTTCTCTGGCTGAGGCCCTCTTTAGGTGTTAAAAGTGGAGAACTCCTTTAGCAGATTCTAGGTCTTTGCTATAAAGGGTTCCAGAATCAAGGCGGGGAATTGAGAGTCCGCCTGCTGGGCAGGCTGTATTCCTGAGGTGAATGTCAGTTCTGAAATATGGCATGTGCCATATCGCGGGATGTCTCCGCTGTACACAAGTAACAAGCACATATTCACATTCCCCACAAAATATGGAGTTCAGGGATACCAAATATTACTATTATAACTGGTTCTATGATGGGGTAACACCATAACTTTACCTGGGCACATCTTAGAGTTATGTTTGTCCTATGTAAACGTCCAGTGAATTCTGAGTGACACGATGATGTAATTTTTACGTCCGTAAGATGCATGGGCTCTCTTAAAAAGGTAAAAATCATATCTCAGATTCATGTTGCAATCTGGGAAACCTTGGTGCCGGCCTGTCTGCAGCAAGCTAGCTTACAGACCCTTATGGCAGCGACACCAAATGGCTCCCCCCAGGTGTAGTCTTCACACCTAGCTGTGATATCTCTTCAGAAAGGGAAGTTCTTTTGTCAACCTGAGGAAGCCAGTTGTAATTGTGTTATCTGCTGGGCATCTATTGACTGACTTGAACAAAAGGACTATGTTGTTTTCTGGGTACACGGAAGGAGACACTCTGAGTAATCAAATTGTAGGTTCTGGGGCCTAGGGAAATAATTACTGTTTAATAGACCTACTGCTCAATAAGGGAGACTAATATTGATAATATTGGGAGGACAGTTCAATATTCTTGCGGATCATCCGTGACAGACAACACTTGCTAGAAAGTCCCCCTTCCAGATTTTATGTGACCTTGATGAGAAATACAAAACTTGGAGCCAATTTTCATACTTTCAGCAACACAAGTAGCATTTAGACAAAGATCCAGATGTATGTCCTGCATTTTTCAAGAGACATAATTAAATTAAAACTATACAGAGATGTTGTTCTAGTGTAACTTTGTACTTTCCTTACTAAGCAGCCTCCATTTATATTAAATGTCATTATTATCACTGCTTCCAGTAAGATGTAAAGCGTGTCAATTTTCCATTGCTACCTTTTGTTAGAATTTATACAATGGTGTTCACTTGCTTCTGTGGTATAAATGTGTAGAGAATGTCTGCTGACAAGCTACCTATCTGAAATAATAGATGTCTATTACTATAAGAGAAAGAGACAACAGGAGACCCATACTGATGTGCTCCCAAAAGGTCGAAGCACATGTCAGCAGTTGCAGTTACAGCCTTGGCAGACCAATTATTCAGCTCTTCTAACTGGCACCTTTTGTTATTGCTAGAAAGCTTTCTTCATTTTTTTCCTCTACTGTCTAGCTGGACCAATAACTTACAAAGAAATTGTAAGTACTTTGCTCAAATATTTGTGACTTAAAAAGTGGGTTTCACAAGTGGTGTCTGCAGGCAAGCTGAATTTTTGTATTCAACACTGTGGGACAAACTTATTAAAGGTTTTTGTTATTTGTATGTTTCTAACTAGGCAAATGTAAGGGGTTTACAATTCACTTACTTCATCTGCAGTGGCTCCTTTCTCAGATTTAACTGAGGGTCATATGACCTGTGATGTCAGCTTTTCTCCCTGCTCCTATGGTGTTTCATACACAAGCCTGAGAAGGAGGTCTGTGTCTGTGCATGAGACCACATTGTGCTGGCCACACACCCCTGCATTACCGTCTGCTGCTGTCTGCCCTCTCCCTGGATTCTTCAGGAAACTTTAACCCCTTCTGCATCACAGACTCAGGGCTGGAGGCTTTGCTGAGTAGCTGCAGGCAGTGAAGAGACACAGGATCCTCATCCTGCAGACACAGAGCTGACAGACTAGCGGAGTTCTGCAGAACATTGCACAAGAACAGGTGGGGAGAAGATAGAAGATCCTGTGTGTATCAGCAGTGTCATTGTACAGCTAGGACTTGTAGTCCTGCACATACAACGTGCTGCTGAGTCTCCTAGCAGGCAGAGATTGTTTTTATTGTAGGTAAACAAAGGACCAGAAGAGAACTAGGGAAATGAAGGAAAATATTATTATTATTTTTTGCTTAAAACTTGCTTAGCTTAGTTATATATTGATGGCCATCAGATCTACATTGTTATATATTTTTTTTTCATAACTTGAACCAGCCGTTTAATGTTCTACAATTGTTTCCAGTCTTAGAAAAGTTGCAAATGTTGGCATAAAAAACTAGCAAAGACAAAGATATTGTACATCAAATTTAACAAGCAATGTGCAACATTTAATGAATTTGTCATAAAGCATGTCAGATTAGACTTAAGCAAACCTGACTTTAAATATTATTCTCTCAATTATATTCACCTGGATTTTAAATTCTGTTTTCTCCTGCATGAGTCTGCTCTACCCAAGTACATCAGCATAAAAGATAACTGTTACTGTTAATGGAGCGAGGACCAGTATTGTACTGACAGTAAGCAGCATATCACAATAGCCCCTCTCCTCTCCCTATTAAAAAAAATATAGGCACTATAAATTATCCCAATGTAAATTATGCAAATTATTTATATTATAATAATCAATTCATACAAAAAAGTTTACCATTTTTATATCCCAGCAAAAGAACTATGGTGCAAACTGAGCAACAATTTGCATATAGTGTAACATGTGAGTATTCAAATCATAAGCCCCGCTCTTGTTTACTAAACTAAATAGGAAAGAAAGGTGCAGTGCAGGGGTGGAAGAGGGTGGATTTAGCATAAAATCACAGCGGAAGTATAGGGTGGGCAAATTAACCAAATGCCCTGGGGCCTATATCACCTTAGCGGGCATTAAAACATCCCCCTAATGTCCATTTTGTTATTCTATACAAAAGAAGAGATGGCCATGCGTGATTGTGGTCCTCTCTTTTGAAGTATAAACTATTATAGGAATAATGGCTGGGCTGTCTGTGTAACCTCCCAAAGACTTCATTGGACATAGCTATATGCATGAATGGGTGTTTCTTTTTTTTTTCTTTTTTTTTTACTTGGGGCCTCCACCAACCTTAAGCTGGTACAATAAAGAATAGAAATGGAAAGGGGTGAGAAGTCAGTGAAGTATTTGCATACACTTGTCTGTATTGTGACTTGGTGACAGTTCTCCCTGACTTTTCAAAATTACAACTAGGCCGCATGGGCAGCAGAGAGAATGGAAGTAGTTGTACCCACAGTGATGTCTCTGTCTCTGTTAGTCCCTGGGCTGCTGTACAATTATGGGAAGGGCACACTTTTCTTCCCTTTGGTGCACTCCCTGACCTTGAGGATTCTCCTGCCTGATGGTGATGCTATGTTTTGAGGTGCATCGAGTAACTGTTTCTTACTTTCAATAAAGTTCAAATACTGCAGATACAGCCTTTATCATGCATGGACTGGCAGATATTATACTGGCTGCAATTTCCACAGCTCTCACAATTCTAGTGGCAGCCAATGGAGCACACAGGCTTAGATTATTCAAATATGCTATGGCGTCACAAAGCTATATGTAGATTATCTCCATAAACATTTAGCATGGACCTCTCCGCAAAGACTTGTATGCTCCCAAATGTACAAGTGAGTAAAATAAATAAATACATAAGTAAATAAAAAGGTCTCTCAATTGCTTCCTCAGAGGTTTGTTTGGAGGCAATGTCTGGTTTTCATTCCCCCCAGGGGTGCTTTCTGCTTCCTCTTCTCATGACTCTCACTCTCAGACTGAACTAGCTATCTGGAAAAAGCAACCCCACCTAGCTACAGGTGCTAATGGGCTGGAGACCTTTTTAGCGAACCAATCTCCTTTGCAGTGGTCCTACTGGGATGCTGCATATGGTCAGAGAAAAGAGGTATCTCCCAGTGAAAGAGAACGGTCTCCCTATCTGTCAATGTTTGACCTTTTTACAAATCTTAGAGCAAGAAATGGGAAAACAACCAATCATACTGAATATCCATCCACAGAAAGCCATTTCATGTTGTTTCCCCTCCATCACTATGGAGCAGGATTTTGGCTGGCTGAGTGACATGTCTTGGATGCAGCTTAGGGGAGGTACTGGTTCTCCTTAAGGAGACCAGCTGTGTATAGATACTTAGTGGTAATGGTCCCTGGGAAAATTATGTGCAAATCAGTATCTCCGAGAGAAAGAGAACTGCCTCACTTTTACCTTGTTGTGTTCCAAAGCTCGCTAATAAGTCAAACATTGATTTAAGGGAGCCCTTTCTAGAAGGTGGTACTAGTGAGATGGTTCTCTTTCTTTTGGAGATGACTTTTATCATACTGTATGGTCAAAGATACACCAAATCTAGATACTTGAGCATGCTGTTTGACAACTGAGCTGTTCATTTTGCTATTACTGTAATTACCACTGACATTTCCTGCTGTTTAACAATTATTTGTAAATGAGCTGTAAGGTAGTGATGAGCCGCAGGGGCGATATTCAAATTCGCAATATTTTCCGAATATTTGGGCAACTATTTGTCATATATTCGCAAATTCTAGATTATTTTCTTGACTGCGAAAAATCGGCAATGTAATATTCGCATAATGCGTGCAAAATACTGGCATGGGTCACTTTTGCTACATTTTCCAAGCTGCTAGAAGTTTCCTGAGACTGGATAAAACGGTTGGCACGGCAAATGGCTTTATATGCAGTTAAAGTGCTCCAATATGTTTGCGTTTGCGCTAATTGGCACTAATGATGCAAACATTTTGGCGCAATACGTGAAACTTCACATTTTAGCAGGTCAGCATGTATGTATGGACAACAGAACCTATCACACTACCTAACACACTGCACTGCAACAGCTTCACTATATCAGGATATAACCTACACTGACTATCTCCCTCTTACTATAGTAACATAGTATATAAGGCCAAAAAAAGACATTTGTCCATCTAGTTCGGCCTGTTATCCTGCAAGTTGATCCAGAGGAAGGCAAAAATAAAAAAAACTGTGAGGTAGAATCCAATTTTCCCCACTTAATGGGGAAAAAATTCCTTCCCGACTCCAATCAGGCAATCAGAATAACTCCCTGGATCAACGACCCCTCTCTAGTAGCTATAACCTGTAATATTATTAAGCTCCAGAAATACATCCAGGCCCCTCTTGAACTCTTTTAGTTAACTTACCATCACCACCTCCGCAGGCAAAGAGTTCCATAGTCTCGCAGAGGGTGTCCCCTCATCACAGTATATATATATATATATATATATATATATATATATAAGTTATCTAACTATCTAATGTAGTGTGGAAAGCACAGAGCACAGCAATGAAACTGCTGTCTTTTAGGAATGTAAAACTGTAGAAAATGGCTGCTGGGGAGGTTCTTATATAGTAAGGGTTAGGCAACTTTCCTATTGGTTGCTAGGGATGTTGTTAAGCTTAGAAAAAGACATTGCAGCCTTCTCATTGGCCCACAAGCAAGAAGGGAGGTTACTGATGAAAAAAAAATCTAGACTATTCGAAATTACGAATATATCACTATATTCTAAATATTCGCAAATTCTCAAAGTGCCGATATTCGCGATTAATATTTGCGATTCGAATATTCGCGCCCAACACTACTGTAAAGTACAAATGAGTTCCCTTAAAGAAATCACAACACCTGTCACTCAGTAAAGTGATGTCTGCACAAACTCTAGCTCTAGTGTAGAAATTATTGCACTACTGCCACTTGAAGGGGTATTCTGGTTGTTACAGTTTACCCCCTATCCACAAGATAAGGGATACTATTATATTGATGGGGTCCTACCACTGGGACCCCCACTGATCATGATAATGGGGACCATGCACCTCTTTAGAGCCCCCCTTGAAATGACCGAAGAGGCAGATCGGGCATGCATACTGCTGCTCTATTAATCTCTAAAGGAGTTATTTTGTTGCTGTGTTGCATTCAAGGCCCAATTTTAAAAGTAAAAACATAATAAATAAATAAATCATATTAATCTTACTTAATGCAGACACATTTTTACTTAAATGTAACCGGATTCTAATGCCTACATTTCTATTAGAGTAATTATGGAGAAGAAAAAGCAACAACAAATCTTCAAATTAGAATTTGCATAATACACTAACATACAAGTTAAACCTTGTACGGTATGTAGCCACAAGCACACGGTGGTTATATGCCTCACATAAGAAATGTCTCATGTACAGTATAGCCTATGTGGTTAGAAAAACAAAAGCTGGCAGAAGAGGCAGATGGAGAAAGTGTGCACAGAGTGGCTTTGGCCCGCCCTTAGCGCACTTACATTCTTATTTGCATATGCATTAATGGAAATTTTTATCCAGAATGGATCACTAAGTAAAAGGTATCATTACATTTGCCTCAGCTAGACCTACAAGTTATTGTAACTGGTTTATCAATGAATTCCTGGTGAATAGATGCCTTTAATAAAATTAAATGACAAAGTGTTTACTGTACACACATACATCACTTCAATCAGCAAAGTATTGAATAAAAGTTTTGGAGTCAGTTGAAAGTATTGAACTTAGATAAATAAGACCCCTTAAACCACTATAAGATGCAAGCAATGTGCCAGCTGTCATTGTTATATAATATCTATTGATCAAGAAAATACCTAAGTCTCCAAAACTTTAACGCATTTACTGTCTAGCCAGACTATTCCAAATTCCCAAACTGGCCCAAATCTAGTTTTAAATGATTCTTAATTGTCCCCACAATATGTTCTAAACTTTAGCAAATGTGCAAAATTAATATATTTTCATTTTTCAAGCTATAGCAAAAGTGTGATAGGACATGAACGACATATTATATTGCTATATAAATCCAATTTTTGCATTAAACTGATAACACAGGTTCATATATCTTGGGGAAAAAGTAATAAACCTTGTTTTGAAACACTATTTCCGCAGTCCCTTTGAAGTGAGATAACTTGTTACTCAAACTCATTTTTCATTTCCGCTGCATTGTCTTGTTTCCACACAGATGATATAAGGTTTTTATGAAGGAACAATGGGATTTAAGTAACTGCAAAGAAAAATTAACAACAGTCTTATCCTTGGAGCAGCTTTAAAAGATGCACTCCATAGAATCACACCGCTTGGAAATACCGGTAGTTTTCTTAACCTGTGGGGAAATAGGAATTCATAGCTCACTGGCGAACCATTGAGTATTATCATTCAGTGTAGTGGCTAAGACAGCTAAGACTATGAGCAAACAAAAAGCCCTCATAACTCATGTATTGTGCATATTGCTGGCGATGCTGCCTCATCTTATACACTCATTTCCGTGTTCCACTTCTTAAACAAGTTCAAACTACTGTAGAAAGACATCCTTCACAATATAAAAAATGATTGGTTCTTGCATTTTAATTATAAGAATACATTTCACACAAAACTTAAGTAACAAGAGAAAATGGAGCAAGGCACACCAATGTGTGAGGATAGTAAATGATGAGGACCCTGAGCCCAATGACAGGCTGCTCACCAGATCAAACCCTTGCCTACAAGCATGTCCCTGAGATTACCCAGGGAATAGTCCAGATGTCCACTGTTGTAGCTGTTTCCTCCTGCTCGATCCTTGCACCGAAGAACAGAAGAAAAGTGAAGTTAAAATAATTTAAAAAGGGAATCTGAGGAGCTCACTGGATGTACTACAATTAATTAAAAAGCTAAAAAATAAAAAAACAAGGAACATGGTAACTTATTTCAAAAGGGGTTGTTCATCCTCATCAGACATTTTTATTTTAACTTAATTTCATACAAAACCAGCAAATATCACAATGGTCATCACTTTTTAAGATTTTTTACTTAAATAGCCAATTTGCAGTTTTTTTAGCGTCGGGCTGCCACCCGACACAAAAATGGAATAAAAAGTGATTAAAAAGTCATATGTACCCCAAAAATCATATGTATCCCCATGAAACAAATAAAAACAGCTTGCCTGGCTAAAAAAATAGCCTTCACACAGCTCTGTAGACAGAAAAAAAATGTTATGACTGTGATAATATGGTGAGAAAAAGAAAAACATGGTTTAATTTTTTTAAGTAGTAAAACATAACAGAAAGTATATAAATTTGGTATATAATTGTGTTGACTTCTAGAATAAGCAATAAAATTAAACCACGGCACTCGTATTTGTGATTTAGAATATTATATTTTCATTTTTTCGTTATCAACATCCAGGAATAGATAAATGCAAAACTGGCCAACGTTTCGGTCCTAACACAGGACCTTGTTCAGGCCTTAGTTACTTTGCAGCATGTTGCCCATTGGCATACAAATCCTTAGTCATAACTTGTTAAAGGTACAGCACGCCCACCACTAAACTAGCATGTTGAGCATATGTTGAGTTTAACCTCATACGCACCACACTAATGAAAGAACAATCTCCTAGTACACATACTATATATATATATATATATATATATATATATAACACCCCTGTTAAAATGTCAGGTTTCTGCGATATACAAAAGTCAGACAAATATAAATCAGCATGGCACATTTTGACTTGGCAAGATTTGTCCACTCTTCTTTGCAAAAACTCTCCAAATCTGTCAGATTGCGAGGGCATCTCCTGTGCACAGCCCTCTTCAGATCACCCCACAGATTTTCAATTGGATTCAGGTCTGGGCTCTGGCTGGGCCATTCCAAAACTTGAATCTTCTTCTGGTGAAGCCATTCCTTTGTTAATTTGAATGTATGCTTTGGGTCATTAAAAAGTAGTAATGTAGAGTCGCACTCGCCAGATCGCTGGAGTGCCCAAAAGCACAAGGTGTGCAATACTGAGAGACATGGCCAAGGTAAGAAAGGCTGAAAGATGACCACCACTGAACAAGACACACAAGCTGAAACGTCAAGACTGGGCCAAGAAATATCTCAAGACTGATTTTTCTAAGGTTTCATGGACTGATGAAATGAGAGTGAGTCTTGATGGGCCAGATGGATGGGCCCGTGGCTGGATTGGTAAAGGGCAGAGAGCTCCAGTCCGACTCAGACGCCAGCAAGGTGGAGGTGGAGTACTGGTTTGGGCTGGTATCATCAAAGATGAGCTTGTGGGGCCTTTTCGGGTTGAGGATGGAGTCAAGCTCAACTCCCAGTCCTACACCTTCTTCAAGCAGTGGTACAGGAAGAAGTCTGCATCCTTCAAGAAAAACATGATTTTCATGCAGGACAATGCTCCATCACACGGGTCCAAGTACTCCACAGCGTGGCTGGCAAGAAAGGGTATAAAAGAAGAAAATCTAATGACATGGCCTCCTTGTTCACCTGATCTGAACCCCATTGAGAACCTGTGGTCCATCATCAAATGTGAGATTTACAAGGAGGGAAAACAGTACACCTCTCTGAACAGTGTCTGGGAGGCTGTGGTTGCTGCTGCACGCAATGTTGATGGTGAACAGATCAAAACACTGACAGAATCCATGGATGGCAGGGTTTTGAGTGTCCTTGCAAAGAAAGGTGGCTATATTGGTCACTGATTTGTTTTTGTTTTGTTTTGAATGTCAGAAATGTATATTTGTGAATGTTGAGATGTTATATTGGTTTCACTGGTAAAAATTAATAATTGAAATGGGTATATATTTGTTTTTTGTTAAGTTGCCTAATAATTATGCACAGTAATAGTCACCTGCACACACAGATATCCCCCTAAAATAGCTAAAACTAAAAACAAACTAAAAACTACTTCCAAAAATATTCAGCTTTGATATTAATGAGTTTTTTGGGTTTATTGAGAACATGGTTGTTGTTCAATAATAAAATTAATCCTCAAAAATACAACTTGCCTAATAATTCTGCACTCCCTGTATTGGGAACTGCTTACATGCAAAAAAGTGTTTAAAGAGTTGCTACGTTTCGACTACTACATAGCCTTTATCAAGCACCAAGTGATCTCAAAAAGATCCTGTTTAAAAAGTGTAAGCCACACCTACACATACGGATGTGGCCAATTACATAATTACACAATATAGTAATTGTTCACAGTGTCTCCAAATATATACATATACATATAAATCCGCTTACTCTATATATCAGTGTTCTCCCATATGCAGAGTAAAGCCTAATAGAACATATACCTCTATGATGCGCGCTTCCAGCGCGTCTTTCGGCAGCCAGTGCGCATGTCCAGGGAGGAGGGGCCATTTACTCACGTGTCTGTCACTCGTCACATGATCGCAGACTGACCCGTCCAAGCATTATATGTAACGAGTGGCATATTTTGCAGAAAGGGTTACCTACAATTGTTGAGTTTGAAAGTTTTCCCATGCTGGCGTACAAAAGAGGCGCCAACTTACGGGATAAGTTGGTGAAGACAGAAATTTGTAATTGGCCACATCCGTATGTGTAGGTGTGGCTTACACTTTTTAAACAGGATCTTTTGGAGATCACTTGGTGCTTGATAAAGGCTATGTAGTAGCCAAAACGTAGCAACTCTTTAAACACGTTTTTGCATGTAAGCAGTTCCCAATAAAGGGATTTTTTCACCGGACATGCTGCCTCCGTTATCACTCATTGAATGCTTTGGGTCATTGTCATGCTGAAAGATTATCACATACTGCATTACAGTGTGGTACTCCGGCTGCTCTTCTGAGGACAAGAAGACCCTCAAGCGCATCATCAGAATGGCTAGCAGAATTACTGGTACTCAGTTACCATCACTGGATGACATCTTCACTGCTTGCTGCAGCAACAGGGCAAAAATTATCTGCGGGGATCCAACTCACCCCGACCACAGCCTTTTCACTCCCCTACCCTCTGGTAGGCGTCTTAGAGCCCTACATGCCCGCACCACTAGGCTGAACAACAGCTTTTACCCCAAAGCAATCAGTCTCCTAAATGCTCGGAGATTATTGCCCCTTCCTAGTATAGAAACTACCACAGACTGAAAGTGACTGCTGCATTCATCACCCCATGATGACCTCTTGTCTGCAGTGGTGTCTGAATCAGTGTGTATATATACTCATAAGCACTTCCTACTTTGCTCTTGCTATATATATGCTGTGAACTGTGAATAGTAATGCCTTCGAGTGCAATGTTTTTTTTTTTCTTTCTAGTGTAATGCTTTAATTTAAATGTCAGTTCTTGTTCCCCTGTCCATGGCATCTAGGATTGCTCCAAACAACATTTCATTGTATTGTACATTGTATTACATTGTATTGTACAGTGACAATAAAGGCATCTTATCTTATCCTATCTTAGATGAAGTTTCTCTTCATGTTCAGCTTTCTAGCAGAAGTCTGAAGGTTTTGTGCCAATATTGACTGGTTTTTGGAACTGTTCATTATTCCCTTAACTAAGGCCTCAGTTCCAGCTGAAGAAAAACAGCCCCAAAGCATAATGCTGTCACCACCATGCTTCACTGTGGGTATGGTGTTCTTTTGGTGATGTGCAGTGTTGTTTTTGCACCAAACATATCTTTTGGAATTATGGCCAAAAAGTTCAGCCTTGGTTTCAGCAGACCATAATACCTTTTCCCACATGCTTTTGGGAGACTTCAGATGTGTTTTTGCGCAAAATGTAGCCTGGCTTGGATGTTTTGTAAGAAAAGGCTTTTGTCTTTCCACTCTACCCCATAGCCCAGACATATGAAGAATACGGGAGATTGTTGTCAGATGTACCACACAACCAGTATTTTCCGGATATTACTGCAGCTCCTTTAATGTTGCTGTAGGCCTCTTGGTAGCCTCCCAGATCAGTTTTCTTCTCGTCTTTTCATCAATTTTGGAGGGACATCCAGTTCTTGGTAATGTCACTGTTGTGCCATATTTTCTCCACTTGATGATGACGTCAATGTTCCATGGTATATCTAATGCCTTGGAAATTCTTTTGTACCCTTCTCCTGACTGATATCTTTTAACAATGAGATCCCTCTGATGCTTTGAAAGCTCTCTGTGGACCATGGCTTTTGCTGTGGGATGCGACTAAGAAGATTTCAGGAAAGAGCAACTAGAGCAGCTAAACTTTATTTGGGGTTAATCAGAGGCACTTTAAATTATGCAGGTGTATGCTGACTTCTATTTAACATGATTTTTAATGTGATTGCTTAAATCTGAACACAGCTATGTCCCCAGTTATAAAAGGGTGTGCACACTTATGCAACTACATTATTTTAGGTCTTTTTTGTTTTCTTCCCTCCACCTAAAATATTTCATTTTGTTTTTCAATTGAGTGGTACAGTTTATAGGTCACATTAAAGGTGGAAAACCTTCTGAAATGATTTATCTTTGTCTCATATTTTTTACAACACAGAAACCTGACATTTTAACAGGGGTGTGTAGACTTTTTATATTCACTGTATATATATATATATATATATATATATACAGTACAGACCAAAAATTTGGACACACCTTCTCATTCAAAGAGTTTTCTTTATTTTCATGACTATGAAAATTGTAGATTCACACTGAAGGCATCAAAACTATGAATTAACACATGTGGAATTATATACATAACAAAAAAGTGTGAAACAACTGAAAATATGTCATATTCTAGGTTCTTCAAAGTAGCCACTTTTTGCTTTGATTACTGCTTTGCACATTCTTGGCATTCTCTTGATGAGCTTCAAGAGGTAGTCACCTGAAATGGTTTTCCCTTCACAGGTGTGTCCTGTCAGGTTTTAATAAATGGGATTTCTTGCCTTATAAATGGGGTTGGGACCATCAGTTGCGTTGTGGAGAAGTCAGGTGGATACACAGCTGATAGTCCTACTGAATAGACTGTTAGAATTTGTATTATGGCAAGAAAAAAGCAGCTAAGTAAAGAAAAACAAGTGGCCATCATTACTTTAAGAAATAAAGGTCAGTCAGTCGGAAAAATTGGGAAAACTTTGAAAGTGTCCCCAAGTGCAGTCACAAAAACCATCAAGCACTACAAAGAAACTGGCTCACATGCGGACCGCCCCAGGAAAGGAAGACCAAGAGTCACCTCTGCTGCGGAGGATAAGTTCATCCGAGTCACCAGCCTCAGAAATCGCAGGTTAACAGCAGCTCAGATTAGAGACCAGGTCAATGCCACACATAGTTCTAGTAGCAGACACATCTCTAGAACAACTGTTAAGAGGAGACTGTGTGAATCAGGCCTTCATGGTATAATATCTGCTAGGAAACCACTGCTAAGGACAGGCAACAAGCAGAAGAGACTTGTTTGAGTTAAAGAACACAAGGAATGGATATTAGACCAGTGGAAATATGTGCTTTGGTCTGAGGAGTCCAAATTTGAGATCTTTGGTTCCAACCACCGTGTCTTTGTGCGACGCAGAAAAGGTGAACGGATGGACTCTACATGCCTGGTTCCCACCGTGAAGCATGGAGGAGGAGGTGTGATGGCGTGGGGTGCTTTGCTGGTGACCCTGTTGGGGATTTATTCAAAATTGAAGACATACTGAACCAGCATGGCTACCACAGCATCTTGCAGCGGCATGCTATTCCATCCGGTTTGCGTTTAGTTGGACCATCATTTATTTTTCAACAGGACAATGACCCCAAACACACCTCCAGGCTGTGTAAGGGCTATTTGACCATGAAGGAGAGTGATGGGGTGCTACGCCAGATGACCTGACCTTCACAGTCACCGGACCTGAACCCAATCGAGATGGTTTGGGGTGAGCTGGACAGCAGAGTGAAGGCAAAAGGGCCAACAAGTGCTAAGCATCTCTGGGAACTCCTTCAAGACTGTTGGAAGACCATTTCAGGTGACTACCTCTTGAAGCTCATCAAGAGAATGCCAAGAGTGTGCAAAGCAGTAATCAAAGCAAAAGGTGGCTACTTTGAAGAACCTAGAATATGACATATTTTCAGTTGTTTCACACTTTTTTATTATGTATATAATTCCACATGTGTTAATTCATAGTTTTGATGCCTTCAGTGTGAATCTACAATTTTCATAGTCATGAAAATAAAAAAACCTCTTTGAATGAGAACCAAACTTTTGGTCTGTACTGTATATATAAAATCATGAATAATAAACGGTTTGTTTCAATAGCGATAAAGGAAATCTTGATCAAGATTTAAGACAAAAAGTAATCTCTATATAATAGAAAAGTCCCCAAAATTTCCCTATTTAGCAATTTTCTTCTGTGGTCCTCTCCCCTTATTGGTCGATTCCTCCAAACTGCTGGTGTGCTCCCTTCCCCTCATGAAACGCTTTACGTCTTACGTCTAAAAAACAAGGAGATATTGGAGTATTTCCCTCAGCATCAGACAAATGGCATCTGATTCTGACTTTTAGGGTCATTGTGTTGCATCTAACATATTGTTTATGACAATAGCATCAAGATGCAAGACACCCCACATTAACACTGTTGCAATCAGGGACAGATTGGCCATAGACCCTACAGGTACATTTTGTAGGGGGCCACCCAAACCCTCCTCTCTGCCTGACCGGGTACATAATCAGGTCTCAACAGTAATGGTACTTTTACACTAGCGTTATTTTTTTGCGGTATTGAGTTCTGAAAAGAACTGATCAGTTTTATCCCCATGCATTCTGAATGAAGAGCAATCCGTTCAGGATGCATCAGGATGTCTTAAGTTCAGTCTTTTTGACTTTTCAGGACAGAGATATTATCGCAGCATGCTGCGGTTTTATCTCCGTCCAAAATTCCGAAACACTTGCCGGATCCAGCATTTTTTCCCATTGAAATGCATTAATGCTGAATCCGGCCCCGAGTGTTCCGGCAAAATGGATCTGGCATTGCAGTCTGCTCATGCTCAGACCGAAAAAAAATATGAAAAAAATTTATGCTGGATCCGTTTTTCCAGATGACACCGGAGAGACGGATCTGGTATTTCAATGCATTTGTCATACGGATCAGGATCCTGATCTGTCTTACAACTGCCATCAGTTTGCGTCCATATTGCCGGATCCAGTGTACTGAATCCAACTGCTGTGGCCAGCAACTAAACTCTGAAGCCCCTTGATCGATAGACAACTGGAGGAGGAGGAGAGAAGATGGTAGCTATTGATGGCCACCACAGAGGGACAGCTTTTGGGCAGTATATTGTGCTGCACTGTGTTATTTGGTTCTGCTGGGATGGTATTCTACACCATGATATTGTTGACCCCACCTACTTATGTTGTCCCTGCCTGCTGTTAATTTGGACCTGCCTACAAAATGGGGCCACTTTTAGTTTTTTCCCTGGACCACTTTAAGTTCTCAGTCCACCCCTGGTTGCAATTGATGTAACTCTTTATATTGTATGATTTCTTGGTGATAAAAGATAAAAAAACACATTTTGTGTGGCCACATTTGTAACTATGTGTATAGGAAAGCCATGTTTTCGATGTTAGATACGTCTAGAAAGAGACTTGAGAATAGAAAACAAAAAGTAGATGAGCAGCACACACTAGGAAGGTGCAATTCCCTAGAGCAGACCACGGACTGGATCCAATTCAAATATGTATAGAAAAAATCCAAGGCAGCACACAAAAATCTGTGAAAAACAGGGTGTTTATTCCCCCCATGTGAAGACAGCAACGTTTCAGCTCTCTCTATGGAGCCTTTGTCAAGCCATGGCTTGACAAAGGCTCCATTTTGAATGCTGGCATTTTGAATGCTGCGTACAGAGGCAAGAACACAGCAGTGTAGTTCTATGAGATGTAGCTTCACACTGGTGCCCCTGCCTCCTACATGTAAAAGTTTAAAGGGGAGAAAGAGGTGACAGGACAGGATTTGTTAGGAAAACTAAATCTGAGGGAAGAGAAATCAAGATGGCTGACAGTCCACAAATTACATATCACATAAAACAGGTATACAGAAAGCATATACAAGAGCCTCTATCTAATTTTTTAATAATGGCCCATCTTGTGTTATAAAAGCAAAAAATAAATAAATCCCAGAGTGCTTCTTTAAGACAGTATTACTAAAAGACTCAAGAGTTGCCTTCCAGGCAATTATATAGCATTTTTGATATGTCTTTACTGCTTACTCAAGTAATAAGTTCATAAAGTTGGAAAATATGTTAGAATTTGTCTACAGAACACTGGATATATGTGGCTGCTTTCTGCTGACATTAAGAATGGGGATGATCTGAAATTGTTCTCCTGGGAGATATTGATATTAATATTGATTTCCCATTGTTGTTAAAGCAGAAAAGCAAATCACCACAGGCTGACAATTTCCAGTCCATTTAACCTCTCAATCTCAGCGTGGCAAACCGAGCTAAATTAGTCCAAATCCAGCAAAGTGATTCAATGTTCTTATACAATAATTAAAACATATTCCCTGTGACCCATTAACATTTCCACCATCTTTATATGACAAAATTTAAAACATAAACAACCTCCAAGATTGCTGTGTAATTTCAGCATAGGCCATTATGCGTATTAAGTCACCGATTTTGTCGCTTGCTCGCTTAAATGGCTAATTAGTATTATATTGTTCAAGCTATTAATTTAACTTCCCTTGAATAGTTCCGTAATGTTGCAAGTAATGGATGAAGTGTTAACAGGGTTCTTCATAAGTATGCTTTATGAATATTTCAATAATCAACTGACAGCATTCAACAGTGTTAGGTGCTGCAGAGCTGCAGGCTTTTATAGTGTAAGATTGGTTTGGCCTCAATCAGTAAACCTGACTGAATGCTCAGTGAAGTAGATGGGTGAGAGAGAATCAAAGAGTACAACAGAAGCTATAATAATGCTTTAGTATTTTACATGCCAAGCATGGGATCGTGCAATTTGTTGAAAAATTATTCTGGAGAAGAAAATCTCGAAATCTAGAATGTAAACTGGCCTGTTACTGAAACTACCTTGTTTTAGATATAGACACTAATCACGTATGGTGGTGTCACACACTGGTAGGTTTTGATACAGTTTTTTGAGCCAAAGCCAAACGTCGATTGGAAGGAAGTGAAAAAATGTACAGGAAAGACTTCTACATCTAGCTCCCCAAAAAAATGCACCAAAAAGTACCCAAAAACTGTGTGTGACTCTACCAAAGCAGATACAAAAGTCAAATTACTAGAATTGTTATAGAAGGCACATTTTTAAAAATTTCCCACCCAGCCAAGGTTACAGGTGAAGAAATCTATACTTACCTGCTCGCTTGTTCAGTTCTGGCTCCATGGCTCCCCGGCAGTCCTCACTAGTCTTCTGGTCTCTGTCTGTTAACCTCCTGCATTGATGGAGTAACACGTGCCTCTGTAGCCAATGACTTATCTCAGCGATGATGTGTCCCTAAGAGGCACATGACCCAGCAGTCACATGCCACTTGGGGACATATCACTGCTGAAACCCAGTTGGTACAGGAAGTTGACAAATATGACAAATAGGGAGTGGAAGTCCAGTGAAACAGCCTGGAAGCTGAGCAGCTATGAAGGAGCTACGCAAGCAGGTATTGATTTCTTTAAAGGTACTGCTGAGTTTGGGGAATTTAACTCCTTAAGGACTGGGCTCATTTTCACCTACAGGACCAGGCCATTTTTTGCAAATCTGACCAGTGTCACTTTATGTGGTGATAACTTTAAAACGCTTTGACTTATCCAGGCCATTCTGAGATTGTTTTTTTGCCACTTATTGTACTTCATGATACAGGTAAAATGGAGTAAAAAATAATAATTTTTATTTATAAAAAATAACAAATTTGCAAATTTCAAGTTTCAATTTCTCTACTACTATAATATATATTAATACCTACAAAAATAGTTATTACTTTACATTTCCCATATGTCTACTTCATGTTAGGATCATTTTGAGAATTACATTTTATTTTTGGGGGACGTTACAAGGCTTAGAAGTTTAGAAGTAAATCTTGAAATTTCTCAGAAGTTTTCAAAAACCAACTTTTTAAGGACCAGTTCAGGCCTGAAGTCACTTTGTGAGGCTTACATAATAGAAACCACCCAAAAATGACCATTCTAGAAACTGCACTCCTCAAGGTATTCAAAACTGATTTTACAAACGTTGTTAAAGGAATGCCATATGGTTTTTGGAAGGCAGATTTTGCTGGACTGTTTTTTTGATACCATGTCCCATTTGAAGCCCCCCTGATGCACGCCTAGAGTAGAAACTCCATACAAGTGACCCCATATAAGAAACTACACCCCTCAAGGTATTTAAAACTGATTTTACTAATGTCGTTAACTCTTTAGGTGTTCCACAAAAATTAATAGAAAATAGAGATACAATTTCAAAATTTCACTTTTTTGGCAGATTTTCAATTTTAATATTTTTTTTCCAGTTACAAAGCAAGGGTTAACAGCCAAACAAACTCAATATTTATGGCTCTGATTCTGTAGTTTACAGAAACACCCCATATGTGGTTGTAAACTGCTGTGCGGGCACACGGCAGGGCGCAGAAGGAAAGGAATGCCATACAGTTTTTGGAAGGCAGATTTTGCTGGACTGGTTTTTTGACACCATGTCCCATTTGAAGCCCCCCGATGCACCCCTAGAATAGAAACTCCCAAAAAGTGACCACGTTTTAGAAACTACGGGATAGAGTGGAAGTTTTGTTGGTACTAGTTTAGGGTACATATGATTTTTGGTTGCTCTATATTACACTTTTTGTGAGGCAATGTAACAAGAAATAGCTGTTTTGGCACTTTTTTTAGTTATTTACAACATTCATCTTACAGGTTAGATCATGTGGTATTTTTATAGAGCAGGTTGTCACGGACGGGGCGATAAAATAGCTTTTTTTACACTGTTTTTATTTTAATTTTTTTATGGTGTTCACCTGAGGGGTTAGGTAATATGATATTTTTATAGAGCCGGTCGATACGGATGCAAAGATACCTAATATGTATACTTTTTCTTTTATTACTGTAAGTTTTACACAATGATTTAATTTTTGAAACAAAAAAAATCATGTTTTAGTGTTTCCATAGTCTAAGAGCCATAGTTTTTTCAGTTTTTGGGCAATTATCTTGGGTAGGGTATGATTTTTGTGGGATGAGGTGACAGTTTGATTGACACTATGGGGTGTGTATGACTTTTTGATCGCTTGCTATTACACTTTTTGTGATGTAAGGTGACAAAAAATAGCTTTTTTTACACCGTTTTTATTTTTATTTTTTTACGGTATTCACCTGAGGGGTTAGGTCATGTGATATTTTTATAGAGCAACTTATTACGGATGCGGCGATACCTAATTTTTATAATTTTTTTTTATTTATGTAAGTTTTACACAATGATTTCATTTTTGAAACAAAAAAATCATGTTTTAGTGTTTCCATAGTCTGGGAGCAATAGTTTTTTCAGTTTTTGGGCGATTATCTTGGGTAGGATAGTGACTTTTGAGGGATGAGATGACAGGTTTGATTGGCACTATTTTGGGGTGCATATAACTTTTTGATCGCTTGCTATTACAGTTTTTGTGATGTAAGGTGACAATTTTTTATATTTTTTACGGTGTTCATCTGAGGGGTTAGGTCATGTGATATTTTTATAGAGTCGGTCGATACGGACACGGTGATAGCTAATATGTATCCTTTTTTTTATTTATGTAAGTTTTACACAATAACAGCTTTTTTAAAACCCCAAAAAATGATGTTTTATTATTTCCATATTCTGAGCCACAGTTTTTTTATCTTTTGGGCGGTTGTCTCCGGTAGGGGCTTTTTTTTTTTTGCGGGATGAGGTGACGGTTAGATTGGTACTATTTTGGTGGGCGTACGCCTTTTTGATCGCTTGCGGTTGTATTTTTATGATGTAAGGTGAAATTGTTTTAATTTTTAATTTTTTACGGTGTTTATCTGAGGGGTTAGGTCATGTGATATGTTTATAGAGTCGGTTATTTGGGGAAAATTTATTTTTCACTTTATTTTTTGTCCCACTTTGGGACTTCAACTTTTGGGGGTCTAATCCTTTACAATGCATTCCAATACTTTCATATTGGAATGCATTGGCTGTATGAGTAATACAGTGAGTATTACTCATACAGTTTCCGGCCTGTGAGATCCAGGGGACTGGATCTCACAGGCTCATCACAGGAAGGCAGCGCCGATGTCTAAGGAAGGCATCGCGCTGCCTTCCATGCCATCAGGTCCCCCCTACAGCCCCATGGGGACCCGATGGCACTGCCGTAGTCGCCGCCGCAACATGAAAAGCCGCAAACCGCAGGTCTGAATTAACCTGCGGTTTGCGGAGATCGCCAACACGGGGGGGTCACGGGACCCCCCCTGCGCATTTAGCCAAGGTGCCTGCTCAATAATTTGGTACACCCTGTGTACCAGGACATCAGGGTGTACCTGTTCGCCCTGTGTCCTAAAGAGGTTAAAAAGAAAAAACTGTCAACCCTTGATAAATGTTAAAATAGTTTCAAATGTTACATCTTGGCAATATTTTCAAAGATTGAAATTACAACCTACTCCACTCCTGTGTTCACAACACTTCCAGTACTGTGCTATTGTTTCCATAATATATTAGGAACTCTCCTCCGCCATACTTCTGAAATTGCACAAAAGAGACAGCCACTCGGCCGTAGCGTTAAATATTAAAATTATTTATGCCCCAATCCCTGTGGTATACATATTTATATAGCTATATATATATATATATATATATATATATATATAGATAGATATATTGCATTCTATAAAGCATTATCTAGAGTCAGTAAGCTTCCTCTAGTAGTTATTGAGCCAGAAAATTGTATATTTAAATCTATGGCTGATTGAAGGGATTGTCCTCAGGTTTGGAGCTCTGTATCCAAGAATAACGCTATGAACTCTATAAAAGTATATTATTAACTTAACCAGCTTTGAGTACATTAGGTGCATTAGGTACACTTTACTTCCCTAGACCAGCATGTGTTAAACAGTGATGGTCAGTTCCCAGTGTTCGCCAACGAACACATGCAGGCTGCCATCTTGACTCACCCGTCGGGCGATGCACAGGTAAGCCCTTACCTGTGCCTGTGCCGGGAGCCGGTCTGAAATCAAATGCGGTTACCGGGAGCAGGCAGCTCTGAGAACAGCCGCCGGGGGCTTTCATCGGGCTGTTCTCAGAACTGCCTGCTCCTGGTGACCACATTTGATTTCAGACCGGCTCCAGGCACAGGCACAGGTAAGGGCTTACCTGTGCATCGCCTGACGGGTGAGTCAAGATGGCAGCCCACATGTGTTCGTTGGCGAACACTGCGAACTGACCATCACTGGTGTTAAATACCATTAAGACCTTCACCATTTGAAATGTAAGTGTCCTGAAATGCATTCATCTTGAAGAAAGTACAATAAGTCTTTCCAAGCTGGCATTATTCATGGCTATACATTATTCTGTACACTTAGGAGTTTTAACTATGACTCTGTGTCGCAAGGCAAAGTGGGGGAATTCGGGCTTCTGATTCAGTCTTTTGACCAATAAAGCAATTGGTTACGAGTTTTGGAGTGCTTCTGGTGCCAAAAAATGCATTGTACTAATAAAACTGTTGGTGATGGCACTTGTCTTCTCTCTGGTGGTAATTATAGCATCATAGTGTCACAGTGTATCTCACTGTGTCATGGATTGACGTATCTACTTGCCTTAGTAGCTCTCTGGCGTATTAGCTGCGGCAGATTCTGTGTAGGCTAGTTGTTATGACCTATGTGTAGTTGCAGCAGCCTGTGTGTGAACTGCTCCTTGTGTATGCATGCTCCCCTGCCTGTTGTCTCAGTTCTGGTGGGGTTAGTGGTCTGTCTGGGTGTGTCTGCTATGTGGTCAGATGACCTCATTACCCTTCTATAATATCCTGAGCGCTGTGGGTTTGAAGTGAGTCTGTCTCCAGCTTTGCTGGGTGCAGGAGCTAAGCACCTGACTCTGGGATATTCCATCTGCCCTGTTTGTGTGGTCACCTAGTGAGACATCAAGGTCACCTTGCCTGGACTGTCTCCACATGGGGAACAGGCATCTGCTAGTCTGATTCTATGTCTTGTGTGCAGCTCTGTCTGTTCGCCCATGGACTAACTCTGCATGGGGAAGAAGCATCTGCTAGTCAGGTTCTATGTTTTGTGTGCAGCTCTGTCTGTTGGCCCATGGGCTAACTCTGCATGGGAAACAGGCATCTGCTAGTCTGGTGCTATGTCTTGTGTGCAGTTCTGTCTGTTCACCCATGGACTAACTTTGCATGGGGAACAGGCATCTGCTAGTCTGAGTCTATGCTATCGGTGAGAGGGCCCTTGTGTTCTCCTGAGGTAGAACATCTAGTCTATAAGTGCAGCTCAGCCTGGGATCACCATGTGTCGTTCCGAATTGGGTTCAGGTATCTACTTGTGAACTGGTTACCATCTCTTGTTTAAACTGTGTCCTGTGTGGTTGTTTGGTTTCCAGTCCTTGTTTGTGTGCACCGCTGGTGCTTTCACCATCAGTCTCTGCAGGTAGGTGGCCAAGTGGACCATCCTGGAGGTGCGATCAGTGAGCCCTCGGTTAAGTTTATTCCCACCATCTGGGACACTGTGAAGAACGGGGAACACTGAGTCTGCCCTCTGGGTTTGGCCCCAAGTCAAACATGTGCACTTGGACCACTGGTATTACCTGCCACTGGTCCCTTACCTTCGGACCCAGCTCACTGTCATGCCCTGATTCTGTTATTAAAGTATTTGTTTTTGGTCCTTGCTTGGTCTGTCTGCTGGCCTTTATGTGTTATGCCTGAGAGATGTTCTAGGGGTTGACTACCATATAACAGAAAGAAAACCCCAGGGAAATAAATTGATTGTTTAAGAGACATATACAAACCTGTCTTTTTATTTAAAAAAAAAACTGTCAAGTGAATGCCCTAATTAGATGAACTTAAATTCAGGGGCTCACCATCCATTAGGCAAGTTGAGCCTCTTTCTTCAGGTGGTGCTTTTTCAGAACTGCAGGCGGGAGAAATTTAGCCTCTAGTCCTGCATACATTTGGGGTATTATTGTATATTGCGGTTTTGCTGTAAATCACTGCACAAACCAGGATAAATCTGTGAGGTACAACAATCCCTAGGCATAGATGTATGCATGAGTTTTTGAAGGACAGATTCAATGGAGTAGGAGAAGCCTCCATGGAAAAGAAGCCTGTGAGAGAATCTATGCGTGTGCTTCCTTTTATTTTGTATGTATGATTTATGGAAATTGCACAGTGACATCTCTTCTGTTGTATACTGGGTAGATTTTTTACAAATTTAAACAAATTTATGACTGTCCCTTTGAATGTTAGTGACCACTTGCCTAGTCCTGTCCATATGGTAAAATCCCTTCATTCAGCTCCTGGCAGCATTTTTTTAGCAGATGATTGTCTTACTTGAATATTTCCCCATTGAATATCCAGTACATTCAGAGGGGGTATCATTTTACTTTACACCTCAGAAAGCAGAAATGCTAGGTGAACCCATGCATGATTTCCAGGTATTTCTGCTAAATGAACACTAACTATTAGGTACTGTACAGGTCCTTCTCAAAAAATTAGCATATTGTGATAAAGTTCATTATTTTCTGTAATGTACTGATAAACATTAGACTTTCATATATTTTAGATTCATTACACACAAACTGAAGTAGTTCAAGCCTTTTATTGTTTTAATATTGATGATTTTGGCTTACAGCTCATGAAAACCCAAATTTCCTATCTCAAAAAATTAGCATATTTCATCCGACCAATAAAAGAAAAGTGTTTTTAATACAAAAAAAGTCAACCTTCAAATAATTATGTTCAGTTATGCACTCAATACTTGGTCGGGAATCCTTTTGCAGAAATCACTGCTTCAATGCGGCGTGGCATGGAGGCAATCAGCCTGTGGCACTGCTGAGGTGTTATGGAGGCCCAGGATGCTTCGATAGCGGCCTTAAGCTCATCCAGAGTGTTGGGTCTTGCGTCTCTCAACTTTCTCTTCCCAATATCCCACAGATTCTCTATGGGGTTCAGGTCAGGAGAGTTGGCAGGCCAATTGAGCACAGTAATACCATGGTCAGTAAACCATTTACCAGTGGTTTTGGCACTGTGAGCAGGTGCCAGGTCGTGCTGAAAAATGAAATCTTCATCTCCATAAAGCTTTTCATCAGATGGAAGCATGAAGTGCTCCAAAATCTCCTGATAGCTAGCTGCATTGACCCTGCCCTTGATAAAACACAGTGGACCAACACCAGCAGCTGACATGGCACCCCAGACCATCACTGACTGTGGGTACTTGACACTGGACTTCAGGCATTTTGGCATTTCCCTTTCCCCAGTCTTCCTCCAGACTCTGGCACCTTGATTTCCGAATGACATGCAACAGTCCAGTGCTGCTTCTCTGTAGCCCAGGTCAGGCGCTTCTGCCGCTGTTTCTGGTTCAAAATTGGCTTGACCTGGGGAATGCGGCACCTGTAGCCCATTTCCTGCACACGCCTGTACACGGTGGCTCTGGATGTTTCTTCCGCAGGTCCCCCAAGGTCTGGAATCGGTCCTTCTCCACAATCTTCCTCAGGGTCCGGTCACCTCTTCTCGTTGTGCAGCGTTTTCTGCCACACTTTTTCCTTCCCACTGAGGTGCCTTGATACAGCACTCTGGGAACAGCCTATTCGTTCAGAAATTTCTTTCTGTGTCTTACCCTCTTGCTTGAGGGTGTCAATGATGGCCTTCTGGACAGCAGTCAGGTCGGCAGTCTTACCCATGATTGCGGTTTTGAGTAATGAACCAGGCTGGGAGTTTTTAAAAGCCTCAGGAATCTTTTGCAGGTGTTTAGAGTTAATTAGTTGATTCAGATGATTAGGTTAATAGCTCGTTTAGAGAACCTTTTCATGATATGTTAATTTTTTGAGATAGGAATTTTGGGTTTTCATGAGCTGTATGCCAAAATCATCAATATTAAAACAATAAAAGGCTTGAACTACTTCAGTTGGTGTGTAATGAATCTAAAATATATGAAAGTCTAATGTTTATCAGTACATTACAGAAAATAATGAACTTTATCACAATATGCTAATTTTTTTAGAAGGACCTGTACATTGAATAATAAGGTCCATTTAAAGGTCAGAAGGCTCTTTTATAGTTCTTTTGCTTCCCATATGCAAATCTTTCTTCACTTAATATTTCCTATAATCTTGCTTCTACAGAGATAAGCCCATCCAAACTAAGTTCCAGTTTCTTATGGCTCTCTCTGCTCTTCCTCTCCCTTCTCTCATAATTAGAGAAAGCACTGGAGGAGTATACATAGCAGATGTGTGTGGAGATGTGGGAAAAATCTAAAAAGGTAGCTCACACAGACTGCAGAAAGGCACAAAGTTGGCAAGGAGATGGTAGAAGCACCTTGCACATACAGACACAGTATATACAGTGCCTTGAAAAAGTATTCATACCCTTGAACTTTTCCACATTTTTTCACGTTATACCCACAAACTTTAAATGTACTCCACTGGGCTTATATGTGATAGACCAACAAAAAGTAGCAAGTGTGAGGGCAATTACCCCTACGTCTATGATTATGGGTTCCGAATTCAAATAGCGTAATGTGCACAGAGAAGGCTGATACATGCAATGGTTGTAATCAGTAATCTCCTTTATTGAATTTTTAGCAGATAATCTTATACCATGATTATTGGTAGACACCCAACAGCCGTACGTCACATAAACCACAACGACAGAAGAAATTAAACCTCTTTATCATAAAGAGGATTTTAAACGTAGAACAGCAGAAACTAGCATTTATAAAAATAGAACAGGAGGGAGGGGGTTGTCTGCTGAACCCCCCCCCCCCCCCCACCCCCCCAGCATGCCTGCAAAGAGCTGACACTTGTCTAAAATTTTAATAACCTTTAATTGAATTCTGGTTCAGATAGATATAGGATATACAAGATGGAGTTCTATCTCTCACAATTCCCCTATTTTGAGAAATCTGTGAACTGTTACTGCCCAAAGGTACTTCAGAACAAGCTAATCCCATTCTGCCCTAAGGATTCCCTTTAGGGGGAACAGTACCACAGATACTCTCAATAATCTCGATATTGTTTCCCCTTCTTACAAACTCTATTATTAAACATATCTATGTCGGAATGTGGTATCATAAAGGTTGCAGGAGTAAGCCAGGTGATTGTACATAAACCAGTGACATTTCTGAGCAACCACTTGTAAGCCTTTTGCCCCCAATATATCTTCTGGGACTGCAACCACCGTACTATTAAACAACTGAGTTATCAATTTGTCCAGTAGGACACCTTCTGCCAGTTTTGGTCCTTTTTCCTGACCCTCTGAGGAGTTAAAGGTTATTCCAGCAATTAATCGTTCCAGGGGGTAGAGTTATAATCAACTAGTGGCCCTGATCTGTTTACCATGAGCCAGGGGGGGCTCAGCCTATCCTGCAACAGGTAAGGGTACCTCCCTGTTTTTAGTTTGGACTTAACCTGCTTCATGCCTATGAAAAAGATAGTAGAGTTTGCCAGTTTAGTCAATTCAGAAAAACCGAGGGGCACAGTGAAATAGGGCATACTGGCTGAACTCACAGGACTGTGAGTACAGATCCAACAGTCCCTCAATTTCATTAATTCCTTCAAACAGCACCTGATGGTGCCGTATCAAAGCATTGTCCCATTTATCATTCAGTGGACAAAACACTGCCGACACGCTCAGGGTCAGAGCCACTGTCAGCAGAAAGACCTTCATCCTGTGGTTCCAAGACTTTCTTGCAGTGAGAAGCGTGTATCCAGTTGAGTTTTCCTTCAACCTTTACAGCGGTGTGGGTGGTCAACAGTTCTTGAAATGGACAATCGAATCTTGGAACTAGTCCTTTTCTCACATGCCTTTTTATCACCACCCAGTCTCTGGGCTGCAAGTTGTGAGTTCCTTCTACTGAGTCAGGATCTGGAAATGAAGCAAACACCTGTTTATGCGTGTATTCTAGCCTTTTTGTGAGGACCCGTATACAGTGGCGTAGCGTGGGTTGCCAACACCCGGGGCAACCCAAAAATTGCGCCCCCCCCTCAGCCTGTGGGCACGCCCCTTTTAACAGATAATGTAGTAGATCACTAGCAGTGCTATGTAAAACCACATATAACACAGTGATAACTCTCTCAGTACAGATAATGTAGTAGATATCACCTGCAGTCCTATGTAACACCACAGATAACACAGTCATAACTCTCTGTGTACAGATAATGTAGTAGATGGGTGTGAGGCCCCAAAATTCAAAACACACACAGTGTGACCTGAAGTCTGGGTCCGGATGCGGCAGGGTGGGCCCAATTCTCAATCTCCTCCCCCAACCCTACTGTGAAACAGATATGTGGATGGCCATTATTATATACAGTATAATACCGCCCCATACCTGTTACATCCAGTGACGTCTCTTGTGATGTAGACTTTCCTCAACGTCTTCATTCAGAGATAAGACCGCCATGATACCTTCTTTCAACCGCTTCTCGTCTCTGCAGAGTTTCACAGAAAAAAAAATTAGGTTCCTCACTTTACTATCATCCTCCCCTTCCTGGTGTCTCAACACTGTCATCCTGCTGCCCCCCAATACTGTGCTAGAGCCAGACAGATAGTCCCCCATTCCCCATAATATTATTCCCCCTGTATATTATAATGGCCCCCTTTGTATTAGTATTATTATTAATGACCCCCTCTGTATTATTATTATTAATGACCCCCTCTGTATTATTATTATAAAGTACCCCTCTTTTTTTATTAATATAATGGCCCCCACTTTTTTATTAATATAATAGCCCCTCTTTATTATTCATATTATGCCCCCCTCTTTATTAGTAGTATATTGTCCTCCTCTTTATTATTAATATAATAACCCCTCTTTATTATTAATATAATGTCCTCCTCTTTATTATTAATGTAATGGCCCCACCACCCCCAGATAAGATGGCAGGCAATGCCCATGCGCAGAGATGTCAGCACTGCTGGGAAAGAACTTGTGAAACAGCCACAGTGTCTGTGACTGGAGCTCATTTTTTATTATGTCTGATCTAAGACATCAACCAGATCCTTGCATCCTGTACTGGACCAGTCTCCATCCTCCGGAGGAACACAGTCTGTGTCTCTGGCCGTGTCTGGACAGTTGACCTGGCCCCAATCTGGTGGAAGAGATAAATCCCTTATACAAACAGGACAAGTCGGAGCTACAAGGGATTTACCTGGCAATCTTCTACTGGCTTCTGCTTGCTCTGGCTCCCGCGCTCCGCACTGTGTTTCCCGCCTGGAAAGTAGGCGGAGCCAGAGGGAGCCAGGCCAGCCTAATGATTGCCACTAGGAGCAGGAGGCGGTGCCGACCATGTATGTTAATAGTGCACTGTTAACTAACCAACCAGTGCGCCCGCACAAATGAATTATCAGGGCCGGGGGGGGGGCGCACTAAACAGCTGCTCTCTACCTCCTCAGACTCTGGCTGTTGCGCAGGATCCGGCACTCGTCTCCGGCAGAGAGAGCCGCGTCCTGCAAAAATGTACTATTATAAACTTTCAGGCGGCGCCAGAGCGCCCCCCTGCAGTTTGGCGCCCGGGGCAATGCCCCCCCCCCCCCCCACGCTACGCCCCTGCCCGTATATAACTGGTCAGACTGTCATTATTCATCTACAGCTGCTGGGGAAAGTATAACCCTAACCTGGGGGCACTTCCAAACAGGATCTCAAATGGGAACAACCCTGTCCTCTTGTTTGGGGTAGTCCTTACTGAATATAGAGCCAGAGACAAACACTCTGTCCACTGCCTCTGGATATCCCGCATGGCCTTTTATCCATTCAAGCGCTCAACTTGGAAAGCTTGGATCACCCCTAATGCTTGCATAACTTCTTTCATCACTTTAACTGCGAAATGAGAACCTCTATCTGACTCAATAACTTCAGGAACACCATACCTGCACATCAGTTCACTGACCAGTTTCTTTGCCGTATTCTTGGCATTTGCTTTGGCTATTGGGAAGGCTTCTGGCCAACCTGAAAAGAGATGAACATACATGACAACTAATTCATACGCTCCTACCTTTGGTAGTTGTATATAGTCTATCTGCAGTCTCTGAAACTGGTAAAGTGGCCTGGGAGTGTGCTTGGTTGGAGTCTTCACTACTTTACCGGGATTATTCAGTGCACAGAGAAAACCCTGGAGCAATTCACCCTGTATTAACCACACTTACCATGGCACATTTCGATAGGTGAGTGGGCCCGTTGGCCTCCTGAGCCATCATAGGATAGATGGCTGGGTAGGGATATTTTTCCTGACATTTCCCAGAGTCCCTGCCCATTCGGCACTGCTCCTCTCGGAGTCCAGGAAATCTTTTCTCCTTTATCTGCCTGCGCAGACAGTTTAATCAACACGTCTTCAGACATGTGGGGAGGCTCCAGGACGCCGACAGGGATTACCTCAGGTTTCCAAGGCTTCACTGCTGCCTCTTTTGCAGCCCCACCTGCCCTGTTGTTCCACTAGCCTCACGGGTTTGTGGTCTGGTATGTGGCTTAACCTTGACAATGGCTACTTCCCCTGGAAGCAGTAGTGATTTAATTAGTTCAAACACTGAGTCTTTGTTTTTAATGAGATGACCTGCAGAGGTTAGAAAAGTCTCTAGCCCGCCATATGGGTCCATAGTCATGTGCAATGCCAAAACCATACCTTGAATCTGTATAGATGTTCACCTTCTTCCCCTCAGCCAATTTACAAGCCTCAGTGAGTGCCTTCAGCTCTGCCTCCTGCGCAGACATGTGCGGAGAGAGTGGTTCAGCAACGGCTACCTCATGCTGTGTGACCACTGCATATCCAGTGTGGAACCGCCCATCCTCTCCCATATTCCTGCTTCCATCTACAAAACACTAAAAATCAGGGTTATCAAGAGGTTTTTCATGAGAAAATCCAGACGTTTCCTGTTGCCTCAACTGTATACAATCATGAGGAGCATTTTCAGCTAAATCTGATAAAAGGCTACCTTTGCTACCCTCCCCTATTTCTGAATCTGTAATTGGTAACAAAGTAGCAGGATTCAGAGTAGTACTGTCACCGCCAGACATCTGAGAAGCTCTGACAGACGTTCTTCAGAACCTCCTGCCTGAGGTTCCTTTGTTTTGGTTTTGTTATCTCGTTTCCCTCTCTCAGCTGTCATCTAGTTGAACTGATTGCATCCCTTTAAATCCCCTCCCATACTGCATCACTTTGCTGTTTATACAACTTCCTGGAGTGTGCTGATGCTAGTAGCTGTTACTGCTGCATCCACAAGATAAGTCTGTTTTCTTTATTTCTGTTTGCCTGTGGGCTTGATCCTAGGTGACCCTGACTCCCTCTGTATTTAGTGTAGGGAGCTGGTGGTCATGTCCCCTCACTATTATAGGGTGTTCAGGTGTCATACAGTTGAAGAACGAGGGTATGCAATTTTCTACCATTGAGATTTTTGCATAGGCTGAGCAGTAAGGGAGAGAGTTAGGGCTCTTACAGGGCTTATCCTATTGTTCCTTAGTTTTGGATCAAGTCAGTCAGATCTTCATTTGTGTCTTCTAGTTTTCTGTAACACCATCCGTGACAAGTACATCTTTTGAAAGAAATGAGGAGTGCACATTGGAGTCTGAGTTGTCTAGCCATAGAAATATGTTTTGGATGCACTTGTGTGAGTATGTCCTGTGTGTTTGCACAATTGTATGTTTCCCCCCTCCTCCCTGCACCTCCTGAAACTCAAACTGATTGCTAAAGAAGAAATTGTGGGGAAGGGTGTATGTGTGGGTGCTATCTATACACAGAAACTGCCATGTCTTCACAGCTGCTCATTAATTTCATTGCCTGCACTGCCGTGACTGCCCTGACACAGGAGGGGGCGCCATGGGCAACAGGGTCTAACCTTGCTGACTGTGACCCTGAATTTCAGAACAGAACAAGTTCAATTCCTTATTATATTTTGGAATACTCAGGGCTGGGGCTGAGGTTATGCACAGCTTCATTGTATGAAAATTATTCACTGCCTCTTCTGTCAGGTGAAATGGGTCAGATAACAGACAATCACACAGAGGCTGAACTAACATGGAGGCATGTCTAATCCAGGGGCGACAGTATGACACCAGCCACAAAAATACCCTTAGGCTTTGTGCTCCTTTGGGCACTTGAATCCTTTCAACAGCCTCCCTTCTATCTGGGGTTTTCAAAATTGTCACCTTGTTAACCTCTCTAGGAACATAAACCATCCTGTAACTGACAGGCAGCCCCTTAACTGGGTTTCTTCTTTAGTAACAATTGGGTAACAACCGTACTGTCTTATCTTTAGTTTAACTGGCCTAGATTCACGGACAAAAACTATTTCTCCCATAAATCCCACAACCGGTACATAACAAGGGGTTAACTGATAAGGCTGCAAGAAACTCTTTCCTACTCTCTCTCTCTCACTATTTGTCTTCTGGAAGTTTTCCTCTTCTGCTCCCCGGACTTGTTCGGTATGGTCCCCATGGTCTGTCTCAGTCCAATCCCAGGATTTGGGTCTGTCTCACAAGGAACTTTAACATCCCAAATCCTGAAATACATAATTTGCTGGCCGGGCTTCCCCTAGGTCCTCCTCCCTTGGATCATAACCCTTCTGGTACACCTAGTTAAAACGTACCCTAGGTCCTCCTACCTCAGACAGTCCTTCTGGTTCACCTACTCTAGGTCATCCTGCCTCGGACAGTCCTTCTGGTTCACCTAGTCAGGACGTACACACAGACCACCTTGGGGACCCACCAGGTCTATAATAAGCTCAACACGGGGTGTCTCTTACAAGTACCCAGCTCTCCGTCTCGATATGTTCTCTATCTCAGCAAACAGAGTTCCTACGGGTTCTGCAGCAGTAATTTTTGAATGTACATTTAACTCAAACACCCCTCACTCCCTGAGAGGGATGGCAGTAACAACCGGACTTGATGAGTCGCAACTTCAAAGAATCAGTACGGGAATTTCCTCTGCTACATTTTATTTTATTTATTTTTTTCCTCTTCTGAGGGGAGACACAATCAACAAGTATACACAATAAAGATAAACTTTCAACTTCTTGTTTACTCACTTGAACATTAACAAGACTAAAACAAGTGACACCTCCTCTTTAACAACAAGCAGGGATCACCTCACTGGCAGACAGGATTTTTCCCCGGCTTCCAGAGTTGGCCTGCCGGTTGGACCACCCCCTCTGCCCCCTCTTCTAGCAATTCCTCCAGACTCTCATAGCCAGAAATCCCTTGTAGTCTCCATCAGTCCCGTCCCTGCGCTCAAAGCGCAACCTCCTGCCAGGGGAATTCTCTTGCCCTGGTTAATTGCTACCTGGGAGGCGCCTGACACAACACAAATCACAGAAAACACAGAGAAGAATATCCAGAATAGAGTCAAATTTTCCTTCTCAGCCTGAAGTTCTAAAGACCCAAAATGTCAACACCAGTTACTACTCACAGTATGATCATCGTCCAGCAGACAGCCGTGATGTAACGAAACAAAGCAACTAGAGGCAGGCAAGATTGCTTACCTTCTCATGGGGCCGCGGTCCCCTCCTCAAGTGCCTTTCGTAACGCCCCAGAGGTCATTTGTCGGCTACCGATGCTTCATTCTCTCTCAAACACCCAGTTTCAACCTTACAAACTACTTTTATACATATATCAACAACTCCTTTGCATCCATGATCCTTAATCCAACCCCCATAAGTTTGTTTGAACTTTTCCCACATTTCCACTAGAGTCTTTGCTGTCTTGTAACCCTCTGGAACACTAAGATTATGAGCCATATCTGTCAGTTGTCCACAAGTTTTGTCATTCAACACCAAAGAATACAATTTCCTTACGTCAGTTTCTCCTAGTCCTTACCTAGAGCTTCCTCACTTGTACCAGTGTACTCTAGAAGACAAAAATTATTTTTCCAGGGAACTTAACTGAGTTTTCCACAGAACTTCCCCACTATATACCTAGTATATTCTGCACTAATCCTCAGCTTATTCAACCCCTCAGGGGGTTCCAGGGCTCCTGATTCCCCTTTTTGGTGTTCTTTGTTATTTTCCACAAAACATATCAGACAACAGATATCTATGTCAGCAATCCCATTTTACTGTCTCAAACGTCATAGTCAAAAGTCTTACCCAATAATCATAGGAATATCATCTCTTTAGAGTTCTTTACCAATAACAGGCTGGACTGTAAATCAGCTTTTTAGACTCCAACTCCACACCGATTTGGACAGACAGGAGATGAGGCACAGATTTTAGCAAGATAAAGTATCTTACCTTGCAGCCCTGCTTTAAGTGGATCTGTACGTCCTCTGACCATCTGACCATGGTTATCGGCATGTCGAAGGAGAGCCAATTAGTCCAGCCCCACATTGGGGGCCAAGTTTTGTGAGGGCAATTACCCCTGAGTCTATGATTAGGAATTCATATGGCGTAATGTGCACAGAGAAGGCTGATACACGCAATGGTTGTAATCAGTAATCTCCTTTATTGAATTTTTAGCAGACAATCTTATACCATGATTATTGGTAGACACCCAACAGCCGTGTGTGGGGGGGGGGGGGGTTGTCTGCTGAATACCCCCCCCCCCCCCCCCAGCTTTCTGAGCCTGCATAGAGCTGAAACGTGTCTAAATTTTAATAACCTCTAATTGTACTCTGGTTCAGATGGCTATAGGATATACAAGATGGAGTTCTATCTCTCACAGCAAGTATCTGTGAAGTGAAAGGAAAATGCTACATGGCTTTCAAGATTTTAAATAAATAAAAATCTAGAAAGTGTGGGGTGCATTTGGATTCAGTCCCCCTGAGTCAATACATTGTAGGACCATCTTTCACTGGAATTTACAGCTGCAAGTCTTTTGGGGTATGTCTCTACTAGCTTTTCACATCTAGAGGCACACATTTTTGCCCATTTTTCTTTGCAAAATAGCTTAAGCTCAATCACAGCTGCAATACCGGAGCTGACTTTGGATTGCAGTTTTAAAGTGGTTTTAAACCGAGTTCTTCACCAAAATCTCGTGAGACTTCGGACTTAATGTGGACCATTCCACTTTAACTGTGGCTGTATGTTTAGGGATGTTGTCCTGCTAGAAGTTAAACCTCTTCCCCAACTTCTAAGCCTCTACCAGGTTTTCCTACAGGATTGCTCTGTATTTAGCTCCATCCATCTTCCCATCAACTCTGACCAGTTTCCCTATCCATGCTGAAGAAAAGCATCCCACAACATGATGCTGCCACCACCATGTTTCACGGTGGGGATGGTCTGCTCAGTGTAATGTGAAGTGTTAGTTGTCTGCCACACATAGCGTTTTCTATTTAGTGCAAAAAGTTAAACTTGCTGTGTTCCCTACATGGCTTGTGGCAAACTCCAAACATGACATCATATGACTTCCTTTCAAAAACGTCTTTCTTCTTGCCACTTTTCCATAAGGGCCAAATTTGTGGAGTACATGACTAATAGTTGTCCTGTGGACAGATTCTCCCACCAGAGCTGTGGATCTCTGAAGGTCCTCCAGAGTGACCATTGGCTGCTTCTTTAATTAGTGGTATCTTTGCTTGGGCTGTAGAAACTCCCAAAAAGTGACCACGGGATAGAGTGGAAGTTTTGTTGGTACTAGTTTAGGGTACAAATGATTTTTGGTTGCTCTATATTACACTTTTTGTGAGGCAATGTAACAAGAAATAGCTGTTTTTGGCACTTTTTTTAGTTATTTACAACATTCATCTTACAGGTTAGATCATGTGGTATTTTTATAGAGCAGGTTGTCACGGACGGGGCGATAAAATAGCTTTTTTTACACTGTTTTTATTTTAATTTTTTATGGTGTTCACCTGAGGGGTTAGGTAATATGATATTTTTATAGAGCCGGTCGATACGGATGCAAAGATACCTAATATGTATACTTTTTCTTTTATTACTGTAAGTTTTACACAATGATTTAATTTTTGAAACAAAAAAAATCATGTTTTAGTGTTTCCATAGTCTAAGAGCCATAGTTTTTTCAGTTTTTGGGCAATTATCTTGGGTAGGGTATGATTTTTGTGGGATGAGGTGACAGTTTGATTGACACTATGGGGTGTGTATGACTTTTTGATCGCTTGCTATTACACTTTTTGTGATGTAAGGTGACAAAAAATTGCTTTTTTTACACCGTTTTTATTTTTATTTTTTTTACGGTATTCACCTGAGGGGTTAGGTCATGTGATATTTTTATAGAGCAACTTATTACGGATGCGGCGATACCTAATTTTTATAAAAATTTTTTATTTATGTAAGTTTTACACAATGATTTCATTTTTGAAACAAAAAAAATCATGTTTTAGTGTTTCCATAGTCTGGGAGCAATAGTTTTTTCAGTTTTTGGGCGATTATCTTGGGTAGGATGTGACTTTTGAGGGATGAGATGACGGTTTGATTGGCACTATTTTGGGGTGCATATAACTTTTTGATCGCTTGCTATTACAGTTTTTGTGATGTAAGGTGACAATTTTTTTTATTTTTTACGGTGTTCATCTGAGGGGTTAGGTCATGTGATATTTTTATAGAGTCGGTCGATACGGACACGGTGATAGCTAATATGTATCCTTTTTTTTATTTATGTAAGTTTTACACAATAACAGCTTTTTTAAAACCCCAAAAAATGATGTTTTATTATTTCCATATTCTGAGCCACAGTTTTTTAATCTTTTGGGCGGTTGTCTCAGGTAGGGGCTTTTTTTTTGCGGGATGAGGTGACAGTTAGATTGGTACTATTTTGGTGGGCGTACGCCTTTTTGATCGCTTGCTGTTGTACTTTTTATGATGTAAGGTGAAATTGTTTTAATTTTACATTTTTTACGGTGTTTATCTGAGGGGTTAGGTCATGTGCTATGTTTATAGAGTTTATACTTTTAATTTTTTTGGGGGAAATTTTTTATTTTTCACTTTATTTTTTGTCCCACTTTGGGACTTCAACTTTTGGGGGTCTAATCCTTTACTATGCATTCCAATACTTTCATATTGGAATGCATTGGCTGTATGAGTAATACAGTGAGTATCCAGTCCCCTGGATCTCACAGGCTCATCACAGGAAGGCAGCGCCGATGTCTAAGGAAGGCATCGCGCTGCCTTCCATGCCATCGGGTCCCCCCTACAGCCCCATGGGGACCCGATGGCACTGCCGTAGTCGCCGCCGCAACATGAAAAGCCGCAAACCGCAGGTCTGAATTAACCTGCGGTTTGCGGAGATCGCCAACACGGGGGGGTCACGGGACCCCCCCGCGCATTTAGCCAAGGTGCCTGCTCAATAATTTGGTACACCCTGTGTACCAGGACACCAGGGTGTACCTGTTCGCCCTGTGTCCTAAAGAGGTTAAAAAGAAAAAACTGTCAACCCTTGATAAATGTTAAAATAGTTCCAAATGTTACATCTTGGCAATATTTTCAAAGATTGAAATTACAACCTACTCCACTCCTGTGTTCACAACACTTCCAGTACTGTGCTATTGTTTCCATAATATATTAGGAACTCTCCTCCGCCATACTTCTGAAATTGCACAAAAGAGACAGCCACTCGGCCGTAGCGTTAAATATTAAAATTATTTATGCCCCAATCCCTGTGGTATACATATTTATATAGCTATATATATATATATATATATATATATATATATATATATAGATAGATATATTGCATTCTATAAAGCATTATCTAGAGTCAGTAAGCTTCCTCTAGTAGTTATTGAGCCAGAAAATTGTATATTTAAATCTATGGCTGATTGAAGGGATTGTCCTCAGATTTGGAGCTCTGTATCCAAGAATAACGCTATGAACTCTATAAAAGTATATTATTAACTTAACCAGCTTTGAGTACATTAGGTGCATTAGGTACACTTTACTTCCCTAGACCAGCATGTGTTAAACAGTGATGGTCAGTTCCCAGTGTTCGCCAACGAACACATGCAGGCTGCCATCTTGACTCACCCGCCGGGCGATGCACAGGTAAGCCCTTACCTGTGCCTGTGCCGGGAGCCGGTCTGAAATCAAATGCGGTTACCGGGAGCAGGCAGCTCTGAGAACAGCCGCCGGGGGCTTTCATCGGGCTGTTCTCAGAACTGCCTGCTCCTGGTGACCACATTTGATTTCAGACCGGCTCCAGGCACAGGCACAGGTAAGGGCTTACCTGTGCATCGCCTGACGGGTGAGTCAAGATGGCAGCCCACATGTGTTCATTGGCGAACACTGCGAACTGACCATCACTGGTGTTAAATACCATTAAGACCTTCACCATTTGAAATGTAAGTGTCCTGAAATGCATTCATCTTGAAGAAAGTACAATAAGTCTTTCCAAGCTGGCATTATTCATGGCTATACATTATTCTGTACACTTAGGAGTTTTAACTATGACTCTGTGTCGCAAGGCAAAGTGGGGGAATTCGGGCTTCTGATTCAGTCTTTTGACCAATAAAGCAATTGGTTACGAGTTTTGGAGTGCTTCTGGTGCCAAAAAATGCATTGTACTAATAAAACTGTTGGTGATGGCACTTGTCTTCTCTCTGGTGGTAATTATAGCATCATAGTGTCACAGTGTATCTCACTGTGTCATGGATTGACGTATCTACTTGCCTTAGTAGCTCTCTGGCGTATTAGCTGCGGCAGATTCTGTGTAGGCTAGTTGTTATGACCTATGTGTAGTTGCAGCAGCCTGTGTGTGAACTGCTCCTTGTGTATGCATGCTCCCCTGCCTGTTGTCTCAGTTCTGGTGGGGTTAGTGGTCTGTCTGGGTGTGTCTGCTATGTGGTCAGATGACCTCATTACCCTTCTATAATATCCTGAGCGCTGTGGGTTTGAAGTGAGTCTGTCTCCAGCTTTGCTGGGTGCAGGAGCTAAGCACCTGACTCTGGGATATTCCATCTGCCCTGTTTGTGTGGTCACCTAGTGAGACATCAAGGTCACCTTGCCTGGACTGTCTCCACATGGGGAACAGGCATCTGCTAGTCTGATTCTATGTCTTGTGTGCAGCTCTGTCTGTTCGCCCATGGACTAACTCTGCATGGGGAAGAAGCATCTGCTAGTCAGGTTCTATGTTTTGTGTGCAGCTCTGTCTGTTGGCCCATGGGCTAACTCTGCATGGGAAACAGGCATCTGCTAGTCTGGTGCTATGTCTTGTGTGCAGTTCTGTCTGTTCACCCATGGACTAACTTTGCATGGGGAACAGGCATCTGCTAGTCTGAGTCTATGCTATCGGTGAGAGGGCCCTTGTGTTCTCCTGAGGTAGAACATCTAGTCTATAAGTGCAGCTCAGCCTGGGATCACCATGTGTCGTTCCGAATTGGGTTCAGGTATCTACTTGTGAACTGGTTACCATCTCTTGTTTAAACTGTGTCCTGTGTGGTTGTTTGGTTTCCAGTCCTTGTTTGTGTGCACCGCTGGTGCTTTCACCATCAGTCTCTGCAGGTAGGTGGCCAAGTGGACCATCCTGGAGGTGCGATCAGTGAGCCCTCGGTTAAGTTTATCCCCACCATCTGGGACACTGTGAAGAACGGGGAACACTGAGTCTGCCCTCTGGGTTTGGCCCCAAGTCAAACATGTGCACTTGGACCACTGGTATTACCTGCCACTGGTCCCTTACCTTCGGACCCAGCTCACTGTCATGCCCTGATTCTGTTATTAAAGTATTTGTTTTTGGTCCTTGCTTGGTCTGTCTGCTGGCCTTTATGTGTTATGCCTGAGAGATGTTCTAGGGGTTGACTACCATATAACAGAAAGAAAACCCCAGGGAAATAAATTGATTGTTTAAGAGACATATACAAACCTGTCTTTTTATTTAAAAAAAAAACTGTCAAGTGAATGCCCTAATTAGATGAACTTAAATTCAGGGGCTCACCATCCATTAGGCAAGTTGAGCCTCTTTCTTCAGGTGGTGCTTTTTCAGAACTGCAGGCGGGAGAAATTTAGCCTCTAGTCCTGCATACATTTGGGGTATTATTGTATATTGCGGTTTTGCTGTAAATCACTGCACAAACCAGGATAAATCTGTGAGGTACAACAATCCCTAGGCATAGATGTATGCATGAGTTTTTGAAGGACAGATTCAATGGAGTAGGAGAAGCCTCCATGGAAAAGAAGCCTGTGAGAGAATCTATGCGTGTGCTTCCTTTTATTTTGTATGTATGATTTATGGAAATTGCACAGTGACATCTCTTCTGTTGTATACTGGGTAGATTTTTTACAAATTTAAACAAATTTATGACTGTCCCTTTGAATGTTAGTGACCACTTGCCTAGTCCTGTCCATATGGTAAAATCCCTTCATTCAGCTCCTGGCAGCATTTTTTTAGCAGATGATTGTCTTACTTGAATATTTCCCCATTGAATATCCAGTACATTCAGAGGGGGTATCATTTTACTTTACACCTCAGAAAGCAGAAATGCTAGGTGAACCCATGCATGATTTCCAGGTATTTCTGCTAAATGAACACTAACTATTAGGTACTGTACAGGTCCTTCTCAAAAAATTAGCATATTGTGATAAAGTTCATTATTTTCTGTAATGTACTGATAAACATTAGACTTTCATATATTTTAGATTCATTACACACAAACTGAAGTAGTTCAAGCCTTTTATTGTTTTAATATTGATGATTTTGGCTTACAGCTCATGAAAACCCAAATTTCCTATCTCAAAAAATTAGCATATTTCATCCGACCAATAAAAGAAAAGTGTTTTTAATACAAAAAAAGTCAACCTTCAAATAATTATGTTCAGTTATGCACTCAATACTTGGTCGGGAATCCTTTTGCAGAAATCACTGCTTCAATGCGGCGTGGCATGGAGGCAATCAGCCTGTGGCACTGCTGAGGTGTTATGGAGGCCCAGGATGCTTCGATAGCGGCCTTAAGCTCATCCAGAGTGTTGGGTCTTGCGTCTCTCAACTTTCTCTTCCCAATATCCCACAGATTCTCTATGGGGTTCAGGTCAGGAGAGTTGGCAGGCCAATTGAGCACAGTAATACCATGGTCAGTAAACCATTTACCAGTGGTTTTGGCACTGTGAGCAGGTGCCAGGTCGTGCTGAAAAATGAAATCTTCATCTCCATAAAGCTTTTCATCAGATGGAAGCATGAAGTGCTCCAAAATCTCCTGATAGCTAGCTGCATTGACCCTGCCCTTGATAAAACACAGTGGACCAACACCAGCAGCTGACATGGCACCCCAGACCATCACTGACTGTGGGTACTTGACACTGGACTTCAGGCATTTTGGCATTTCCCTTTCCCCAGTCTTCCTCCAGACTCTGGCACCTTGATTTCCGAATGACATGCAACAGTCCAGTGCTGCTTCTCTGTAGCCCAGGTCAGGCGCTTCTGCCGCTGTTTCTGGTTCAAAATTGGCTTGACCTGGGGAATGCGGCACCTGTAGCCCATTTCCTGCACACGCCTGTACACGGTGGCTCTGGATGTTTCTTCCGCAGGTCCCCCAAGGTCTGGAATCGGTCCTTCTCCACAATCTTCCTCAGGGTCCGGTCACCTCTTCTCGTTGTGCAGCGTTTTCTGCCACACTTTTTCCTTCCCACTGAGGTGCCTTGATACAGCACTCTGGGAACAGCCTATTCGTTCAGAAATTTCTTTCTGTGTCTTACCCTCTTGCTTGAGGGTGTCAATGATGGCCTTCTGGACAGCAGTCAGGTCGGCAGTCTTACCCATGATTGCGGTTTTGAGTAATGAACCAGGCTGGGAGTTTTTAAAAGCCTCAGGAATCTTTTGCAGGTGTTTAGAGTTAATTAGTTGATTCAGATGATTAGGTTAATAGCTCGTTTAGAGAACCTTTTCATGATATGTTAATTTTTTGAGATAGGAATTTTGGGTTTTCATGAGCTGTATGCCAAAATCATCAATATTAAAACAATAAAAGGCTTGAACTACTTCAGTTGGTGTGTAATGAATCTAAAATATATGAAAGTCTAATGTTTATCAGTACATTACAGAAAATAATGAACTTTATCACAATATGCTATTTTTTTTAGAAGGACCTGTACATTGAATAATAAGGTCCATTTAAAGGTCAGAAGGCTCTTTTATAGTTCTTTTGCTTCCCATATGCAAATCTTTCTTCACTTAATATTTCAAGCACTGACTCCATATAAGGGCATACAGGGCGGGACAGAATACAAGGCGGGACACAGGAAGAGGCTGCATCGCATCGCTGACATGGAGGTAAGTAGAAGTGTTTATTATTTTTTTTTTAATACCCGACTGTTACTGCCATGGGGGAGCGGAAGGCACCTGATACTGGCACATGGGGGGAGGGGGGTTGGCACCTGATACTGGCACCTGGGGGGGGGGGGGGGTTGGCACCTGATACTGGCACATGGGAGTGGGGTTGGCACCTGATACTGGCATGGGGGGGGAGGGAGAGAGGCACCTGATACTGGCATTGGGGGGGGGGGGGAGGGAGAGAGGCACTTGATACTGGCACTTTTTTTGTGGTGGTGGTGGGGGGGGGGGGAGATGGCACTATGATACTGGGACATAGGGGGGGGGGGAGGCACCTGATACTGGCACCTGGAGGGGAGAGGGGGGGGTTGGCACTTGATACTGGCACATGGGGGGGGGCACCTGATACTGGCACATAGGGAGGGGGGAGGGAGAGAGGCACTTGATATTGGCACTTTTTAGTGGGGGGGGGGGGGAGATGGCACTATGATACTGGGACATGGGGAGGAGAGAGGCACTTGATACTGGCACATGGGGGGTGGGAAGGAGAGAGGCACTTGATACTGGCACATGGGGGGAGATGGCACTATGATACTGGGACATGTGGGGGGGGAGAGGCACTTGATACTGGCACATGATAGGGGCACTTACTGGCACATTATTGGGGGGCATTATGGGGGACACTAGGCCGGCAGCCTATCAGAGGCCGGACACTGAGCGGCATCTACTGGGGCACTATATATGGGGCATTTTATACTGGTACATTTTGGGGGGGCACTAGCAGGAAGGGGGGAGAGGAGCACTATGGGGGAAGTTACTGGGGGCACTATATAGGGGTATTTTATACTGGCACATTTTTTGGGGCACTATGGGGACATTAGCTCAACTGGGGGCATTACAAGGGGGTATTTTTTGCACTGTCACATTATAAGGAGAATTATTACTACTGGGGGGGGGGGGCATTATGGTGGGTTTTATTACTGCCCCATGGTATGACCCCCTAGTAGCGGCACCAGCCTCTCCCTGCTCTGCTATCCCTCTGCCCCTTCTCCAAATCCTTATTATAAAATCTTTCTCATTAGGATAAAACACAACATCAGCTCCGCCGAGCCCCCGGCCAAAGTGTGGAAGTGGTGTCCGAGATCCCCAAGGACCAAGCCATGTAACTGTAAGTGTTCATGTGGAGTATGTTTATGTTATACACATATAGCCTACACTGTGCCACACAATATACAGTATACCGCTACACTGTGCCACACAATATACAGTATACCTCTATACTGTGCCTCACAATGTACAGTATACCGCTACACTGTGCCCCACAATATACAGTATACCGCTACACTGTGCCACACAATATACAGTATACCTCTACACTGTGCCTCACAATATACCGCTACACTGTGCCACACAATATACAGTATACCGCTACACTGTGCCTCACAATATACCTCAACACTGTGCCACACAATATACAGTATACCGCTACACTGTGCCTCACAATATACCTCTACACTGTGCCACACAATATACAGTATACCGCTACACTGTGCCACACAATATACAGTATACCTCTATACTGTGCCACACAATATACAGTATACCGCTACACTGTGCCACACAATATACAGTATACCTCTATACTGTGCCACACAATATACAGTATACCGCTACACTGTGCCACACAATATACAGTATACCGCTACACTGTGCCACACAATATATAGTATACCTCTACACTGTGCCACACAATATACAGTATACCGCTACACTGTGCCAAAGGAGTGGGGTTTACACAGGAGGAGGGAGGTGCGAAGCGCGCTGAGGGGGGCCCTTACAAATATTTGCTGTGGGGCCCAGTCACTTCTAGTTACGCCCCTGGGTAGAGTTATAATCAACTAGTGGCCCTGATCTGTTTACCATGAGCCAGGGGGGGCTCAGCCTATCCTGCAACAGGTAAGGGTACCTCCCTGTTTTTAGTTTGGACTTAACCTGCTTCATGCCTATGAAAAAGATAGTAGAGTTTGCCAGTTTAGTCAATTCAGAAAAACCGAGGGGCACAGTGAAATAGGGCATACTGGCTGAACTCACAGGACTGTGAGTACAGATCCAACAGTCCCTCAATTTCATTAATTCCTTCAAACAGCACCTGATGGTGCCGTATCAAAGCATTGTCCCATTTATCATTCAGTGGACAAAACACTGCCGACACGCTCAGGGTCAGAGCCACTGTCAGCAGAAAGACCTTCATCCTGTGGTTCCAAGACTTTCTTGCAGTGAGAAGCGTGTATCCAGTTGGGTTTTCCTTCAACCTTTACAGCGGTGTGGGTGGTCAACAGTTCTTGAAATGGACAATCGAATCTTGGAACTAGTCCTTTTCTCACATGCCTTTTTATCACCACCCAGTCTCTGGGCTGCAAGTTGTGAGTTCCTTCTACTGAGTCAGGATCTGGAAATGAAGCAAACACCTGTTTATGCGTGTATTCTAGCCTTTTTGTGAGGACCCGTATACAGTGGCGTAGCGTGGGTTGCCAACACCCGGGGCAACCCAAAAATTGCGCCCCCCCCTCAGCCTGTGGGCACGCCCCTTTTAACAGATAATGTAGTAGATCACTAGCAGTGCTATGTAAAACCACATATAACACAGTGATAACTCTCTCAGTACAGATAATGTAGTAGATATCACCTGCAGTCCTATGTAACACCACAGATAACACAGTCATAACTCTCTGTGTACAGATAATGTAGTAGATGGGTGTGAGGCCCCAAAATTCAAAACACACACAGTGTGACCTGAAGTCTGGGTCCGGATGCGGCAGGGTGGGCCCAATTCTCAATCTCCTCCCCCAACCCTACTGTGAAACAGATATGTGGATGGCCATTATTATATACAGTATAATACCGCCCCATACCTGTTACATCCAGTGACGTCTCTTGTGATGTAGACTTTCCTCAACGTCTTCATTCAGAGATAAGACCGCCATGATACCTTCTTTCAACCGCTTCTCGTCTCTGCAGAGTTTCACAGAAAAAAAAATTAGGTTCCTCACTTTACTATCATCCTCCCCTTCCTGGTGTCTCAACACTGTCATCCTGCTGCCCCCCAATACTGTGCTAGAGCCAGACAGATAGTCCCCCATTCCCCATAATATTATTCCCCCTGTATATTATAATGGCCCCCTTTGTATTAGTATTATTATTAATGACCCCCTCTGTATTATTATTATTAATGACCCCCTCTGTATTATTATTATAAAGTACCCCTCTTTTTTTATTAATATAATGGCCCCCACTTTTTTATTAATATAATAGCCCCTCTTTATTATTCATATTATGCCCCCCTCTTTATTAGTAGTATATTGTCCTCCTCTTTATTATTAATATAATAACCCCTCTTTATTATTAATATAATGTCCTCCTCTTTATTATTAATGTAATGGCCCCACCACCCCCAGATAAGATGGCAGGCAATGCCCATGCGCAGAGATGTCAGCACTGCTGGGAAAGAACTTGTGAAACAGCCACAGTGTCTGTGACTGGAGCTCATTTTTTATTATGTCTGATCTAAGACATCAACCAGATCCTTGCATCCTGTACTGGACCAGTCTCCATCCTCCGGAGGAACACAGTCTGTGTCTCTGGCCGTGTCTGGACAGTTGACCTGGCCCCAATCTGGTGGAAGAGATAAATCCCTTATACAAACAGGACAAGTCGGAGCTACAAGGGATTTACCTGGCAATCTTCTACTGGCTTCTGCTTGCTCTGGCTCCCGCGCTCCGCACTGTGTTTCCCGCCTGGAAAGTAGGCGGAGCCAGAGGGAGCCAGGCCAGCCTAATGATTGCCACTAGGAGCAGGAGGCGGTGCCGACCATGTATGTTAATAGTGCACTGTTAACTAACCAACCAGTGCGCCCGCACAAATGAATTATCAGGGCCGGGGGGGGGGCGCACTAAACAGCTGCTCTCTACCTCCTCAGACTCTGGCTGTTGCGCAGGATCCGGCACTCGTCTCCGGCAGAGAGAGCCGCGTCCTGCAAAAATGTACTATTATAAACTTTCAGGCGGCGCCAGAGCGCCCCCCTGCAGTTTGGCGCCCGGGGCAATGCCCCCCCCCCCCCCACGCTACGCCCCTGCCCGTATATAACTGGTCAGACTGTCATTATTCATCTACAGCTGCTGGGGAAAGTATAACCCTAACCTGGGGGCACTTCCAAACAGGATCTCAAATGGGAACAACCCTGTCCTCTTGTTTGGGGTAGTCCTTACTGAATATAGAGCCAGAGACAAACACTCTGTCCACTGCCTCTGGATATCCCGCATGGCCTTTTATCCATTCAAGCGCTCAACTTGGAAAGCTTGGATCACCCCTAATGCTTGCATAACTTCTTTCATCACTTTAACTGCGAAATGAGAACCTCTATCTGACTCAATAACTTCAGGAACACCATACCTGCACATCAGTTCACTGACCAGTTTCTTTGCCGTATTCTTGGCATTTGCTTTGGCTATTGGGAAGGCTTCTGGCCAACCTGAAAAGAGATGAACATACATGACAACTAATTCATACGCTCCTACCTTTGGTAGTTGTATATAGTCTATCTGCAGTCTCTGAAACTGGTAAAGTGGCCTGGGAGTGTGCTTGGTTGGAGTCTTCACTACTTTACCGGGATTATTCAGTGCACAGAGAAAACCCTGGAGCAATTCACCCTGTATTAACCACACTTACCATGGCACATTTCGATAGGTGAGTGGGCCCGTTGGCCTCCTGAGCCATCATAGGATAGATGGCTGGGTAGGGATATTTTTCCTGACATTTCCCAGAGTCCCTGCCCATTCGGCACTGCTCCTCTCGGAGTCCAGGAAATCTTTTCTCCTTTATCTGCCTGCGCAGACAGTTTAATCAACACGTCTTCAGACATGTGGGGAGGCTCCAGGACGCCGACAGGGATTACCTCAGGTTTCCAAGGCTTCACTGCTGCCTCTTTTGCAGCCCCACCTGCCCTGTTGTTCCACTAGCCTCACGGGTTTGTGGTCTGGTATGTGGCTTAACCTTGACAATGGCTACTTCCCCTGGAAGCAGTAGTGATTTAATTAGTTCAAACACTGAGTCTTTGTTTTTAATGAGATGACCTGCAGAGGTTAGAAAAGTCTCTAGCCCGCCATATGGGTCCATAGTCATGTGCAATGCCAAAACCATACCTTGAATCTGTATAGATGTTCACCTTCTTCCCCTCAGCCAATTTACAAGCCTCAGTGAGTGCCTTCAGCTCTGCCTCCTGCACAGACATGTGCGGAGAGAGTGGTTCAGCAACGGCTACCTCATGCTGTGTGACCACTGCATATCCAGTGTGGAACCGCCCATCCTCTCCCATATTCCTGCTTCCATCTACAAAACACTAAAAATCAGGGTTATCAAGAGGTTTTTCATGAGAAAATCCAGACGTTTCCTGTTGCCTCAACTGTATACAATCATGAGGAGCATTTTCAGCTAAATCTGATAAAAGGCTACCTTTGCTACCCTCCCCTATTTCTGAATCTGTAATTGGTAACAAAGTAGCAGGATTCAGAGTAGTACTGTCACCGCCAGACATCTGAGAAGCTCTGACAGACGTTCTTCAGAACCTCCTGCCTGAGGTTCCTTTGTTTTGGTTTTGTTATCTCGTTTCCCTCTCTCAGCTGTCATCTAGTTGAACTGATTGCATCCCTTTAAATCCCCTCCCATACTGCATCACTTTGCTGTTTATACAACTTCCTGGAGTGTGCTGATGCTAGTAGCTGTTACTGCTGCATCCACAAGATAAGTCTGTTTTCTTTATTTCTGTTTGCCTGTGGGCTTGATCCTAGGTGACCCTGACTCCCTCTGTATTTAGTGTAGGGAGCCGGTGGTCATGTCCCCTCACTATTATAGGGTGTTCAGGTGTCATACAGTTGAAGAACGAGGGTATGCAATTTTCTACCATTGAGATTTTTGCATAGGCTGAGCAGTAAGGGAGAGAGTTAGGGCTCTTACAGGGCTTACCCTATTGTTCCTTAGTTTTGGATCAAGTCAGTCAGATCTTCATTTGTGTCTTCTAGTTTTCTGTAACACCATCCGTGACAAGTACATCTTTTGAAAGAAATGAGGAGTGCACATTGGAGTCTGAGTTGTCTAGCCATAGAAATATGTTTTGGATGCACTTGTGTGAGTATGTCCTATGTGTTTGCACAATTGTATGTTTCCCCCCTCCTCCCTGCACCTCCTGAAACTCAAACTGATTGCTAAAGAAGAAATTGTGGGGAAGGGTGTATGTGTGGGTGCTATCTATACACAGAAACTGCCATGTCTTCACAGCTGCTCATTAATTTCATTGCCTGCACTGCCGTGACTGCCCTGACACAGGAGGGGGCGCCATGGGCAACAGGGTCTAACCTTGCTGACTGTGACCCTGAATTTCAGAACAGAACAAGTTCAATTCCTTATTATATTTTGGAATACTCAGGGCTGGGGCTGAGGTTATGCACAGCTTCATTGTATGAAAATTATTCACTGCCTATTCTGTCAGGTGAAATGGGTCAGATAACAGACAATCACACAGAGGCTGAACTAACATGGAGGCATGTCTAATCCAGGGGCGACAGTATGACACCAGCCACAAAAATACCCTTAGGCTTTGTGCTCCTTTGGGCACTTGAATCCTTTCAACAGCCTCCCTTCTATCTGGGGTTTTCAAAATTGTCACCTTGTTAACCTCTCTAGGAACATAAACCATCCTGTAACTGACAGGCAGCCCCTTAACTGGGTTTCTTCTTTAGTAACAATTGGGTAACAACCGTACTGTCTTATCTTTAGTTTAACTGGCCTAGATTCACGGACAAAAACTATTTCTCCCATAAATCCCACAACCGGTACATAACAAGGGGTTAACTGATAAGGCTGCAAGAAACTCTTTCCTACTCTCTCTCTCTCACTATTTGTCTTCTGGAAGTTTTCCTCTTCTGCTCCCCGGACTTGTTCGGTATGGTCCCCATGGTCTGTCTCAGTCCAATCCCAGGATTTGGGTCTGTCTCACAAGGAACTTTAACATCCCAAATCCTGAAATACATAATTTGCTGGCCGGGCTTCCCCTAGGTCCTCCTCCCTTGGATCATAACCCTTCTGGTACACCTAGTTAAAACGTACCCTAGGTCCTCCTACCTCAGACAGTCCTTCTGGTTCACCTACTCTAGGTCATCCTGCCTCGGACAGTCCTTCTGGTTCACCTAGTCAGGACGTACACACAGACCACCTTGGGGACCCACCAGGTCTATAATAAGCTCAACACGGGGTGTCTCTTACAAGTACCCAGCTCTCCGTCTCGATATGTTCTCTATCTCAGCAAACAGAGTTCCTACGGGTTCTGCAGCAGTAATTTTTGAATGTACATTTAACTCAAACACCCCTCACTCCCTGAGAGGGATGGCAGTAACAACCGGACTTGATGAGTCGCAACTTCAAAGAATCAGTACGGGAATTTCCTCTGCTACATTTTATTTTATTTATTTTTTTCCTCTTCTGAGGGGAGACACAATCAACAAGTATACACAATAAAGATAAACTTTCAACTTCTTGTTTACTCACTTGAACATTAACAAGACTAAAACAAGTGACACCTCCTCTTTAACAACAAGCAGGGATCACCTCACTGGCAGACAGGATTTTTCCCCGGCTTCCAGAGTTGGCCTGCCGGTTGGACCACCCCCTCTGCCCCCTCTTCTAGAAATTCCTCCAGACTCTCATAGCCAGAAATCTCTTGTAGTCTCCATCAGTCCCGTCCCTGCGCTCAAAGCGCAACCTCCTGCCAGGGGAATTCTCTTGCCCTGGTTAATTGCTACCTGGGAGGCGCCTGACACAACACAAATCACAGAAAACACAGAGAAGAATATCCAGAATAGAGTCAAATTTTCCTTCTCAGCCTGAAGTTCTAAAGACCCAAAATGTCAACACCAGTTACTACTCACAGTATGATCATCGTCCAGCAGACAGCCGTGATGTAACGAAACAAAGCAACTAGAGGCAGGCAAGATTGCTTACCTTCTCATGGGGCCGCGGTCCCCTCCTCAAGTGCCTTTCGTAACGCCCCAGAGGTCATTTGTCGGCTACCGATGCTTCATTCTCTCTCAAACACCCAGTTTCAACCTTACAAACTACTTTTATACATATATCAACAACTCCTTTGCATCCATGATCCTTAATCCAACCCCCATAAGTTTGTTTGAACTTTTCCCACATTTCCACTAGAGTCTTTGCTGTCTTGTAACCCTCTGGAACACTAAGATTATGAGCCATATCTGTCAGTTGTCCACAAGTTTTGTCATTCAACACCAAAGAATACAATTTCCTTACGTCAGTTTCTCCTAGTCCTTACCTAGAGCTTCCTCACTTGTACCAGTGTACTCTAGAAGACAAAAATTATTTTTCCAGGGAACTTAACTGAGTTTTCCACAGAACTTCCCCACTATATACCTAGTATATTCTGCACTAATCCTCAGCTTATTCAACCCCTCAGGGGGTTCCAGGGCTCCTGATTCCCCTTTTTGGTGTTCTTTGTTATTTTCCACAAAACATATCAGACAACAGATATCTATGTCAGCAATCCCATTTTACTGTCTCAAACGTCATAGTCAAAAGTCTTACCCAATAATCATAGGAATATCATCTCTTTAGAGTTCTTTACCAATAACAGGCTGGACTGTAAATCAGCTTTTTAGACTCCAACTCCACACCGATTTGGACAGACAGGAGATGAGGCACAGATTTTAGCAAGATAAAGTATCTTACCTTGCAGCCCTGCTTTAAGTGGATCTGTACGTCCTCTGACCATCTGACCATGGTTATCGGCATGTCGAAGGAGAGCCAATTAGTCCAGCCCCACATTGGGGGCCAAGTTTTGTGAGGGCAATTACCCCTGAGTCTATGATTAGGAATTCAAATGGCGTAATGTGCACAGAGAAGGCTGATACACGCAATGGTTGTAATCAGTAATCTCCTTTATTGAATTTTTAGCAGACAATCTTATACCATGATTATTGGTAGACACCCAACAGCCGTGTGGGGGGGGGGGGGGGTTGTCTGCTGAATACCCCCCCCCCCCCCCCAGCTTTCTGAGCCTGCATAGAGCTGAAACGTGTCTAAATTTTAATAACCTCTAATTGTACTCTGGTTCAGATGGCTATAGGATATACAAGATGGAGTTCTATCTCTCACAGCAAGTATCTGTGAAGTGAAAGGAAAATGCTACATGGCTTTCAAGATTTTAAATAAATAAAAATCTAGAAAGTGTGGGGTGCATTTGGATTCAGTCCCCCTGAGTCAATACATTGTAGGACCATCTTTCACTGGAATTTACAGCTGCAAGTCTTTTGGGGTATGTCTCTACTAGCTTTTCACATCTAGAGGCACACATTTTTGCCAATTTTTCTTTGCAAAATAGCTTAAGCTCAATCACAGCTGCAATACCGGAGCTGACTTTGGATTGCAGTTTTAAAGTGGTTTTTAAACCGAGTTCTTCACCAAAATCTCGTGAGACTTCGGACTTAATGTGGACCATTCCACTTTAACTGTGGCTGTATGTTTAGGGATGTTGTCCTGCTAGAAGTTAAACCTCTTCCCCAACTTCTAAGCCTCTACCAGGTTTTCCTACAGGATTGCTCTGTATTTAGCTCCATCCATCTTCCCATCAACTCTGACCAGTTTCCCTATCCATGCTGAAGAAAAGCATCCCACAACATGATGCTGCCACCACCATGTTTCACGGTGGGGATGGTCTGCTCAGTGTAATGTGAAGTGTTAGTTGTCTGCCACACATAGCGTTTTCTATTTAGTGCAAAAAGTTAAACTTGCTGTGTTCCCTACATGGCTTGTGGCAAACTCCAAACATGACATCATATGACTTCCTTTCAAAAACGTCTTTCTTCTTGCCACTTTTCCATAAAGGCCAAATTTGTGGAGTACATGACTAATAGTTGTCCTGTGGACAGATTCTCCCACCAGAGCTGTGGATCTCTGAAGGTCCTCCAGAGTGACCATTGGCTGCTTCTTTAATTAGTGGTATCTTTGCTTGGGCTGTCAGTTTAGGTGGTTGGTCATGTCTTGGTAGGCTTACAGTTGGGCCATTCTCCTTTAATTTTCAGATGATGCATTGAACAGTGTTCCGTGAGATGTTCAGAGCTTGGGATATTTTTTTATAACCTAACCCTGCTTTACACTTCACCACAACTTTATCCCTGACATGTCTGGTGTGTTTTTTAGTTTTTCGTGAAGCTGTTTGATCACTAACAAACCACTGAGGTCTTCACAGAACAGCTGTAGTTCTACTAAGAATAAATTGGACACAGGTGGACTCTATGTACTAATTAGGTGACTTCTGAAGACAGTTGGCCACACTGGGTTTTATTTTGTGGTATGAGTGTACAGTGGGCTGAATACAAATGCTTGCCACCCTTTTAACCTTTTTATTTATTAAGCATTTTGAAAACCATGTATCATTTTCTTCTCACCTCACACATACTTGCTACTTTGTGTTGGTCTATCACATAATAAAATACATTTAAGTTTGTGGTTGGAATATGATTTTTTTTTTTAAAGTTCAAGTGGCATGAATACTTTTTTAATACCATGTATTACTGGGAGGGAAACATGAGTGAAATCTGAAACTCAGAGTAAGTTGAAACCTCAATATTAGGAAGGCTGAAAATTAATGAATGCATGGTTGAAGTTTGCAGACTAAAACTTAGTGTAAAATGTTATACTCAAGGTAACACTTGTGAAAATGAATGGAGAACTATGTGCATGTATGGCATTCTCTCCATTCATAACTGTGCACCATTTCTGAGCTACAATTGGGTCTCAAATACAGTTGCAAGAAAAAGTATGTGAACCCTTTGGAATGATATGGATTTCTGCACAAATTGGTCATAAAATGTGATCTGATCTTCATCTAAGTCACAACAATAGACAATCACAGTCTGCTTAAACTAATAACACACAAATAATTAAATGTTACCATGTTTTTATTAAACCCACCTTGTAAACATTCACAGTGCAGGTGGAAAAAGTATGTGAACCCTTGGATTTAATAACTGGTTGAACCTCCTTTGGCAGCAATAACTTCAACCAAACGTTTCCAGTAGTTGCAGATCAGACGTGCACAACGGTCAGGAGTAATTCTTGACCATTCCTCTTTACAGAACTGTTTCAGTTCAGCAATATTCTTGGGATGTCTGGTGTGAATCGCTTTCTTGAGGTCATGCCACAGCATCTCAATCGGGTTGAGGTCGATACTCTGACTGGGCCACTCCAGAAGGTGCATTTTCTTCTGTTTAAGCCATTCTGTTGTTGATTTACTTCTATGCTTTGGGTCGTTGTCCTGTTGCAACACCCATCTTCTGTTGAGCTTCAGCTGGTGGACAGATGGGCTTAAGTTCTCCTGCAAAATGTCTTGATAAACTTAGGAATTCATTTTTCCTTTGATGATAGCAATCCATCCAGGACCTGATGCAGCAAAGCAGCCCCAAACCATGATGCCCCTACCACCATACTTCACAGTTGGGATGAGATTTTGATGTTGGTGTGCTGTGCCTCTTTTTCTCCACACATTTGATTTTATCTGTCCACAGAATATTTTGCCAGTACTGCTGTGGAACATCTAGGTGCTCTTGTGAAAACTATAAACGTGCAGAAATGTTTTTTTTTGGACAGCAGTGGCTTCTTCTGTGGTATCCTCCCATGAAATCCATTCTTATTTAGTGTTTTACGCATCATAGATTCGCTAACAGGGATGTTAGCATATGCCAGAGACTTTTGTAAGTCTTTAGCTGACACTCTAGGATTCTTCTTCACCTCATTGAGAAGTCTGCGCTGTGCTATTGCGGTCATCTTTACAGGACGGCCACTCCTAGGGAGAGTAGCAGCAGTGTTGAACTTTTTCCATTTATAGACAATTTGTCTTATTGTGGATTGATGAACAGCAAGGCTTTTAGAGATAATTTTATAACCCTTTCCAGCTTTATGCAAGTCAACAATTCTTAATCGTAGGTCTTCTCAGAGCCTTTTTGTGCGAGGCATCATTCACATCAGGCAATGCTTCTTGTGAAAATCAAACCCAGAACTGGTGTGTGTTTTTTATAGTACAGGGCAGCTGTAACCAACACCTCCAATCTCATCACATTGATTGGGCTCCAGTTGGCTGACACCTCACTCCAATTATTTCTTGGAGATTTCATTAGTCTAGGGGTTCACATACTTTTTCCACCTGCACTATGAATGTTTACATGGTGTGTTCAATAAAAACAAGGTAACATTTAATTATTTGTGTGTTATTAGTTTAAGCAGACTGTGATTTTCTATTGTTGTGACTTAGATGAAGATCAGATCACATTTTATGACAAATTTGTGCAGAAATCCATATCATTCAAAAGGGTTCACATACTTTTTCTTGCAACTGTATGCTATAAATGTCTAGATGAATAACTCCTTCAAGCATGAAAAATATTTGAAAGAAATAATAATTGATTTAATTGTGTTCTTTGCACTCTGTTTATTCCTGGCAAGTGAATGTTATAGTTTTAATAAATTCTGTGCTTTAGCAAAACTTGGCAAAATGCATTTAGAGCTTATCTACAAGGTCAGTAGTAGGATAATGAACTCGACAATGGAAAGTGGAAGGATGACTGGAATTTTTTTTACCAAAAGTAATTATCATCACAAGCGTTGAGGAACGCAGCCAGCTGAGCTTGCTCTAGTTATTAATCTTAGTTTGTTCAACTTTATGAATAAGCAGCCATAATACTTTACTTTTAGCAGATTTCTTTTTTTTTTTATAATTGTTCATAATGCACATTAAATGGTAACCTAAGCACATTACATATAATATAAGCATCTACCTGATTTCTTCAGTAATTCTTTAACAATATTTTTGGTTCATGAATGAATGTGGCAGACTAGTTAGTTAGCTTTTAGTATGTAGAACGATCTACTAAATTATGTGTTGTAATTGGTCTGAGCAGCTATAGGACCAAAATAACCCATTCTGAAAGGATTAGTCCAATCAAATAGAGAGATAGACATAGCCCCTGTAGATTGCTAGAAAGAAGTTGTAGTGGTGCAAATAAGGCATTGTGCCACTGCTGACAGCTCTGCTTGATTTTCTCTGGAGGCCACAGAACCAGCTCATTATAGTAATGAGCAGTGGTTCACATTAGTTAGACTCTCTTTATCTCTCTCTCACGTGAGAGCTCGGCTCCTGCTCTAACATCCTGAGCAACAAAAGCTCCGGCCGTCTCCGGCTCCCGGGCCATTAAACCCCTTATATGCTGCTGTCAATAGCGACAGCAGCATTTAACCCCTTCGCAACCTCGACTGTATATGTACGGTGTAAGTCATATAGTAACATAGTACATAAGGCCGAAAAAAGACATTGTCCATCCAGTTCGACCTGTCATCCTGCAAGTTGATCCAGCGGAAGGCAAAAAATAAAAAATAAAAACTGTGAGTTAGAAGCCAATTTTCCTCACTGCTACTTGAAGACTGCACTGCATTTTCAAGGTGACAGGTTTCCTTTAAAACATATGTTTGAACCAACACTGCCTATTCAAAACTGGAGTAGAGGAAATGCTGATGAAAAAAGGTACCTGATGGATGATACAGAAAAAAATTAAATATATATATTTTTTAAATTGCATAACATTTTACTTATTGACATGTAAATAGGAAAGCTAAGCGATATTTTCCTGTTTTGTCTCTCTTTGCCATCATCCTGACAAGAGTTTAGAGATCTCGTATGGTCTCTTGTCAAGCCTATTTTTTGCCCATTCCCAATACAAAGCTTCTTAAAGGGGTTGTCCGTGTTCAGAGCTGAACCCAGACACACCCATATTTTCACCCAGGCTGCCTCCTGACAAGAGCATCGGAGCATTTCATGCTGTGATGTTCTCCTTTGCCCTGCGCTGAATCGCGCAGGGAAAAGGCATTTTCAGGGAATCCAGTGACGTGGGCTCTCCTTAGGGCTGCCTGGTGGAGGCTTCCGCCCTGCAGTGAACCTGGTGATGTCACCGGCACTGATGGGCGAGCTTTAGCACTGCCCTAGCCTTTAAAATGGCTAGAACAGTGCTAAAGCCAGCCAAAGCCAGTGATGTCACCGAACACACTGCTGGGCAGAAGCTTCCACCCAGCAGTGTATTATTGTAAATAAAAAAGCCCTTGACCTATGTGATCTAGTGCAGGGCAAGGGAGTGCATCAGAGCATGACATGCTCTGATGCTAACATCAGGGGGGCTGCTTCGGTGAAAAAATGGGTATGTCCGGGTTCTGATCTGAAGTTGCGTTAAAATATAGATATGGAAAGAACGGTCATCCCAGTATCATCAATCAAGTGATGTAGGTACATAGCATGCACTGATGTGACAAGAAAATTGTGATTGTTTTTATTTTTTTGTAGTTAATTTTTTTTATTATTTAACATCTTTATTGCTTATACAAAACAGTACACAAAATGCTATTAGAGATTAATATACATTTTCAACCCTTTTTTCCCTTTCCCCATCTCTTCTCCCCCTAACCCCTTTACCCCCCCCCCAACATATGATGTGTGTGCCCCGCCTCCCCCCAAAAAAAGAATAAAAAATTATAAATAGGATAAACTAGAGTTGTGCAGTCCTATCAGAATTACCAGCCGTCCCATATCTTAGCCCATTTCTCGATTCCACCCCTTTGCTTGCAAAGAATCCGTTCGTAATTTTTCACCTTATTAACCAGATTTATCCATTTATTTACTTCTGGGGCCTGCCGTGCAAACCAGCTCCAACTAATCAGAACCCTGGCCAATAGTAGTATTCTCCCTAGTAGAATCTTTTGGGGTTTATGACTAGTTAGTCTCGAGAGATCATTCAATAAAAACAATTGTGGCTCAAGAGGAATCCATGTTTTTAATTTATAAATAAGAAACTTATTGATACCCCTCCAATATGCCCCGAGCTCTGGGCATGCCCAGATCATATGTATGTAATCCGCACCGGCAGTGTCACATCGAGGAGGAATCTCTTATTCCACACCTCTTAAGCCAAGTGGGGGTAACATATAATCTATGATAAATATTGAACTGCATTAGGACATGGTTGAAGTTGTACGAAAGAACATCTGGGTTAGTAAAAATACTCCCCCACCCTACAGTTTGTTTATTTGGGCAGTCCCTCTCCCAGGCTTTTTGCCCTGGTGATTGTGTCTCAAAAAAGCGTGAATTAATTAATAATTTATATATATTGGAAATCTTTATTCTTACTGGTGCCTTCCCAAACATCTCATTTAACACGGAAGAATTATCTATTTGTAACTGTGATTTACCATCCAAACTAAAAAGTGCCGAACGAAGCTGAAGATACCTGAAGCATGACAGATTCTCTACACTATGTGATAGTTCCACAAACTACTTAATTTCTCCATTTTTAACAACCTGTGCCAGGGAAAGAATCCCATTCTTTTGCCAGAATTGATCCTGTGCTATACCATCTAATATCTGTAAGTGAGTGTTATACCAAAGAGGCGTGAATGTGAGTGATCCTTTTACCCCCAACCATTCTCTAGTAGCAGCCCATATTTTCACTAGGAGGTTTATGGTCCCTCTATGCCCCCGATCTCTATTAGTCAACAACCCAGATTCCAAAAGCGCAAATATATTTTATGTGGAGAACTTCTTACTAGACTACTTAAAGTAGTATTTGGCCATTCGCTGCACGTCCATAACTGGGCGGCAATGAAGCAGCCTTTAAAGCATGGGAGGTTTAAACCCCCATGCTCCAAAGGCTTATAAAGGTGTCCCAATTTGATTCTCACTCGTTTAATTCCCCAGATCAAATCATTAATTATTCTTTCCATTAATTTGAAATATTTATCCTCTATCCAGATAAGAACATAGAGAAATTGAGGTAGAATTACCATTTTAACAAGTGAAACCCGGTCCGCTCTGGATAGGGGAAGTCTCAGCCAGATCCCTATTTTTGCTCTCATTTTTTTTATCAATGGGGTCAGGTTGAGATGTATCAAATCTTTAACCTTGGGTGATATTGTCATACCCAAGTATTGAAAGTTATCAACAAGATCTAACTGGGTTATCAAAGATTCCTCCTGAGACACTAAGTCTTTGACCAGTTTATATCCAAACCTGATACCTCTCTAAATTGTTTAACCATATGAATAATTCTTGGGACAGTTATCTCTGTGTTATCAAAAAAAAAAAGAACGTCATCTGCTTATAAAGAAATACGATCTTCCTCTCCTAGTATTCCAAAACCTTTTAATTTGAGGATTCTGCCTAACTGCCAAGGCCAGGGGCTCAATATAGATATCGAATAGGAGTGGAGATAGTGGGCAACCCTGACGAGTACCTCTATTTAGATCAATGCTTGAAGTAAGGCTCCCATTGAGACTCAGCCTGGCCGTAGGGGGTCTGTCAAGTGCCTTGATCATGTTTATAAATCTTCCCCCCCCCCAAAAAAAAAATTGTGACAAGAAAATTTTGAAAATCTTTTACCAAGTGCACAATCCTCTATTTTAATTAATAGGTCTTAGGTTATTATCCACAGTTGCTTGAAAGAAAATGACCAGTCTAATGGCTCATGTTACAATTTTAAAGTTCTAGGTTTACAATTTGTGCTAAACTTTTTTTTCTACAGTTCTGGATGAGTTTCAACAGAAATAATGTTTCAATGGGTTAATTAATTTCTTGACAATGTAATGTAAGTTTCAGGGACTGTAAATCTTCTAGTTAAGATAAGTCAATAATTTTGATATACAGCAATGGAAGACATTTTTTAATGCCAAATATAGCATAAAAGCTTCATTATTATGAATGATTAGATGTTTTCATTGAAATAGATATAAAACCACAGGAAATGTACCTTTACATAATTAGTAAACAGAAAACGAAGGCGACTGTTAGATACTTTTAAACACAACTTCATTTATACATTATAAATTACTGAATAAATTGGATTTTTACGGACATAATTTTTATGAGTCCTTTGAAGGAGACAAGGGAGTTTGCTGAATGCACTTGTTTTCCTTAGATGTGAATTTATTTGGTTTATTGCTGCATAACAGCTGCTTTTGCTGACTTTACACTGCTGACTTAGAGGGGAACTCCAGAGTTTTACTATAGGCCATCAATTGTCACGGATGATGTTGCAGATAGCTGGAATTATTAATAAACGTCTGATTGGCTTGATCCCAAACTAAGGAGCATATAGGTGAGACTTATAAAACCCTAAGAACTCTCCCTGACTACTATGCCCATGCAAGGGTCTCAATGGTAGATGATTGCATGCCCACGTACCTAAGACTGCGTGACACCTGAAAACCCTATAATAGAGAGGGGACACGACCACCGGCTCAAGGGGACACGACCACCAGCTCCCTGCACTTAATACGGACGAAGTCAGGGTCAACTAGAATCAAGCCAGCAAGGAAACACAATACATGAAAAGACTTATCTGAGTAAACAGCAGCAGCAGCCTCCAGCAGTGAACACTTCATCCAGGAAGTAGTATAAACCGCAAAGTGAGGCAGTATAGGAGGGAATATAAAGGGAGACAATTAGTCTAAATAGGTGACACATGGGAGAAGGAAATGAGATTTCAAAGTGAAAAAAAAACAAAGAACATCATGCAAGCGGTAGAGAAGGACGTCTGCCAGACCTTCTCACAGAACTGGCGGTGACAGTACCCCTCCCTCTACGAGTGGACTCCGGACACTCAGAGTCCACCTTCTCAGGATGAGACTTATGGAAAGCCCTGATGAGACGAATGGCCTTAATGTCCGCCACTGGGACCCACATCCTCTCCTGAGGACCATAACCCTCCCAATGAACGAGGTACTAGAGAGAACCGCGGATAATGCGAGAATCCACAATCCTAGAGACCTGAAATTCAAGATTACCATCAACAACAATTGGAGGAGGAGGCAAAGAGGAGGGTACAGTGGGTTGGACATAAGATTTTAATAGGGACCTGTGAAAAACATTATGGATCTTCCAAGTCTGAGGAAGATCAAAACGGAAGGGAACGGGATTGATGACGCACGCGATCTTGTAAGGCCCAATTAACTTAGGACCCAACTTCCAGGAGGGAACCTTCAGTTTGATATTCTTTGTAGACAACCACACCAGATCACCCACATTCAGGTCCGGACCAGGCACACGTCTCTTATCCGCCACACGCTTATATATATCTCACTCATCCTCTTCAGATTACCCTGAATCTTTGCCAAATAAATGACAAATACGAGGAAAATCTCTCCTCATCAGGTAAACCAGAAGACCCCTCTCCAGAGAATGTCCCAAACTGCAGATGAAACCCATATGCACCAAAAAATGGTGACTTATCCGAGGACTCCTGGCGAATACCAATCCTCCTGTTTCTCTGCCACAAAACAGCGCAGATATGTCTCCAGATTCTGATTGACGCGTTCGGTCTGACCATTCGACTGCGGGTGAAAAGCAGAAGAGAACGACAAACGAATCCCCAAGCGAGAACAGAAGGCCTTACAGAATCTGGAAACAAATTGCTTGCCCCTATCATAAATGATGTCTGAAGGAATGCCATGCAATTTAACAATGTGATCAACAAACGCTTGCGCCAACGTCTTAGCATTGGGTAACCCAGGAAAGGGAATGAAATGCGCCATTATGCTAAAATGCCACTACTGCCAGAATCACAGTCTTCCCCGAGGAATGAGGTAGGTCCGTAATGAAGTCCATGGACAGGTGGGTGAAGGAATGGGTAACGGGAGGAGAGAACCCGATGGCTGTGAATGAGGGACCTTGGCACGAGCGCAGGTCTCGCAGGCTGCCACAAAACCCTCAACCGTCTTACGAAGAGCCGGCCACCAGAATCTCCGAGCAATGAGATCCACTGTGGCTCTACTCCCCAGGTGCCCAGCAAGGACAGTATCGTGGTGCTCCTTAAAAATCTTGTGTCGTAAAGCGAGAGGCACAAACAACCTCCCAGGAGGACAAAGATCAGGAGCCTCTGCCTAGGCTGCCTGAACCTATGCCTCCAAATCAGGATAAAGAGCATAGAAGGACAACCCCTTCAGCCAAAATGGGAGCCGGGTCTTCAAAGTTCCCCCCTCCCGGAAAACAATGTGACAGGGCATCCGCCTTCACATTTTTAACCCCAGGGCGGAACATGACAACAAAATTAAACCTAGAAAAGAACAAAGACCATCTGGCCTGTCTCGGGTTCAGACGCTTGGCCGATTCCAAGTAGGCCAGATTCTTATGGTTGGTAAACATGGTAATAGGGTGTCTGGCTCCATCTAACCAATGGCGCCAGTCCTCAAAAGCTAATTTGATGGCCAACAACTCCCTATCTCCCACATCATAATTTGTCTCTGCAGAGGAGAATTTCCTTGAGAAAAAGGCACACGGTCACCATTTGGCAGGAGAGGGATTCTGAGATAAGACCGCACCCACACCCACCTCAGAAGCGTCCAACTCAACAATAAAAGGTAGAGAGACATCAGGTTGTACCAAAATGGGAGCGGAAGCAAAACTCTCTTTGATACTAGAAAAGGCTTTAAACGCATCTACCGACCAGGAGGAAAAATCCACCCCCTTTTTAGTCATATCAGTGAGTGGCTTAACAACAGAGGAATAATTCAAGAGACATGGCAGATTCTAACAAGGCTGGTCTCTCATGAAAAGCAAATGCATCTTTCAATCTTTCCGAAAGACCATGGCAAAATTGACTTCGGAGTGCAGCATCATTCCAACCAGTATCAGCTGCCCATCTCCGAAATTCAGAACAATATATCCACCGATCGGAGGGACCGTGCCCCCACCGGCAGTGAAAAATCCCAAGACTGAGCGTTATCCCTGAGCAGCGAGATGATGATGATCCCCACCCTCTTCTCCTCATCACCAAATGGAGTTTGCAAGCCTCTCTAAAGCAAACAAAATTCTCACTACCACCGGAGAACGTATTAATGCGGACGGAGTCAGGGTCACTTAGAATCAAATGCTTAGAGAGGGCTCACCAGCTACTCAAGAGTGGTATGGGTGCTCCTGAAAGGAGTATTCCCCCAATCCTCTAAAGTGATTGAAAAAAAAGAGATAAAGTAGTAGGGCACACAACCACTTGATACCACACGGAGAATTGGTGTACAAAATATTTATTCCTAATCGTTGTAACATATAATATTGTTAAACATACTAAAATACATAAAATTATTACTTTAAAATTCTTAAAACATATGTCATCCAATGGTGAATTTAAATGAAATGTTGTATGAAGCAGTCTCTCCTGAGGGTTAATTAACCCAAATAATGTCTCTGGCGGGGGTAAAGGAATTGATCAGATAAAGTTATTTAGAGGATAGTCACTTATATCCTGTGGGGTTCAATTACCACTTGCCATAATCGCAATAGTGCCGCTATAATATCGCTGCCTATTTGCAGACATGAACTGGGATGGTTTTACTCACTGTTTCAGGTGATACCGGTTTTGTTATATCACTCGTGAAGAAGGAGTTGTAGTTCACTCCGAAATGCGTATGGTCATTAATCCCATGAGATAAAAGCACAGAACCGGAGGATAAAAAGCGCTTCAAGAAAGGGATCAGTGACTTTTCGCTTTGTTACAAAGAAAAGCTGGATACCTGCTGCTCTTTGCTGAGATCCTTCTTCCTGGTGAAAACCAATCCTGCGGACTTTAAATAAACTGCACAGAAGGCATTTGTTACCAGGTGATCTCCAAAACAGCACAGCTACATACGATCACCGAGGATCCCGAGAGTTTTTTCACCATCGCTGCAGCAAGTTAAACCGCACTGTACCGCAGCCTATAAAGATCTTCACTACACGTGGGACACCACGAGTGATATAACAAAACCGGTATCACCTGAAACAGTGAGTAAAACCATCCCGATTCATGTCTGCAAATAGGCAGCGATATTATAGCGGCACTATTGCGATTATGGCAAGTGGCAATTAAACCACACAGGATATAAGTGACTATCCTCTAAATAACTTTATCTGATCAATTCCTTTACCCCCGCCAGAGACATTATTTGGGTTAATTAACCCTCAGGAGAGACTGCTTCATACAATATTTCATTTAAATTCACCATTGGATGACATATGTTTTAAGAATTTTAAAGTAATAATTTTATGTATTTTAGAATGTTTAACAATATTATATGTTACAACGATTAGGAATAAATATTTTGCACACCAATTCTCCGTGTGGTATTAAGTGGTGGTGTGCCCTACTACTTTATCTCTTTTTTCAATCACTTAGAATCAAGCCAGCAAGGAAACACAATACATGAAAAGACTTATCTGAGTAAACAGCAGCAGCAGCCTCCAGCAGTGAACACTTCATCCAGGAAGTAGTATAAACCGCAAAGTGAGGCAGTATGGGAGGGAATATAAAGGGAGACAAGTATTCTAAATAGGTGACACCTGGGAGAAGGAAAGGAGATGAAAAAGTGAAACCAAAACAAAGAACATCATGCAAGCGGTAGAGAAGGACGTCTGCCAGACATTCTCACAGAACTGGCGGTGACATCAATATCTGATCAGTGGGGGTCCGACACTCCACAGCTACTGCTGAACAGCTGAGAGAGGAGCAGGGTGTTAGACATTGATTGGTCGGATATTGATGACCTATCTTGAGGATAGACCATCAATATCAAAATCCTGTCATACCTTTCTAAGGCGAGCTTTGATTTTTCTTATAGTCGTATTTCTTTGGTGCACCTTAGATCTTTCCTTAAAAGTATTATGATGCAAATGCAATAAATATTTTCATCATCAATGCTTTCACAACTATGACTGACATCATAAATGAACAATTAGATGATATTAAAGTGTAACTTTCATTTCAGTGAACTAAATAACTTATATGTTTATATGAAGAGTAACAGTATTTTTGGCCATTATACTGTATGACTTGCAGTTATCAGCAGTTCCCCTTTCACTCCTGCAGACTCCATCATTAACTCAGTTTTTCCATTGGATACCAGCTTCTATGATGTCACACATACACAGCACAAACCCAGAAGCAGCAGCAACACAGTGGACATTATAGAGCATTAATAATAAGTAGTACTGCTGTGAATCCATCACTGGCATGATACTGTAGAACACTTTTTTTTTTTATTAATTCATTTTTATTTTATATCCATACCATAAAAGATTTGACATACATGATATTACGCAAGTATAATAAATACACATACATATAATGAGCTTTTCTTTTCATGAATGTCAGACTCATATAACCATCAGCAAAACAAAGAGTACCTATCTAGCCCCCCCCCCCTCGTTGTCGTTGTCTGGGGCTACCTCCATGGCGAGCAGGGACTTATGGCCATGTCGCCCAGGTTCTATCCCATCTAATTTTCTGAGCCTTATTACCTATAGCTAGTTTTTCATATTTCCTCACATTATCAACGAGTTGGTACCATTCAGATACCGCCAGGGGATTATTTGAGCCCCAGTTCCTAGCGATTATTACCCTAGCCAACATAAATAATTTCATCTAAAACAAGTTTTCCCGGCCTTGCTCGTCATATAAGGGAGCACCCAGGACCGCTGTAATTATGTCTGCCTCATAGTTATATGAGGAACATCTCCGAAGCTCAACAAAGACCTTAGTCCAAAAATCCTGTATCATAAGACAGACCCAGACAAGATGTAAAAAATCTGCACGTTGGGCCTGACACCTTCGGCATCTATCTGAGACATCTTTATAGAACCGAGAGAGAGCTTGGGGTATAATATAAGCGATGTAGAATCCTAAACTGAATTAACCTGTGATTCCCGGATATCAAGGTTCTTCTAATATTCCTATAAATTAAGTCCCATTTTAGTGTTTTGTCATTTCCAATATCTTGACCCCATTTCCCTTCACTCCTAAACTTATTCATTTTACCCATTTCCACTCTCCACTTGCTATATATTAGTGAAATGGACATGCTGTTCTGATATGAATTAAAACACCAGTCTATGAAGTCGTGTGTCTTAATCGTAAACCCCTCTTTATCTTTAGTGCATATAAACGCGTGTTTAGCCTGAAAATATTTGTACTTATCTAATATTTGAACCTCCCTGTGTCCGAATATATCCGACAGGGTCCTCATCTCACCATTGTTTATCATTTGCTCGACCCTAATTATTCCCTTTCTTTCCCAATATTCAATATCCTCTATCCTATTAAATTCAATATGCACTTAATACGCACTCTTTTCCTGCCCCAAATTAAATCATTGAACAATCTCTCCAGAGCTTTAAAGTGTGCGTCTTCAATCCATAACGGGCAAGGGGTCAATTGATATAATATCTGCGGGAGGAGAACCATTTTAATTAATGTGATCCTATCCGCCTGTCCCAACGTCAACTTTTGCCAAACGTGTATTTTGTTTTTAATTTTATCTATCAATGGGATGATATTCAAATTTATAATCTTTCACCGTAGGGCTGATCTGAACCCCCAGGTATTCCAGTGAGTCTGTTAACGATAAACATCTGACATCCATAACGTTGACTAGGGGCATTTTATTTAACGGAAGCAGGGCTGATTTCTGCCAGTTCACTTCATATCCCGAGAAGAGACCATATTCGTTTATTATCTTCATCACATAGGGAAAGGCCAAATATCCATCCCTTAAATATATAAGGACATCGTCGGCATACAAGCTGATTTTATCCTGTGAATCCTGGGTCCCAAAGCCCCAAATATACGTGTCCTGTCTGATTCGGCATGCTAGGGGCTCTAAAAAAATAGCAAATAACAGAGGGGATAAGGGGCAGCCCTGTCTAGTGCCCCGTTGTAATTCAAAGGGGTCTGACAAAGAGCCGTTCACATTTATCCTTGCCCTAGGTGATTCATACAGCAACTTAACCCATTGGACAAAATTAGGGCCAAAATTCATCCTGTGCATCACTTCCCACAGAAAGTCCCACTCCACCCTGTCAAACGCCTTGGCGGCATCTAAGGACAGGATGGAGCGGTCCTCTCCCTCTCCCAGATGTATATTCATTAGAGTTCTTCAGATATTAGTCTGAGCTGAACGCCTTGGTCTAAAACCCTCTTTGATCAGTATGAATTATCTTTGCTATTACCCTCTTAAGTCTGTTAGCCAGCGCCTTAGCGCCGATTTTGTAGTCAGTATTAAGTAAGGAGATGGGTCTGTATGACCCCATCTCCAGCTCTTTTTCCCTTTTTTTTTTAAACCAGTGCAATAATAGCTTTGGACATTGATGCGGGTAGACGGCCCTCATTCCAGGACACATTTAATACCTGCACAGGTGAAGTATCAACACCTCACTATACCGCCGATATAATTCAAAAGGGAGGCCGTCTACCCCAGGGGAGGAGTTACCTTTAGTTGCTTTCAATGCCTCTTCCAACTCCCAAAGTTGGAAGGGAGTCTCCAACATCAATCGGTCCTCCTGGGAGAGGACGGGAAGGATAATCCTATCCAGGAATCTCTTATACTCCACCTGTCGTCCCTTTAACTCCGATCTATATAAAGTAGCAAACTAACTGGCAAATTCTTGTTCAATATCCACCCTATCTGTGCATATCTTTCCCGTACACGCTTTGATACTTTTAATTACAGTAGTAGTTTTTTGATTTTGTATTAGCAAGGCTAGTAATCTCCCTGGCTTTCCTGCCTCACAGAATTGTCTTTGCCCTGAGAAAAAAATCTTTTGTTGACATTGATCTTGTAGGTGGTGGTTATATTCCTCCCTTGCTTTAAGTAAGCCCTGTTGTACATTTGGGCTTTGGTCCGTGGCCACCATCCCTTGTAAGGCATATATGCGCTGTTCCAGAGCCTTCCCCTTTTTTATATAAGAGGCTTTAGCTTTTTGAATTCTAGCGTAAAAAATACCTCGGATAAAGGCTTTTAGGGCATCCCAAACATAGTGTTTGTGGGCAGTACCAGCATTAAGATTCCAAAATTCTTCCAACTCCCTCCCTATATCTCCCTTTTCCTGAAGTATATTGAGCCAGTGAGGGTTCAGTCTAAAAGTACGAGGCCTCCCAACACCCTCCCGCCTTTTTATTACTAGGAGAATTGGGGAGTGATCTGAAATCGTGTGTGGCTCATATTTCATACGAACAATCCTTTCAATAAAGTTAGCCGTTGTAAAGGCCACGTCTATCCTGGATAGGGCAATACAGGAGCGGCTGAAGCAAGAGTATACTCTTCTATCACCATACAGGTGTCGCCAGATATCTATTAGCGCCATTTCCTGACATATGTTGGCTAGTGGCGACGTTACTCCCGTTCCTGCACTGCTCCTAAATCCAGAGGAGACCCTGTCCAATCCGCGGTCCATAACCTCATTAAGATCTCCTAGCAATATAATTGGGCATATATCTAGAGAGAAGGGTGGAGGGCTGTAAAAAAACGCCAGTATACATATTGTCTGGGACCATCTACAATGGATAAACACAAACCTGCCCTCTTTATCTATTCTCTGTCCAATAGGTTCATACTGTACTTTATTATGTATATACACACTGACCCCTGGGGAAAAAGAAGAGAGACAGGAGTGGAACTCAGCCTGTGCCCACTTCTTTTTCATACACAACACTTTCTCAGGAGTCAGGTGCGTTTCAACTAGGCACACAATCGCTGGGATGTGTTTACTTATGATATCAGCCACAATCACTCTTTTTGTTCTGTCCGCGAAACCACGGACATTCCATACGAAAAGTCTATCTGTTATTAGATTGTGACTATCCTGACTCTAGGTCGGTCATTAACAGTACTGCCTCCCCGGCCCGGCCGCCGAAGTTATGCCCCCAGACAACTATCCCCCTCCCAATGTTATTTAACAACCAACTTTGTACAAACTCCTCCGCTGCATCACCCTCAGCCCCCTCCGGGAGTCCAATCAACCTTAAGTTAGATCTTCTGGACGTGTCCTCTAGGGATGCCAATTTATCTTTAAGTATTTTATTCTCGGATTCCAGAGCGTTGGCTTTCCACGAGGTCACGTCCAGATCCCTTTTCATTTCCTTAGTAAAGTCCTGTAATTCCTTAACTTTGTCCCTTATTTTATTCATTTCGTCCTTTATAAAGGAGATATCAGATTGTACGGAGGCAACCTTTAAGGAGAGGTCCCTCAACGATTGATTGGATAGCTGAACTGCTGCCAGGATATCAGTCAGTTTGCGATCAATCAAATCCATCCTCCCCCCCCCCCCCCGTGTTCTCGTCCATATCATTCCCTAGATCTATTTTGTCAGAGATATCTGGGTTTTCCTGGGATGACTGTGCCTTCTGAGCTTGTCTTGTCTTATACGGGGATTATTTTTTTTAAAATCTATCTTCTTTTACGGAGGGACTACTTGGACCTGAGTTTTTAGGTGATGACTACCCTGTAGTTTTTCTATTAACATACTTTGGAGGCATTTTCGGTTTACTATGTCGAGATGTCTAAGTACAAAAATTATTATAATCAGCGGCGCTGTAAACCACAGACCACAATCTTAATCACAGTGTTCTCTAAAAGAGGGTTGGGGTGGGGCAAAAAAGAGAACAAATGGTATTCTGGGCACTGAGGGACCAAGTTACCCACAAAAAAATAAGCACAATGGTATGCTGTACTATGTCTATGCCAGTATCCAGACTCCACAGTGTCTAATGCCCGATATCAACAATAGCTACCTTCCTCTCGGTGCAATTCCAATACACAATTCCAAGTATGTAAACTCATAAATACTTCATGTGCTAACCAGATGGGTCCGTGTAACCTTTCAACTTTGTGCGTGATTACCCTCCAAGGGCCAGACCGACTCCAGAAGACTAAAGTAGAGGCAGGTGCATCTGATGGTAAATGGTAGGTTAGTTGGGGAGGAGACTAAAAGCAAACTTTAATAACTGTATCTCCGGCCAGGATTCCAAGCCTGCGGCTTAATTTGGCTCAACACGACAAACCTCACCCGGCCTGGACATGGAAAGGATTGACAGATTGATAGCTCTTTCTCGATTCTGTGGGTGGTGGTGCATGGCCGTTCTGAGTTGGCTGAGCAATTTTTCTGGTTAATTCCAATAACCAACGAGACTCCTCTGTGCTAATTAGTTACGTGACCCGTGGTGGTGAGGATTGTGTTGACCAGACTCTTATGGGACATTGCCTGCTGCTTAGCTGACCATAAAAAAAATGATTGTTGAGGGCCTGCAGGTGAGCTTACCATCGCAAACATTATGGACGAGGGCCTGCTGCCGATTTGTTGACTCTAGATAACCTCTGCTTGATCACACATCCCAGTGACGTCGATGATCCATTTGGATGTCTGCCCTATCAACTTTCAATGTTATTTTATGCGCCTAACATGGTGACCATGGGTAAAGGGGAATGGGAGGCAAGTGGAGGGCGCGCAAATTACCCACTCCCGACTGTCAGAAGAGGACACCGTCTATTGAAAAATAAAATTTTATGTCACAGGAAAATTTTTGAAGTGCACATGTTACATAGCAGATGTGAGCCTGGTCAGGTCACTGTCAGAAGAGGACACTGTCTATTGAAAAATTACATTTTATGTCACAGAAAAGATTTTAAAGCGCAAACGTTACACAGCAGATGTGGGCCTGGTCAGATCACTGTCAGAAAAGTACACCGTCTATTGAAAAAAAAAAATATTTGGTCACATAAAATTTTTAGAAGCGCACATATTACACAGCAAATGTGGGCCTAGTCAGCTCACTGTCAGAAGAGGACACAGTTCATTGAAGAATAAAATTTTATGTCCCGCAGGGGACACCGTCTACGGAAAAAGTGCACTGGATGTTACTGATATTTTAGGGATGCGCACACTTTAAACAGGAGATGTGGCGCGGATAATTTAACTGTCTGCAGCAGACACCATCTACGGAAAAAGTGCACTGATGTCACTGATATTTTAGTGATGCACACGCTTTAAACAGAAGATGTGGTGCGGATAATTTAACTGTCCGCAGGGGACACCCTCTACGGAAAAAGTGCACTGGATGTAACTGATATTTTAGGGATGCGAACACTTAAACAGGAGATGTGGCGAGGATAATTTAACTGTCTGCAGCGGACACCATCTACGGAAAAAGTGCACTGGATGTCACAGATATTTTAGGGATGCGAACACTTAAACAGGAGATGTGGCGTGGATAATTTAACTGTCCGCAGGGGACACCGTCTACGGTAAAAGTGCACTGGATGTCACTGATATTTTAGGGATGCGCACACTTTAAACAGGAGATGTGGCTCGTTTAATTTAACTGTCCGCAGCGGACACCATCTACGGAAAAAGTGCACTGGATGTAATTGATATTTTAGGAATGTGCACACTTTAAACAGGAGATGTGAAGCGGATAATTTAACTGTACGCAGCGGCCTATCACACAGTATTTTGCGTAGGATGCGCTAAAAATATATATTGCTGCCGTCTCACGCAATATCTCTTAAAAGGACTTTTGGGTCTCTGAAAAGTTTTTTGTATAAAATCTTCTTATTACACTTCCTACACTGTCTGTTCCTTCCTATGCACAGCTCTCCCTAACACTGAGCAATTTACCGCAGGTTGCGCTACAAACATATATTGCTGCTGTCACACACAATAGTCCTTACAAGGACTCTTGGGCCTCTGAAACGTTTTTGTACAGAAATAATATTCAATAACACTCCCTACAATGTCTGTCCCTTCCTATGCTCAGCTCTCCCTAACACTGAGCAATTTACCGCAGGTTATGCTACAAACATATATTGCTGCTGTCACACACAATAATCCTTACAAGGACTTTTGGGTCTCTGAAACATTTTTGTACAGAAATAATATTCAATAACACTCCCTACACTGTCTTTCCCTTCCTATCCCAGCTCTCCCTGATTTCAAATGAGACGAACACGTGTCATTGGGTGCAATATAGCACCCGATGATGCACTCCGGCCAGCCAATCACTGTAATGCCAGTACCCAACATGGCTACTGGCATTACAGTAAGGGCAGTACTTACCTGCATGTTTATTGGCTGCTTATCAGCCTTGAAACATGCGGGGAGGTGACTCGATCAAGGCGCTCGAGTGCATGCCGTACTCGGCCGAGTACCACCACGTTCCGAGCATAGCGATGCTCGAGCTGAACTGGTATTTGGCGAGCATGCTCGCTCAACACTAATCAAGAGATGAATATCATGTTATTGTTACTAGTATTTTTATTCTATTTATTCTATTTCTATTTTCTATTTCTAATAAAAAAACTAAAGGATCAAGAGATGAATATCCTGTTATTGTTACTAGTATTTGTGTTCTATTCATTTCATGTTACTCGTCTTTTAAATAATTTTATTTCTCCCTGATTTCCAGTGTCCTGCCCACACCATGGCATTCATCCTCATGTTGCAGCAGAATGTCATATACTACCTGTATAAAATGCTGAGAGTGCAGTCTGCTATGCTGCTGTTAAACTAAGGAATGAAGGATGAAAATGTCATGTAAATGTCACATACTGACCACATAATACTTCAAACCCTTATAACAAACTATTTTCTAATTGGTTTGCCACTTTCATTATGGTAGGACACCGATAGTACGAAATATGCTTTTGAAAACATCCAAAACAGTCTTTTGGTAATGAGCCAAGACCATTATATGTCAGACAAATGACTTCGTAAATGGGAATTTCTTTTGCAATAATCTTTTCGCCAGTCCTTGAAAGCATACTAGATGACTCTATCTGTAGCGCATTGCATTCATTGTGACATTAATGCTTTTTAGTAATTTCTTGAATTTTAGAAATGTAAATATACAATCTATATAAAAATATTCATGCCAAGGGATCATTTATAAGGTACTTTAAAAAAAAGTTAAAGATATTTGCATTTATGTCATTAGCAAAGAATATAGATTTTTTTATTCAGACGTTTGTTCTAGAAATTGGTACATCTTTTCTTATGAAATCACATAGCACAATGAAGGATTTCATTAAAGGGGTTCTGAAATCAGATATGTGAACATCAACTGTATTGGTCCTATCTTCAGAGATGTCAGCATTCTTGAAAAAATTGTTGTTTTATAATAATGCAAAGGATCCCCAAGGAGCAACGAGGGAGGTGCTGTTGCAACTTGTGGCTCGTAGAGGCTCTGCTCACTGTACTTCATGATGCACCCCCCCCCCCCTAATAAAATCACAGGACCAGGCATTGAAGACGTACTCCTGCCTGGACCTGAATTGTTGTGGGAACTCATTCAGCACATGCGCAAGTATGGAGAGCTAAAGGGCTTATCCCACCAAAAGTATTACTGTACTATGCAACAAATAGGGCAGTTTGAATGTTGGATTGCATGCAATAAAAATATTGTTATTGTTTTTTATGTACATTTAATTTGCCTCCTGCTGTATATCCTTCTGGCCCACTTTCTCTTGTATTCAAAAGGTAGACTAACATGGTCAGTAGCTTCCCTGTTTCCTCTCATCTCGTCAGTGCCACCCTAATGATCTCATAGAAAGGCAAGTGAAGGGGGCCAGGCAAATTTAATTTATCCCTAACCTCTAAATTCATAAAAAAGCTGTATATAGATTTACTGTATATTTCGCTGGACAGTAGAGAACGAAATTGTGGAGGATGACATATCATATGTATCCCTAGAGTTAAGACTTTTTTCTAAAAAGTGAGTAAAAAAAAGTTTTACATTTGTAGGATAACCCCTTAAATCAGCATTCCAATTACTGAGAATTTTTTTTACGGTTATGGTCATGTGAATGCACCCTAAATCTCATCTACTTTGCTGCTTCTATAAAACAATGCAAAAAATGATCTATTGTTTAAAGGGAACCTGTCACCGGGATTTTATGTATAGAGCTGAGGACATGGGCTGCTAGATGGCCGCTAGCACATCTGCAATACCCAGTCCCCATAGCTCTGTGTGCTTTTATTGTGTAAAAAAAAATGATTTGATACATGTGCAAATTAACCTGAGATGAGTCCTGTCCCTGAGATGAGTCACAGGACAGGACTCATCTCAGGTTAATTTGCATATGTATCAAATCATTTTTTTACACAATAAAAGCACACAGAGCTATGGGGACTGGGTATGGCGGATGTGCTAGTGGCCATCTAGCAGCCCATGTCCTCAGCTCTATACACAAAATCCCAGTGACAGGTTCACTTTAAATCACATTTTTATGTTTAACATATTTGTAAAGAATTTAGTTTTTGTTTTTTTCATTTTCTATGACATTATCTATATTTAAACTAAAACTAAATCCTGCCGTTTTCACACTGGTCACTAAGCCTTATAATACGCGTCACTTCTTGGTCTGTAGAGATCACTTTACTAGTTACCTGCTTATCTATACACATACATGATATTATTACAGGCAGGATTAGAATGACAGATAAAACAGGATTTACCATTCCCAATAGGCGATTGTCCAAGCTCTTTTCTTCCCTTGTACAATGTCCTCTGCACAGGGCACACAGCATGCCTAGAAAACTCTCCCATAGAAGTCAACGAGCTCCCTCCTGACCATTGTGTCTATGGCCCATGTGTCTGCTGTAAAGCTATTTTCTTAATGCTTCTTAAATGCTGTCAAGAGCAGCTTAGGCAAGATGGCCTCCCCCATAAAAATGTTCAGGAAATAGAATAAATAAATCTGCAATCAGAAAATAAAAAGCGATAATAAAAAAGGATATGTTTTGTATCTGGTTTTAAATGGCAGAATTTTTTTTCCTTTAACACTTCAGTGGAACAGGCATATATGGCGCTGTTTCTTGCAGAAGGCAAACATTTTATTCTAATACTGGAAAACCCCTTTAAACACAGCTTAGAAAGTCGCCTTCTTCCTTTCTAACAAAGCACACTCTATCATCCAACCTAAGCCAGGTGTTTCTATTCTCAACCTCTTGTTTCCCCCTACTCCAAATGACGTTTGTTCATCTAGGCAGGCTTCCTCTGCTGTTTTATCTGGTCACTGCCATGGCTGAATTTCATTTTGTTGCTCCAAATTTCAGTTCTTTTCTCATATTTGCATTTTGATAGCATTTTTACGAATGTTTTATACAGCGCTATAGAACATGGTGACGCTATATACTTAGTGACTCGTTTATTTCAGACGTGCACTCAATACTTTGTTGGCCTACATTCTGCCCATTGCCATATGTTGTAATGTCCGGCATTGTAATGTATGTTTAGAGATTTAGGATTGTTACACATCTGTTGTCTGATCAAATCTAATAGTCCGCTAAGCTGTAACAGCCAATGTATGTTTAGCAGCCCTGACATTGCTTTCCATCCCTGCTTTCTGTCTCACTCATCTGGTCGCTGCCAGGAAGCCATGTGCAGTGGTTTTACTTCTGTTCAGAGCTTTTCCACAATCATCCGTCTTCAAAATTTGTGAGATTACATTGTTCAAAACCCACTGCTTACTGCTGATGTCTTTTATCTTCTTTTTCCTCCCAGTGATCTTAGTCTACCATCTATCTTAGTTATAGCGGCTTTGTATAAAATGTACTGCTGGTCATAATAAACCAGTATTTAAACGTAATGATAAAAATAACAAAAAATACTAACAATATCAAACATGCTATACATGGTATAGGCTGCCACTGTATTTGTCACCTCTCCTGTCATGTCTGTTTAGTAACTACATGCATTCCCCATGTAATAACAATTCTGAAGCATCCATTCTTATCACTGTATGTAGAGCCATTGCTTTATTATTCCTTCTCAAAGTTATAAATTGCTAGCAGTTGGCAGTTGTGGGTGTGTTCCTGCACAGTTTGACACTGACAGCACTGATTGGATGGTGCCCATGCACACCCCCAACTGGTAACACCCCCCAGGAGCTTCACACAAAACTGTTAGTAATTTATTCATAACTTCTAGCAGGAATGATAAAAGAATGGCACATCATAGAGTCATAAGAATATATGCTTCAGAATTGTTATCACAAGGAAAATGCAAGTAGTTGCTAAGACATGTCAGGAGAGGTTACAGGTCCTCGTTTACAGCATACCTAGAGAACCATAACCTGTAGCTCAATTTAATTTCCCGACAAAGTGATGTTTTACACATTCTTTTATGTTTTGTCTGCACTATACAGATTGACTGCTGCTTGAATAATATTGTTCTGGCTTAACGAGCAATGATATAGCCAAACATATAGGGGGTCATTTATCAAATAGGTGTAAAGTAGAACTGGTTTATTTGCCCATAGCAACCAATCAGATTTCACCTTTTATTTTTCACAGCTCCTTTGGAAAATGAAAGGTGGAATCTGATTGGTTTCTATGGGCAACTAAGCCAGTTCTACTTTACACCAGTTTGATAAATCTTCCCCATAATATCCACTGAAAGGTAAAATGGGCATTTCTAGAAATGGACAAATATACAATGATGCTGATAATGGATCAAAAGCATTAACAGGATAATGCAGCGCCAATGCTCCGTTCATTCTCATTACAAGACTTTATGAGAAATATACTGTTTAAACTCTACATAATAATCCTCAAAGCGAAGTCAGTAATCAGTTCCTCTATAAAATTCAACCTTATAAATATTTCTGTGCAATGTTTTCTTCAATGTCAGACACCAATGTCAGATTCTAATTACATAGAAGAATTCTCATATTCTTCCACATACCAACATCATTCATTTTCAATCAACGTGGAGGCATTTCCATTTTGTGAAGATCAGATATTGTGCAGAATCAGATAGCACATGCATGCTTACCAGGACTCTAGTAATATTTTATCGCCCTAAATTACAGAAGTGATTTGATCGTTCTAAATGCAAATATTCAAAATTAAAGGGAACCTGTCACCTCCAAAACACATTTTAAACCGACACCATTACCTTATAGTAGCCCCTAGTGTGTTCCTAATCATGTTTTTTATTCCTCCACTGGTTGTTGTATACTTTATAAAAAATGCTGTTTTAATCTGTGTTTTTCTATCCTCAGAGTCAGCTTGAAGCCAAGGGTGCAGCGGTCTCCTTGCTTCAAGTCAAGCTAAGCCCGCCCCTTACCTGTGCGCTCCTTGTCAGTAAGTGATCCCGTATCCTGCTACTGCACCCCGCTGTGGCTGCTGTCCTCTCTCCCTCAGATAGGTGAGTGCTAAGCAGATTGGATCCGGCTATCATGTGATCGCCAGGTGTCTTGAGGGCAGAGGAGTGCAGAGCTGCAGGGTCAGTAGACCCTGATTAACTCTGAATGTAAAAAGCCTGCACAAGAGGCTGGTTTCCCCTGTAAAGGGGTTCCTTTTGATGCTTATAGTAAAAATAGTGCCAAATGAATTAAAAAAAAAAGTCTCATTGTCTCCTAAAGGTCTTTCAGTGACCTCTTGGGGACAAAGTATGTCGCAAAATTATATTTAAAAAAAGGTTAGGATTATATTTTAAAAATTTGAAAACAAAATATGATAAAATGCAAAGAAAAGAAAAAAAGGAAAAAGTCAGTGTCCCTTAGAGGTCTTTTAAAGATCACTTGGGGGACATATTATGTGGTAAAAAAATATATATAACAAATTTAGAAATTATAATTAGAAATTATAAAAAAAAAAAAAAGTAAAGAAAAAAAAAAAAAAAGGAAAACATGCTAAATAAAAAAGTGTTCACTATTTTTCAGCAGTCTTTTTATGACCTCTTGGGGAAATATTATGTGGCAAAAATATATTTAAAAAAATAATAATAAAGCAAAATTAATAAGATATAAATAAAAAATAAAAAGGAAAAGAACAAAATTTTAAGAGAAGTGGCAGTGTCTCCCAAAGGTATTTTTATGACCTCTTGGGACACATAATATAGAGCAGAAAAAAAAAGGTAAAGAATAAATAAATACAGAAAAGAAAAAACACCCACACCAACCAAAACAGTACATATTATATAAAAAATTGACCAACACAAAAGAGGGAACATAATTTATTTTGGTGTCAGTTTGCATATTTAAGGAGCTATAGTTTAAAAAAAATACTTAAAAAAAATGTTTTGTACTATTTCCCCAAATAAAACAAAAAAATATATATTATAAAGTCCCATGTGTAACGTAAAAAAAAAATGGTATAAATTATTTTGTTAGTCCAATAAATAAAAAAAGTTACAACTGTTTTAACCACTTGTGCTTAATCACCAAAAAAGTTTCTGGTCATTAAGACCGTATTAGGCCTGGTGTCGCGCTTCGGTGTGGGAGGGAAACACCACACCGAACATAGGAGGGAAGGGGGGAAAGGTAATCAGGCCTGAGAACTAGGGAAGGAAGATGGACACCTCCTACTGAAAACCCTAACCAAAATCCTGACTGACTACCAGTATGAACAGACCCCAAATGTAGGTGAGTTCATACTCAGCAATACCTAGAATCCTATCTAGCCCTATAGGACCCTGGTACTAATGGCAGGGATGAGACTACCTGTTCCTCTAAAAGGAAGGACAAGCCAGAGTCTACTTCAGGCCTAATACAAACAATAGGGAAATGCAACACACAGAACCCAAACAAAATACAAAAAGGAAAGGAAAAACTTAACTTCAAAGAGGCTATCGAAGCACAAGGAACTCAGCCGAGATCCTAACCACAAACAATCCACAGGCACAAAAGCTATAAACCGCACAGCATAGTGGGAGAGGCAACTATAAATAAGGAAGGTTACATGACCACATAAGCAACACCTGGAAGCAAGGGGTGTGGCCATTACCATAAACAACACAGACGCCTATTGATCCACAAGGAAAACCGTCAGATCAAACCATGTGTTGCCAGTTTCACAGATCTCATGCTACTCACTGTTGCCGGGACGTCCGAATGTCTTGGTACGTCCGTGACACCTGGTCATTATAAGGTTAATCAATAAATTCCCTCTCAGCTAGTAGGGAAAAGTGCTTACTGGTTACTGCAGGGGTCTTATAACTGGGGGGCAGGAGGAGGTAATAACCAGTGAGCGCTGTCCTCTGTAGTGAAGGACAGGAAATAATTTATGAATAGGAGGCAGAATGGAGGGAAATGTCATAAAAATTTCGATAATCATTTTAACAGGTTTTTGCAGCATGGCCCCTGAAACATAAGATTTACACTTACCTGCTCCCCACCACTCCGGTCCTCCGCATTGCCCTCCACTGTCTCCATCTTCCAGTCCCTGCGCTTTTAACATCAGGCTGACTATGGGCAGTGGTTAAACGCTGCTTGTGACCACATGACTGCTGAAGCCAGTCATTGGCTTCAGTGGGCCATGTGACTATGCCCACAGCCAGCCAGTTGTAAACAGTGCGGGAACAGGAGGGTGGAGAAATTGGAGGGCAGCGCAGAGGTCTGGAGGGGCGAGGAGCAGGTAAGCGTAAATCTTCTGTTTCAGGGGCCATGCTGCAGGAACTTGTTAAAAAAATAATTTTTACTGGGAAATGCATTTAAGCCCCTATTACACTGCACGATATTTGGGACAATTACTGGGAACAAGTGTCCATAGGAGAGCTCATTCCTGATATCTGACCTGTATAATCGTGCCGCCGATCAGCTAATAAGCAAGTAATCACTCATTTGTCGACTGATTTGGATATTTTATCAGGATGAAAGATGTACGATTATCAGGAATGTGCTACCAATAATCAATACAACTGAATGAGGGAGGAATGACTGTGGTAGTGATCATTCCTACCTAGTCACTTTGCATCGGCCTGATCGGCACTTTTTTTTAAAATAGGGCAATGTGACAATGCGGCCCTTCGATCAAAAGAGGTTGTGCACTTCTGCCCTAGATAAATTTGTAAGATCAGTAGAAATGTACGTCATCTCACTTCATAATGAGACTTATTAACAGATACAAAACTTTTGTAACTTAAGCCCTATATATGTATTGTGAGATAGTGACAGGTCTCACGCAGGTTAGAGGCAAGGAAGGGATGGATAGTGCGGTCCATCCCCCTATTCCACCACAGGTGAGACCAGCTGGAGGTACTCAGCCTGGCAGAAAGCACCTCCCAGGGTGTCAGCAAGGGGGGAGTGTGTTACCTGTGGACAGAGGCCTGGAGGCTCTGTCTGTGTGGTCTCAGCTGGGCAAGGCTGAGGGACCACAAGGCTGGGAGATAGCCTGGAGTTGGGTGACGAAGCAACGCCTGGGAGGGCCGCAGGGCTATAGTCAGGCAGACTACTAAGCCCCAATCCCCCCCAATAAACACTGAACTGGAGACAGTGGGCGTACTGGACTCTGTACAGCCAGAAGGCCGTGGGACATTGGCTGACAAAGCCGCACAAGTTCACAGGGTGTGAACTGGGACCTAGGTGAGTTAGGAACTTCATGTTTAGTTAGAGCCCAGCCGGGCAGGTGTTTATTTTGTATTATGTATGTTTGGTTTGCTGAGGCACAATAAATGCACTGTATGGACATGAAACCTGGTGTCCTGAAGGCGATTCTTGTGAGAATGACCCCCAATAAGAGACGATCCCCCACAGTATCTTATACAGATGAGCAATCAATGCCTTCAGAAACAGGAAAGCACTTGCAGCACGGGACTCATAGGTATGACATTTACTACTACATTTCATTTATCTGAGGCTGTTTTATTAAACTGAGTATTAATTCTGAATGTGTTTTTGCAAATAAATTACACTTTGGAGCACAATTTATTTTCAAAGATAAGTAGAATGACTCTGATTTGTGGTACATCTCGCCCAGCATGAGATGGATGGCTCCATAATAACACAGCAAAATAGAAAAGTTATTAAGCTGTGACAAAATCTAGACTTAGTAAGAGCTCAGAGATGCATATCACCATCCACACAGTTTTACGTGATTAACTTTGAGCAACTCATCACTTCTAGACACTAAAGTTGCCGCATAATCAACAACAGCAGCAGCCAGCTGTTAAAAAAACGACTTTTGGCCCGAAATTACACAAATTTAGAGTAATTAATGAGAAAACATATCAGTAGAGTTGAGCGAACACCTGGATGTTCGGGTTCGAGAAGTTCGGCCGAACATCCCGGAAATGTTCGGGTTCGGGATCCGAACCCGATCCGAACTTCGTCCCGAACCCGAACCCCATTGAAGTCAATGGGGACCCGAACTTTTCGGCACTAAAACGGCTGTAAAACAGCCCAGGAAAGGGCTAGAGGGCTGCAAAAGGCAGCAACATGTAGGTAAATCCCCTGCAAACAAATGTGGATAGGGAAATTAATTAAAATAAAAATTAAATAAATAAAAATTAACCAAAATCAATTGGAGAGAGGTTCCATAGCAGAGAATCTGGCTTCCCGTCACCCACCACTGGAACAGTCCATTCTCAGATATTTAGGCCCCGGCACCCAGGCAGAGGAGAGAGGTCCCGTAACAGAGAATCTGTCTTCATGTCAGCAGAGAATTAGTCTGCATGTCATAGCAGAGAATGAGGCTTCACGTCAGCCACCACTGCAACAGTCCATTGGCATATATTTAGGCCTAGCACACAGGCAGAGGAGAGAGGTCCCGTAACAGAGAATCTGGCTTCATGTCAGCAGAGAATCAGTCTGCATGTCATAGCAGAGAATGAGGCTTCACGTCAGCCACCACTGCAACAGTCCATTGGCATATATTTAGGCCCAGCACACACACAGGCAGAGGAGAGAGGTCCCGTAACAGAGAATCTGTCTTCATGTCAGCAGAGAATTAGTCTGCATGTCATAGCAGAGAATGAGGCTTCACGTCACCCACCACTGCAACAGTCCATTGGCATATATTTAGGCCTAGCACACAGGCAGAGCAGAGAGGTCCCGTAACAGACAATCTGGCTTCATGACAGCAGAGAATCAGTCTGCATGTCATAGCAGAGAATGAGGCTTCACGTCACCCACCACTGCAACAGTCCATTGGCATATATTTAGGCCTAGCACACAGGCAGAGGAGAGAGGTCCCGTAACAGAGAATCTGTCTTCATGTCAGCAGAGAATCAGTCTGCATGTCATAGCAGAGAATGAGGCTTCACGTCAGCCACCACTGCAACAGTCCATTGGCATATATTTAGGCCCAGCACCCAGGCAGAGGAGGGAGGTCCCGTAACAGAGAATCTGTCTTCATGTCAGCAGAGAATTAGTCTGCATGTCATAGCAGAGAATGAGGCTTCACGTCAGCCACCACTGCAACAGTCCATTGGCATATATTTAGGCCCAGCACACACACAGGCAGAGGAGAGAGGTCCCGTAACAGAGAATCTGGCTTCATGTCAGCAGAGAATCAGTCTGCATGTCATAGCAGAGAATGAGGCTTCACGTCAGCCACCACTGCAACAGTCCATTGGCATATATTTAGGCCCAGCACACACAGGCAGAGGAGAGAGGTCCCGTAACAGAGAATCTGGCTTCATGTCAGCAGAGAATCAGTCTGCATGTCATAGCAGAGAATGAGGCTTCACGTCAGCCACCACTGCAACAGTCCATTGGCATATATTTAGGCCCAGCACCCAGGCAGAGGAGGAGGTCCCGTAACAGAGAATCTGTCTTCATGTCAGCAGAGAATTAGTCTGCATGTCATAGCAGAGAATGAGGCTTCACGTCAGCCACCACTGCAACAGTCCATTGGCATATATTTAGGCCCAGCACACACAGGCAGAGGAGAGAGGTCCCGTAACAGAGAATCTGGCTTCATGTCAGCAGAGAATCAGTCTGCATGTCATAGCAGAGAATGAGGCTTCACGTCACCCACCACTGCAACAGTCCATTGGCATATATTTAGGCCCAGCACACACACAGGCAGAGGAGAGAGGTCCCGTAACAGAGAATCTGGCTTCATGTCAGCAGAGAATCAGTCTGCATGTCATAGCAGAGAATGAGGCTTCACGTCAGCCACCACTGCAACAGTCCATTGGCATATATTTAGGCCCAGCACACACACAGGCAGAGGAGAGAGGTCCCGTAACAGAGAATCTGGCTTCATGTCAGCAGAGAATCAGTCTGCATGTCATAGCAGAGAATGAGGCTTCACGTCAGCCACCACTGCAACAGTCCATTGGCATATATTTAGGCCCAGCACACACACAGGCAGAGGAGAGAGGTCCCGTAACAGAGAATCTGTCTTCATGTCAGCAGAGAATTAGTCTGCATGTCATAGCAGAGAATGAGGCTTCACGTCACCCACCACTGCAACAGTCCATTGGCATATATTTAGGCCTAGCACACAGGCAGAGCAGAGAGGTCCCGTAACAGACAATCTGGCTTCATGTCAGCAGAGAATCAGTCTGCATGTCATAGCAGAGAATGAGGCTTCACGTCACCCACCACTGCAACAGTCCATTGGCATATATTTAGGCCTAGCACACAGGCAGAGCAGAGAGGTCCCGTAACAGACAATCTGGCTTCATGTCAGCAGAGAATCAGTCTGCATGTCATAGCAGAGAATGAGGCTTCACGTCACCCACCACTGCAACAGTCCATTGGCATATATTTAGGCCTAGCACACAGGCAGAGCAGAGAGGTCCCGTAACAGACAATCTGGCTTCATGACAGCAGAGAATCAGTCTGCATGTCATAGCAGAGAATGAGGCTTCACGTCACCCACCACTGCAACAGTCCATTGGCATATATTTAGGCCTAGCACACAGGCAGAGCAGAGAGGTCCCGTAACAGACAATCTGGCTTCATGTCAGCAGAGAATCAGTCTGCATGTCATAGCAGAGAATGAGGCTTCACGTCACCCACCACTGCAACAGTCCATTGGCATATATTTAGGCCTAGCACACAGGCAGAGCAGAGAGGTCCCGTAACAGACAATCTGGCTTCATGACAGCAGAGAATCAGTCTGCATGTCATAGCAGAGAATGAGGCTTCACGTCACCCACCACTGCAACAGTCCATTGGCATATATTTAGGCCTAGCACACAGGCAGAGCAGAGAGGTCCCGTAACAGACAATCTGGCTTCATGTCAGCAGAGAATCAGTCTGCATGTCATAGCAGAGAATGAGGCTTCACGTCACCCACCACTGCAACAGTCCATTGGCATATATTTAGGCCTAGCACACAGGCAGAGCAGAGAGGTCCCGTAACAGACGATCTGGCTTCATGTCAGCAGAGAATCAGTCTGCATGTCATAGCAGAGAATCAGGCTTCACGTCAGCCACCACTGCAACAGTCCATTGTCATAAATTTAGGCCCAGCACCCAGGCAGAGGAGAGAGGTCCCGTAACAGACAATCTGGCTTCATGTCAGCAGAGAATTAGTCTGCATGTCATAGCAGAGAATCAGGCTTCATGTCAGCCACCACTGCAACAGTCCATTGGCATATATTTAGGCCTAGCACACAGGCAGAGGAGAGGTTCATTCAACTTTGGGTAGCATCGCAATATAATGGTAAAATGAAAATAAAAATAGGATTGAATGAGGAAGTGCCCTGGAGTCCAATAATATATGGTTATGGGGAGGTAGTTAATGTCTAATCTGGACAAGGGACGGACAGGTCCTGTGGGATCCATGCCTGGTTCATTTTTATGAACGTCAGCTTGTCCACATTGGCTGTAGACAGGCGGCTGCGTTTGTCTGTAATGACGCCCCCTGCCGTGCTGAATACACGTTCAGACAAAACGCTGGCTGCCGGGCAGGCCAGCACCTCCAAGGCATAAAAGGCTAGCTCTGGCCACGTGGACAATTTAGAGACCCAGAAGTTGAATGGGGCCGAACCATCAGTCAGTACGTGGAGGGGTGTGCACACGTACTGTTCCACCATGTTAGTGAAATGTTGCCTCCTGCTAACACGTTGCGTATCAGGTGGTGGTGCAGTTAGCTGTGGCGTGTTGACAAAAGTTTTCCACATCTCTGCCATGCTAACCCTGCCCTCAGAGGAGCTGGCCGTGACACAGCTGCCTTGGCGACCTCTTGCTCCTCCTCTGCCTTGGCCTTGGGCTTCCACTTGTTCCCCTGTGACATTTGGGAATGCTCTCAGTAGCGCGTCTACCAACGTGCGCTTGTACTCGCGCATCTTCCTATCACGCTCCAGTGCAGGAAGTAAGGTGGGCACATTGTCTTTGTAGCGTGGATCCAGCAGGGTGGCAACCCAGTAGTCCGCACAGGTTAAAATGTGGGCAACTCTGCTGTCGTTGCGCAGGCACTGCAGCATGTAGTCGCTCATGTGTGCCAGGCTGCCCAGGGGTAAGGACAAGCTGTCCTCTGTGGGAGGCGTATCGTCATCGTCCTGCCTTTCCCCCCAGCCACGCACCAGTGATGGACCCGAGCTGCGTTGGGTGCCACCCCGCTGTGACCATGCTTCATCCTCATCCTCCTCCACCTCCTCCTCATCCTCGTCCTCCTCGTCCTCCAGTAGTGGGCCCTGGCTGGCCACATTTGTACCTGGCCTCTGCTGTTGCAAAAAACCTCCCTCTGAGTCACTTCGAAGAGACTGGCCTGAAAGTGCTAAAAATGACCCCTCTTCCTCATCCTCCTCCTCCTCCTCCTGGGCCACCTCCTGTTCCATCATCGCCCTAAGTGTTTTCTCAAGGAGACATAGAAGTGGTATTGTAACGCTGATAACGGTGTCATCGCCACTGGCCATGTTGGTGGAGTACTCGAAACAGCGCAACAGGGCACACAGGTCTCGCATGGAGGCCCAGTCATTGGTGGTGAAGTGGTGCTGTTCTGTAGTGCGACTGACCCGTGCGTGCTGCAGCTGAAACTCCACTATGGCCTGCTGCTGCTCGCACAGTCTGTCCAGCATGTGCAAGGTGGAGTTCCACCTGGTGGGCACGTCGCATATGAGGCGGTGAGCGGGAAGGCCGAAGTTACGCTGTAGCGCAGACAGGCGAGCAGCGGCAGGATGTGAACGCCGGAAGCGCGAACAGACGGCCCGCACTTTATGCAGCAGCTCTGACATGTCGGGGTAGTTGTGAATGAACTTCTGCACCACCAAATTCAGCACATGCGCCAAGCAAGGGATGTGCGTCAAATTGGCTAGTCCCAGAGCTGCAACGAGATTTCGCCCATTATCACACACCACCAGGCCGGGCTTGAGGCTCACCGGCAGCAACCACTCGTCGGTCTGTTGTTCAATACCCCGCCACAACTCCTGTGCGGTGTGGGGCCTGTCCCCCAAACATATGAGTTTCAGAATGGCCTGCTGACGTTTACCCCGGGCTGTGCTGAAGTTGGTGGTGAAGGTGTGTGGCTGACTGGATGAGCAGGTGGAAGAAGAGGAGGAGGAAGCCGAGAAGGAGGAGGTGGCAACAGGAGGCAAAGAATGTTGCCCTGCGATCCTTGGCGGCGGCAGGACGTGCGCCAAACAGCTCTCCGCCTGGGGCCCAGCTGCCACTACATTTACCCAGTGTGCAGTTAGGGAGATATAGCGTCCCTGGCCGTGCTTACTGGTCCACGTATCTGTGGTTAGGTGGACCTTGCTACAGATGGCGTTGCGCAGTGCACACTTGATTTTATCGGATACTTGGTTGTGCAGGGAAGGCACGGCTCTCTTGGAGAAGTAGTGCCGGCTGGGAACAACATACTGTGGGACAGCAAGCGACATGAGCTGTTTGAAGCTGTCTGTGTCCACCAGCCTAAATGACAGCATTTCATAGGCCAGTAGTTTAGAAATGCTGGCATTCAGGGCCAGGGATCGAGGGTGGCTAGGTGGGAATTTACGCTTTCTATCAAATGTTTGTGAGATGGAGAGCTGAACGCTGGCGTGTGACATGGTTGAGACGCTTGGTGACGGAGGTGGTGGTGGTGGTGTTGGTGGTACATCCCCTGTTTGCTGGGCGGCAGGTGCCAACGTTCCTCCAGAGGCGGAGGAAGAGGCCGAGGCGGCAGCAGCAGAATAGGCCGAGGCGGCAGCAGCAGAAGAGGTAGCAGGGGGAGCCTGAGTGACTTCCTTGGTTTTAAGGTGTTTACTCCACTGCAGTTCATGCTTTGCATGCAGGTGCCTGGTCATGCAGGTTGTGCTCAGGTTCAGAACGTTAATGCCTCGCTTCAGGCTCTGATGGCACAGCGTGCAAACCACTCGGGTCTTGTCGTCAGCACATTGTTTGAAGAAGTGCCATGCCAGGGAACTCCTTGAAGCTGCCTTTGGGGTGCTCGGTCCCAGATGGCGGCGGTCAGTAGCAGGCGGAGTCTCTTGGCGGCGGGTGTTCTGCTTTTGCCCACTGCTCCCTCTTTTGCTACGCTGTTGGCTCGGTCTCACCACTGCCTCTTCCTCCGAACTGTGAAAGTCAGTGGCACGACCTTCATTCCATGTGGGGTCTAGGACCTCATCGTCCCCTGCATCGTCTTCCACCCAGTCTTGATCCCTGACCTCCTGTTCAGTCTGCACACTGCAGAAAGACGCAGCAGTTGGCACCTGTGTTTCGTCATCATCAGAGACATGCTGAGGTGGTATTCCCATGTCCTCATCATCAGGAAACATAAGTGGTTGTGCGTCAGTGCATTCTATGTCTTTCACCGCTGGGGAAGGGCTAGGTGGATGCCCTTGGGAAACCCTGCCAGCGGAGTCTTCAAACAGCATAAGAGACTGCTGCATAACTTGAGGCTGAGACAGTTTCCCTGGTATGCATGGGGGTGATGTGACAGACTGATGGGGTTGGTTTTCAGGCGCCATCTGTGCGCTTTCTGCAGAAGACTGGGTGGGAGATAATGTGAACGTGCTGGATCCACTGTCGGCCACCCAATTGACTAATGCCTGTACCTGCTCAGGCCTTACCATCCTTAGAACGGCATTGGGCCCCACCATATATCGCTGTAAATTCTGGCGGCTACTGGGACCTGAGGTAGTTGGTACACTAGGACGTGTGGATGTGGCAGAACGGCCACGTCCTCTCCCAGCACCAGAGGGTCCACTAACACCACCACGACCATGTCCACGTCCGCGTCCCTTACTAGATGTTTTTCTCATTGTTATGGTTCACCACAACAACAAATATATTATTTGGCCCAATGTATTGTATTCAAATTCAGCGGGATATAAATTTGAGGCCTAGTATTTAGGCGCTGGGTGACCGGTATGGATTTAGTGACAGAATTAGACTTGGAAATGCACAGAAGCGTGTGTGTGAAGTTATTCTGAATGACCCAATGTGCACCTTGAATATTATATACCCTTTTTGGGATAGATTTCAAATAGCTCTGATATAGCAGGAACCACTAAATTATGAAATTGCTAAATTGGGAATTGTACTTCAACCCAGAACAAAAAATGTGCTTTGACGGGCACTAAATAACTTTCCCAGCTACAACAGTACAGCGGTAACGAGAGATTTAGAGGGATTTAAATTTGAGGCCTAGTATTTAGGCGCTGGGTGACAGGTATGGGTTTAGTGACAGAATTAGACTTGGAAATACACAGTAGCGGGTGTGTGTGAAGTTATTCTGAATGACCCAATGTGCACCTTCAATATTATATACCCTTTTTGGGATAGATTTCAAATAGCTCTGATATAGCAGGAACCACTAAATTATGAAATTGCTAAATTGGGAATTGTACTTCAACCCAGAACAAAAAATGTGCTTTGACGGACACTAAATATCTTGCCCAGCAACAACAGTACAGCGGTGGGTAACGAGAGATTTAGAGGGATTTAAATTTGAGGCCTAGTATTTAGGCGCTGGGTCACCGGTATGGATTTAGTGACAGAATTAGACTTGGAAATGCACAGAAGCGTGTGTGTGAAGTTATTCTGAATGACCCTATGTGCACCTTCAATATTATATACCCTTTTAGGGATAGATTTCAAATAGCTCTGATATAGCAGAAACCACTAAATTATGAAATTGCTAAATTGGGAATTGTACTTCAACCCAGAACAAAAAATGTGCTTTGACGGGCACTAAATAACTTTCCCAGCTACAACAGGACAGCGGTAACGAGAGATTTAGAGGGATTTAAATTTGAGGCCTAGTATTTAGGCGCTGGGTGACAGGTATGGGTTTAGTGACAGAATTAGACTTGGAAATACACAGTAGCGGGTGTGTGTGAAGTTATTCTGAATGACCCAATGTGCACCTTCAATATTATATACCCTTTTTGGGATAGATTTCAAATAGCTCTGATATAGCAGGAACCACTAAATTATGAAATTGCTAAATTGGGAATTGTACTTCAGCCCAGAACAAAAAATGTGCTTTGACGGACACTAAATATCTTGCCCAGCAACAACAGTACAGCGGTAACGAGAGATTTAGCGGGATATAAATTTGAGGCCTAGTATTTAGGCGCTGGGTCACCGGTATGGATTTAGTGACAGAATTAGACTTGGAAATGCACAGAAGCGTGTGTGTGAAGTTATTCTGAATGACCCTATGTGCACCTTCAATATTATATACCCTTTTAGGGATAGATTTCAAATAGCTCTGATATAGCAGAAACCACTAAATTATGAAATTGCTAAATTGGGAATTGTACTTCAACCCAGAACAAAAAATGTGCTTTGACGGACACTAAATATCTTGCCCAGCAACAACAGTACAGCGGTGGGTAACGAGAGATTTAGAGGGATTTAAATTTGAGGCCTAGTATTTAGGCGCTGGGTGACAGGTATGGGTTTAGTGACAGAATTAGACTTGGAAATACACAGTAGCGGGTGTGTGTGAAGTTATTCTGAATGACCCAATGTGCACCTTCAATATTATATACCCTTTTTGGGATAGATTTCAAATAGCTCTGATATAGCAGGAACCACTAAATTATGAAATTGCTAAATTGGGAATTGTATTTCAACCCAGAACAAGAAATGTGCTTGAACGGACACTAAATAACTCGCCCAGCTACAGCACTAGGGACAGATTTAGCTGGATATAAATTTGAGGCCTAGTATTTAGGCGCTGGGTGACCGGTATGGATTTAGTGACAGAATTAGACTGGGATATGGCCAAAAAATGAACAGACTATTGCTGGTTAAATGCACTTGGTGTGACAGCTTCACCCTGATGTAGGCTTTAGCCAAAAAACAACCACACCATTGAGGGTTAAATGCACTTGGTGACAGGCGCAGCTTGCCCCTGATTTTGTATATGGCCAAAAAATGAACAGACTATTGCTGGTTAAATGCACTTGGTGTGACAGCTTCACCCTGATGTAGGCTTTAGCCAAAAAACAACCACACCATTGAGGGTTAAATGCACTTGGTGACAGGCGCAGCTTGCCCCTGATTTTGTATATGGCCAAAAAATGAACAGACTATTGCTGGTTAAATGCACTTGGTGTGACAGCTTCACCCTGATGTAGGCTTTAGCCAAAAAACAACCACACCATTGAGGGTTAAATGCACTTGGTGACAGGCGCAGCTTGCCCCTGATTTTGTATATGGCCAAAAAATGAACAGACTATTGCTGGTTAAATGCACTTGGTGTGACAGCTTCACCCTGATGTAGGCTTTAGCCAAAAAACAACCACACCATTGAGGGTTAAATGCACTTGGTCGCAGCTTGTGCTGGCGCACCACAAGACACAAAATGGCCGCCGATCACCCCAGAAAAATGAGACTGACAAACGGTCTGTGCAGCCTAAAAACAGTGAGCAATTGAGGATCAGCAGCTCAATGATCCACAGCTGCAGATCGATCAGTTAATCAAGTCCTTTGGAGGAGTTAATCTGCCTAATCTCGCCCTACTGTCGCAGCCGCAACCTCTCCCTACGCTAATCAGAGCAGAGTGACGGGCGGCGCTATGTGACTCCAGCTTAAATAGAGGCTGGGTCACATGGTGCTCTGGCCAATCACAGCCATGCCAATAGTAGGCATGGCTGTGATGGCCTCTTGGGGCAAGTAGTATGACGCTTGTTGATTGGCTGCTTTGCAGCCTTTCAAAAAGCGCCAAGAAAGCGTCACAAAAGCGCGAAGAAAGCGACGAACACCGAACCCGAACCCGGACTTTTACGAAAATGTCCGGGTTCGGGTCCGTGTCACGGACACCCCAAAATTCGGTACGAACCCGAACTATACAGTTCGAGTTCGCTCATCCCTACATATCAGATATGCCAGATACACATGCGCAAGCTATAGCAAAGGCATGTAACATTTAACCTTACTGTATATCGGAATTATAGAATAATGGAGCAGTCAAACAAAATAATAAAAAAGTATAATTTTTAATGCAAGTTTGTATCACATACCATATTTGAACAAATGTTTTCTGACTGTGAGATTTGGACCCCATGTAGTTTTACTGAAATGTAAAGGGGTTACATGAATTCAAAAAAAAACTCTTGCATACTACTGACATCACTGCTCATTGATGGGAGCCATGATGCCAGAGATACAGCATGTGACCACTGAGGCCACTATCTGACTGCAGCAAGAACATCAGCTACAGTACTTGTAGACAAAGATTGGTTGGGCAACAGAAGCAAAAGAGCTGCTTTGGCTGGGGATTGAAGAGGTGTGTTTTTTTGTTTTGTTTTGTTTTTTTATTTATAGCAATTTTTTTTAGAAGTCAGATAACCCCTTTAATTTACCTATTAAAACTTAGTTTAAAAATACCCAGGTCTTGGTACCTTAATATGATAATATGGATGAAAAATGTGACTGTATTATGGTGGTATAAAACCAGCTGTAATGTTTGATGGTTTAGAGTTTTATTCCGTGTTTTCCAGAGGTTTATGGCTTAGTCTATCCCGTTAAGAGGTTCTTTAGTGGCTCTGGCCATGGTGCCCAATGGTTTAGTGTTAGAAGCTGCTGGCATATAAACTTCCTTGGTATGTTTAAAGAGCCAGTTGTCCATTTGTCCAATATTGATGACCTATGCTCAGGAGCCATATGGAACATGTCGGTAGGCAGAAAGCAGCAGTGGCATGATGCAGGAACCATACAGAACATGATAGTAGTTAGGCAGCAGCAGTGACATGAGGTCGGCAGTGGCATGTTGCAGGCAGCAGCTGTACAAAGCATGATGGTAGACAGCAGCCGTGGCATGCAGTGGCAATGATGGAGGCAACCGCAGCAGTCTTGTGGAACATGATGGTAAGCACGCAGCAGTGGCATGATGGAGGCAGCAGCAGCCTTACGGAACATGATGGTGCAATGACAGCAAAAGTAGCATAATGGTAGCAGTGGCATCATGGCGGCAGCAGCAGCCTTAGGGAGCATGATAATACGCAGGCCCCAGAAGTTGCATGATGGAGGCAGCAGCTGCACGAAACATGTCTGTAGGCAGGCAGCAGCAGTGGCATAAAGGCGGCAATGGCATAATGCAGGTTACAGCAATCATACAGAACATGACAGTAGAAGGCAGCAGCAGTGGCATGAAGGTGGCAGCAGCATGATGGAGACAGCAGCATTCTTCCAAAACATGATGGTAGACAGGCAACACAATGGTAGACAGGACAGCAGACAGACAGACAGCAAAAGTGGCAACAGCCAGAGGGGTATGAAAATCCTCCTGAATCCAGGCTTGGTTCGTTTTGATACTAGCGGAGGACAACTTAGTGTGTGTTGGTGTCAACACCCCCCCTGTAAGTAAGCCTGAACCTGGGCATTGAGGCAGGAGGTCACAGCATGCAGATTGGCCTCAGCCTGGCGCAGCACATGAGAAAACTGGTCCATCATACTGAGGAGACTGAAATGGCTGCTGCGGCAGCGGGAGTTGGATGACTCTGCAGGAGGCCCAGAGGGGGCCTCCGTTTCTGACACACTGACGCCAGGCGCCTGCTCACCAGAAGCTGCTGTAAGCTGTGTACACAGTGTTTCCTGATAATGAGTGAGGGTCTAATAGGCATAGGCATGCAAGCATACATGTTCTGTCTTCTTACATGTTCACACAGTGTGCAGTCTGATATTCAGCATAAACCATTCCTGTCTTCCAAATAAGAGGACTGTTCTTTATAGTCTAACTTGTTTATCGGTCAACAGGTTGTATATATGTGATTGTATACGATTGATTAGTAAAACTACAAGAATACAAATAGCATGTATAATTATTAGTGATGAGTGGCAGGTGCAATATTAAAATTTTAGATATTTCGCAAATATTTTGTACAAACCGGATTCCCAAAAAGTTGGGACACTAAACAAATTGTGAATAAAAACTCAATGCAATGATGTGGAGATGGCAAATGTCAATATTTTATTTGTAATAGAACGTAGATGACAGATCAAACGTTTAATCCAAGTAAATGTATCATTTTAAAAGAAAAATACGTTGATTCAAATTTTCACGGTGTCAACAAATCCCCAAAAAGTTGGGACAAGTAGCAATAAGAGGCTGGAAAAAGTAAATTTGAGCATAACGAAGAGCTGGAAGACCAATTAACACTAATTAGGTCAATTGGCAACATGATTGGGTATAAAAATAGCTTCTCAGAGTGGCAGTGTCTCTCAGAAGCCAAGATGGGTAGAGGATCACCAATTCCCGCAATGTTGCACAGAAAGATAGTGGAGCAATATCAGAAAGGTGTTACCCAGCGAAAAATTGCAAAGACTTTGCATCTATCATCATCAACTGTGCATAATATCATCCGAAGATTCAGAGAATCTGGAACAATCTCTGTGCGTAAGGGTCAAGGCCATAAAACCATACTGGATGCCCATGATCTCTGGGCCCTTAAACGACACTGCACCACAAACAGGAATGCTACTGTAAAGGAAATCACAGAATGGGCTCAGGAATACTTCCAGAAACCATTGTCAGTGAACACAATCCACCGTGCCATCCGCCGTTGCCAGCTGAAACTCTACAGTGCAAAGAAGAAGCCATTTCTAAGCAAGATCCACAAGCTCGGGCGTTTTCACTGGGCAGGGATAATTTAAAATGGAGTGTGGCAAAATGGAAGACTGTTCTGTGGTCACGATTCGAAGTTCTTTTTGGAAATCTGGGACGCCATGTCATCCGGACCAAAGAGGACAAGGACAACCCAAGTTGCTATCAACGCTCAGTTCAGAAGCCTGCATCTCTGATGGTATGGGGTTGCATGAGTGTGTGTGGCATGGGCAGCTTGCATGTCTGGAAAGGAACCATCAATGTAGAAAAATATATTCAGGTTCTAGAACAACATATGCTCCCATCCAGACGTCATCTCTTTCAGGGAAGACCCTGCATTTTTCAACAAGATAATGCCAGACCACATTCTGCATCAATCACAACATCATGGCTGCGTAGAAGAAGGATCCGGGTACTGAAATGGCCAGTCTGCAGTCCAGATCTTTCACCTATAGAGAACATTTGGCGCATCATAAAGAGGAAGGTGCAACAAAGAAGGCCCAAGACGATTGAAGAGTTAGAGGCCTGTATTAGACAAGAATGGGAGAGCATTCCTATTTCTAAACTTGAGAAACTGGTCTCCTCGGTCCCCAGACGTCTGTTGAGTGTTGTAAGAAGAAGGGGAGATGCCACACAGTGGTGAAAATGGCCTTGTCCCAACTTTTGGGGATTTGTTGACACCATGAAATTCTGATTCAACATATTTTTCCCTTAAAATTGCACATTTTCTCAGTTTAAACTTTTGTTCCGTGATTTATGTTCTATTCTGAATAAAATATTAGAAGTTGGCACCTCCACATCATTGCATTCAGTTTTTATTCACGATTTGTATAGTGTCCCAACTTTTTGGGAATCCGGTTTGTAGAATATTCATCATATATTTGCGAAATCGAGAATTCATGATTATTTTCTTGATTGTGATAATCAGAAATGTAATATTCGCGTAATGTCCACGCAATACAGGCGTGGGTCACTTTTTCTACATTTTCCAAGCCGCTAGAATTTTCCTGAGACTGGAGAAAATGGTTGGCACAGCAGAACATTAAAAATGGCTTTATATGCAGTTAGAGTGCTCCAATATATTTGCGATTGCGCTTATCATCACTAATGATGTGAATATTTTGGCGCAATACTTGAAACTTCACATTTTAGCAGGTCTGACTACATATTACTGATTGGTGCACTATGTATTGTTGTGACGTCACAGCACTATGTCTGTAGCATGTATGTATGGACAGCAGAACCTATCACACTACCGAACACACTGCAATGCAACAGCTACACTATATCAGGATATAAGTAACCTACACTGACTATCTCCCACTAACTATCTGTATTATATATACATATATAAGCTAACTAACTAACTATCTAATGTAATGAGTGGAAAGCACAGAGCACAGCAATGACACTGCTGTCTCTCTCATAACTTTAAAATACTGTTGAAAATGGCTGCTGGGGAGGTTCTTAAATTATAATAGTAAGGGGTAGGCAATAGTGATGAGCGAGCATGCTCGGCCAAGGATCGGTTCGGCTCGAGCATCGCTATGCTTGGCACGTGGCGGTACTCGGCCGAATACCAGCCTCTGCCTTTGCCCGCCCTCCAAGTCTCTTGCCTCATCAATAGGTCTGGACTCGGAGGGCGGGCAAAGGCAGAGACTGGGGAGGAGTAAAGTGAAAAGAAGGCAGGGCAGTCTGGGCACCTACACACTGAACTCCTCCCCTGGGCACTTGCGAGTGCTCATTTGCATATGAATTAAACTTCGTTTTTCCTGATGGTGCAAGTCTAAAGAAAAGAACAAAGGTACCATTCCAATCCTGTATAGGTGTGCTACAGAGCCATGTAAGCACTGTACAGTCGTGGCCAAAAGTTTTGAGAATGATACAAATATTAGTTTTCACAAAGTTTGCTGCTAAACTGCTTTTAGATCTTTGTTTCAGTTGTTTCTGTGATGTAGTGAAATATAATTACACGCACTTCACCCGTTTCAAAGGCTTTTATCGACAATTACATGACATTTATGCAAAGAGTCAGTATTTGCAGTGTTGGCCCTTCTTTTTCAGGACCTCTGCAATTCGACTGGGCATGCTCTCAATCAACTTCTGGTCCAATTCCTGACTGATAGCAACCTATTCTTTCATAATCACTTCTTGGAGTTTGTCAGAATTAGTGGGTTTTTGTTTGTCCACCCGCCTCTTGAGGATTGACCACATGTTCTCAATGGGATTAAGATCTGGGGAGTTTCCAGGCCATGGACCCAAAATGTCAACGTTTTGGTCCCCGAGCCACTTAGTTATCACTTTTGCCTTATGGCACGGTGCTCCATCGTGCTGGAAAATGCATTGTTCTTCACCAAACTGTTGTTGAATTGTTGGAAGAAGTTGCTGTTGGAGAGTGTTTTGGTACCATTTTTATTCATGGCTGTGTTTTTCGGCAAAATTGTGAGTGAGCCCACTCCCTTGGATGAGAAGCAACTCCACACATGAATGGTCTCAGGATGCTTTACTGTTGGCATGACACAGGACTGATGGTAGCGCTCACCTTTTCTCCTCCAGACAAGCCTTTTTCCTGATGCCCCAAACAATCGGAAAGAGGCTTCATCGGAGAATATGACTTTGCCCCAGTCCTCAGCAGTCCACTCACCATATTTTCTGCAGAAGATCAATCTGTCCCTGATGTTTTTTTTGGGAGAGAGATGGCTTCTTTGCTGCCCTTCTTGACACCAGGCCATCTTCCAAAAGTCTTCGCCTCACTGTGCGTGCAGATGCACTCACACCTGCCTGCTGCCATTCCTGAGCAAGCTCTGCACTGGTGGCACTCCGATCCTGCAGCTGAATCCTCTTTAGGAGATGATCCTGGCGCTTGCTGGACTTTCTTGGACACCATGAAGCCTTCTTAACAAGAATTGAACCTCTTTCCTTGAAGTTCTTGATGATCCTATAAATTGTTGATTGAGGTGCAATCTTAGTAGCCACAATATCCTTGCCTGTGAAGCCATTTTTATGCAACGCAATGATGGCTGTACGCGTTTCTTTGCAGGTCACCATGGTTAACAATGGAAGAACATTGATATCAAGCATCACCCTCCTTTTAACAGGTCAAGTCTGCCATTTTAACCCAATCAGCCTGACATAATGATCTCCAGCCTTGTGCTCGTCAACATTCTCACCTGAGCTAACAAGACGATTACTGAAATGATCTCAGCAGGTCCTTTAATGACAGCAATGAAATGCAGTGGAAAGGTTTTTTGGGGATTAAGTTAATTTTAATGGCAAAGAAGGACTATGCAATTCATCTGATCACTCTTCATAGCATTCTGGAGTATATGCAAATTGCTATTATAAAAACTAAAGCAGCAACTTTTCCAATTCCCAATATTTATTTAATTGTCAAAACATTTGGCCACAACTGTATATGGCCATATGGAGGGGACAGACTCCCTTTAAGGATTACAGTGTGTGTTTGACAGCAGTGCAGCACCATTTTCTTTTCTTTTTTTTACCAGGTGTTAAATTCAGCAGTATCAAGGACAGGCGTCTTCAGGAAGGGACAGATAGTGCAGGGCTGGAAAATCGCCTTTTCAAGTACCCTTTTAAAAGACAGAAAGATTTGATATTAGTTAGATCTACAGTACGCCGTCAGAAAGCAGTGTGTTTAGCAGACATTATAAAAAGGAGCTTATTCACTAAAGTGTGCCTGCTAGTAAAATATACACCGCGCCATCAGAGACATCTTTTTTTCCTGGGGAAATTAACCTAATTTGTGCCATATCTGTGTGTGCATTCAATCCTCAACCATTATATTCCGTACTCCAGCAGAGAATTATTTATATTTTGGGCAAATTTAACCAGTTTTGGGCACATCTGTGTGTGCGTTTAGGCTGCAAGAGTATATACAGTATTCTAGTAGAGAGTTATTTGAATTTGGGACACATTTAAAAAAATTTTTTTTTTATCAAAATGGCCATTCTTTCTTGGGAGCCTGTGCTGATCGGGTCACTTAACTTCTTAGATGGTCAGATCAGCAGTCCTTGCTCCGAATGTTTTGGAGGGTCATTAGCAGGCCATCAAGGATAATTTTTCAAGAGTGTGTATGATGCCCTCCTTTATGTGTAAGAAAGGGTGTATTGGAGTACCGGTTCCTTGTAATATTTGGCAGCCCTTTCACTTAGTCTATAGGCGTAGGAGTCCCACTACCTGAACTATTGTACCACAATGTGAATGAGGCCCTCCTTTATGTAGAATACAGGCTGTATCGGAGTGCTTCTTCCTTGTAATTTTTGGCAGAACTTGCACTTTATAAAAAATTGAATATACTGGAAAGAATGTTTCCTAACAATTTTTCTAGTAAAATTGATTATTTTTGTGGGGGTGTGTGCATATTTTTGTCAGTCTGTAAAAGTGGCATACAACTCAGACAACATGGCTCACAGCAGCGACATTGGAGTCCAAGATGCATTCAGACATGGTCCCCCTGCTGTTCCTGATCGATTTCAGAGGTGTTTCCATCACTTTCAGACCTTTTCCTATGAACCAGACACCCTCCCCTCATCCAAGCAGGGTGTGCCTGGTTGTCTCCCATTGACTTCCATTATACTTGGGAGCTCGGCCGAGTGCACGAATATCGCTATGTGTTCGGACCGAGTACCCGAACAGCGGAAGACTTTGGTGCTCGCTCATCACTAGGGATGAGCGAACTCGAACTGTATAGTTCGGGTTCGTACCGAATTTTGGGGTGTCCGTGACACGGACCCGAACCCGGACATTTTCGTAAAAGTCCGGGTTCGGGTTCGGTGTTCGTCGCTTTCTTCGCGCTTTTGTGACGCTTTCTTGGCGCTTTTTGAAAGGCTGCAAAGCAGCCAATCAACAAGCGTCATACTACTTGCCCCAAGAGGCCATCACAGCCATGCCTACTATTGGCATGGCTGTGATTGGCCAGAGCACCATGTGACCCAGCCTCTATTTAAGCTGGAGTCACATAGCGCCGCCCGTCACTCTGCTCTGATTAGCGTAGGGAGAGGTTGCGGCTGCGACAGTAGGGCGAGATTAGGCAGATTAACTCCTCCAAAGGACTTGATTAACTGATCGATCTGCAGCTGTGGATCATTGAGCTGCTGATCCTCAATTGCTCACTATTTTTAGGCTGCCCAGACCGTTTGTCAGTCACATTTTTCTGGGGTGATCGGCGGCCATTTTGTGTCTTGTGGTGCGCCAGCACAAGCTGCGACCAAGTGCATTTAACCCTCAATGGTGTGGTTGTTTTTTGTCTAAAGCCTACATCAGGGTGAAGCTGTCACACCAAGTGCATTTAACCAGCAATAGTCTGTTTATTTTTTGGCCATATACTACATCAGGGGCAAGCTGCGCCTGTCACCAAGTGCATTTAACCCTCAATGGTGCGTTTGTTTTTTGGCTAAAGCCTACATCAGGGTGAAGCTGTCACACCAAGTGCATTTAATCAGCAATAGTCTGTTTATTTTTTGGCCATATACTACATCAGGGGCAAGCTGCGCCCGTCACCAAGTGCATTTAACCCTCAGTAGTGTGGTTGGTCAAGCTATCACACCAAGTGCATTTAACCAGCAATAGTCTGTTCATTTTTTGGCCATATACTAAATCAGGGGCAAGCTGCGCCCGTCACCAAGTGCATTTAACCAGCAATAGTCTGTTCATTTTTTGGCCATATACTACATCAGGGGCAAGCTGCGCCCGTCACCAAGTGCATTTAACCCTCAGTAGTGTGGTTGGTCAAGCTGTGACACCAAGTGCATTTAACCAGCAATAGTCTGTTCATTTTTTGGCCATATACTACATCAGGGGCAAGCTGCGCCCATCACCAAGTGCATTTAACCAGCAATAGTGTGGTTATTTTTTGGCCATATCCCAGTCTAATTCTGTCACTAAATCCATACCGGTCACCCAGCGCCTAAATACTAGGCCTCAAATTTATATCCCGCTAAATCTCTCGTTACCGCTGTCCTGTTGTGGCTGGGAAAGTTATTTAGTGTCCGTCAAAGCACATTTTTTGTTCTGGGTTGAAATACAATTCCCAATTTAGCAATTTAAAAATTTAGTGGTTTCTGCTGTATCAGAGCTATTTGAAATCTATCCCTAAAAGGGTATATAATATTCAAGGTGCACATAGGGACATTCAGAATAACTTCACACACCCGCTACTGTGCATTTCCAAGTCTAATTCTGTCACTAAACCCATACCTGTCACCCAGCGCCTAAATACTAGGCCTCAAATTCATATCCAGCTAAATCTGTCGTTAGTGCTGTAGCTGGGCAAGTTATTTAGTGTCCGTTCAAGCACATTTCTTGTTCTGGGTTGAAATACAATTCCCAATTTAGCAATTTCATAATTTAGTGGTTTCTGCTATATCAGAGCTATTTGAAATCTATCCCTAAAAGGGTAGATCATATTGAAGGTGCACATAGGGACATTCAGAATAACTTCACACACCCGCTACTGTGCATTTCCAAGTCTAATTCTGTCACTAAACCCATACCTGTCACCCAGCGCCTAAATACTAGGCCTCAAATTTATATCCAGCTAAATCTGTCCTTAGTGCTGTAGCTGGGCGAGTTATTTAGTGTCCGTTCAAGCACATTTCTTGTTCTGGGTTGAAATACAATTCCCAATTTAGCAATTTCATAATTTAGTGGTTTCTGCTATATCAGAGCTATTTGAAATCTATCCCTAAAAGGGTAGATCATATTGAAGGTGCACATAGGGACATTCAGAATAACTTCACACACCCGCTACTGTGCATTTCCAAGTCTAATTCTGTCACTAAACCCATACCTGTCACCCAGCGCCTAAATACTAGGCCTCAAATTTATATCCAGCTAAATCTGTCCTTAGTGCTGTAGCTGGGCGAGTTATTTAGTGTCCGTTCAAGCACATTTCTTGTTCTGGGTTGAAATACAATTCCCAATTTAGCAATTTCATAATTTAGTGGTTTCTGCTATATCAGAGCTATTTGAAATCTATCCCTAAAAGGGTAGATCATATTGAAGGTGCACATAGGGACATTCAGAATAACTTCACACACCCGCTACTGTGCATTTCCAAGTCTAATTCTGTCACTAAACCCATACCTGTCACCCAGCGCCTAAATACTAGGCCTCAAATTTATATCCAGCTAAATCTGTCCTTAGTGCTGTAGCTGGGCGAGTTATTTAGTGTCCGTTCAAGCACATTTCTTGTTCTGGGTTGAAATACAATTCCCAATTTAGCAATTTCATAATTTAGTGGTTTCTGCTATATCAGAGCTATTTGAAATCTATCCCTAAAAGGGTAGATCATATTGAAGGTGCACATAGGGACATTCAGAATAACTTCACACACCCGCTACTGTGCATTTCCAAGTCTAATTCTGTCACTAAACCCATACCTGTCACCCAGCGCCTAAATACTAGGCCTCAAATTTATATCCAGCTAAATCTGTCCTTAGTGCTGTAGCTGGGCGAGTTATTTAGTGTCCGTTCAAGCACATTTCTTGTTCTGGGTTGAAATACAATTCCCAATTTAGCAATTTCATAATTTAGTGGTTTCTGCTATATCAGAGCTATTTGAAATCTATCCCTAAAAGGGTAGATCATATTGAAGGTGCACATAGGGACATTCAGAATAACTTCACACACCCGCTACTGTGCATTTCCAAGTCTAATTCTGTCACTAAACCCATACCTGTCACCCAGCGCCTAAATACTAGGCCTCAAATTTATATCCAGCTAAATCTGTCCTTAGTGCTGTAGCTGGGCGAGTTATTTAGTGTCCGTTCAAGCACATTTCTTGTTCTGGGTTGAAATACAATTCCCAATTTAGCAATTTCATAATTTAGTGGTTTCTGCTATATCAGAGCTATTTGAAATCTATCCCTAAAAGGGTATATAATATTCAAGGTGCACATTGGGTCATTCAGAATAACTTCACACACACCCGCTACTGTGTATTTCTAAGTCTAATTCTGTCACTAAACCCATACCTGTCACCCAGCGCCTAAATACTAGGCCTCAAATTTATATCCTGCTAAATCTCTCGTTAACGCTGTCCTGTTGTGGCTGGGAAAGTTATTTAGTGTCCGTCAAAGCACATTTTTTGTTCTGGGTTGAAATACAATTCCCAATTTAGCAATTTCATAATTTAGTGGTTTCTGCTATATCAGAGCTATTTGAAATCTATCCCTAAAAGGGTATATAATATTCAAGGTGCACATTGGGTCATTCAGAATAACTTCACACACACCCGCTACTGTGTATTTCTAAGTCTAATTCTGTCACTAAACCCATACCTGTCACCCAGCGCCTAAATACTAGGCCTCAAATTTATATCCTGCTAAATCTCTCGTTAACGCTGTCCTGTTGTGGCTGGGAAAGTTATTTAGTGTCCGTCAAAGCACATTTTTTGTTCTGGGTTGAAATACAATTCCCAATTTAGCAATTTCATAATTTAGTGGTTTCTGCTATATCAGAGCTATTTGAAATCTATCCCTAAAAGGGTATATAATATTCAAGGTGCACATTGGGTCATTCAGAATAACTTCACACACACCCGCTACTGTGTATTTCTAAGTCTAATTCTGTCACTAAACCCATACCTGTCACCCAGCGCCTAAATACTAGGCCTCAAATTTATATCCTGCTAAATCTCTCGTTAACGCTGTCCTGTTGTGGCTGGGAAAGTTATTTAGTGTCCGTCAAAGCACATTTTTTGTTCTGGGTTGAAATACAATTCCCAATTCAGCAATTTCATAATTTAGTGGTTTCTGCTATATCAGAGCTATTTGAAATCTATCCCTAAAAGGGTATATAATATTCAAGGTGCACATTGGGTCATTCAGAATAACTTCACACACACACGCTTCTGTGCATTTCCAAGTCTAATTCTGTCACTAAATCCATACCGGTCACCCAGCGCCTAAATACTAGGCCTCAAATTTATATCCCGCTGAATTTGAATACAATACATTGGGCCAAATAATATATTTGTTGTTGTGGTGAACCATAACAATGAGAAAAACATCTAGTAAGGGACGCGGACGTGGACATGGTCGTGGTGGTGTTAGTGGACCCTCTGGTGCTGGGAGAGGACGTGGCCGTTCTGCCACATCCACACGTCCTAGTGTACCAACTACCTCAGGTCCCAGTAGCCGCCAGAATTTACAGCGATATATGGTGGGGCCCAATGCCGTTCTAAGGATGGTAAGGCCTGAGCAGGTACAGGCATTAGTCAATTGGGTGGCCGACAGTGGATCCAGCACGTTCACATTATCTCCCACCCAGTCTTCTGCAGAAAGCGCACAGATGGCGCCTGAAAACCAACCCCATCAGTCTGTCACATCACCCCCATGCATACCAGGGAAACTGTCTCAGCCTCAAGTTATGCAGCAGTCTCTTATGCTGTTTGAAGACTCCGCTGGCAGGGTTTCCCAAGGGCATCCACCTAGCCCTTCCCCAGCGGTGAAAGACATAGAATGCACTGACGCACAACCACTTATGTTTCCTGATGATGAGGACATGGGAATACCACCTCAGCATGTCTCTGATGATGACGAAACACAGGTGCCAACTGCTGCGTCTTTCTGCAGTGTGCAGACTGAACAGGAGGTCAGGGATCAAGACTGGGTGGAAGACGATGCAGGGGACGATGAGGTCCTAGACCCCACATGGAATGAAGGTCGTGCCACTGACTTTCACAGTTCGGAGGAAGAGGCAGTGGTGAGACCGAGCCAACAGCGTAGCAAAAGAGGGAGCAGTGGGCAAAAGCAGAACACCCGCCGCCAAGAGACTCCGCCTGCTACTGACCGCCGCCATCTGGGACCGAGCACCCCAAAGGCAGCTTCAAGGAGTTCCCTGGCATGGCACTTCTTCAAACAATGTGCTGACGACAAGACCCGAGTGGTTTGCACGCTGTGCCATCAGAGCCTGAAGCGAGGCATTAACGTTCTGAACCTGAGCACAACCTGCATGACCAGGCACCTGCATGCAAAGCATGAACTGCAGTGGAGTAAACACCTTAAAACCAAGGAAGTCACTCAGGCTCCCCCTGCTACCTCTTCTGCTGCTGCCGCCTCGGCCTATTCTGCTGCTGCCGCCTCGGCCTCTTCCTCCGCCTCTGGAGGAACGTTGGCACCTGCCGCCCAGCAAACAGGGGATGTACCACCAACACCACCACCACCACCTCCGTCACCAAGCGTCTCAACCATGTCACACGCCAGCGTTCAGCTCTCCATCTCACAAACATTTGATAGAAAGCGTAAATTCCCACCTAGCCACCCTCGATCCCTGGCCCTGAATGCCAGCATTTCTAAACTACTGGCCTATGAAATGCTGTCATTTAGGCTGGTGGACACAGACAGCTTCAAACAGCTCATGTCGCTTGCTGTCCCACAGTATGTTGTTCCCAGCCAGCACTACTTCTCCAAGAGAGCCGTGCCTTCCCTGCACAACCAAGTATCCGATAAAATCAAGTGTGCACTGCGCAACGCCATCTGTAGCAAGGTCCACCTAACCACAGATACGTGGACCAGTAAGCACGGCCAGGGACGCTATATCTCCCTAACTGCACACTGGGTAAATGTAGTGGCAGCTGGGCCCCAGGCGGAGAGCTGTTTGGCGCACGTCCTTCCGCCGCCAAGGATCGCAGGGCAACATTCTTTGCCTCCTGTTGCCACCTCCTCCTTCTCGGCTTCCTCCTCCTCTTCTTCCACCTGCTCATCCAGTCAGCCACACACCTTCACCACCAACTTCAGCACAGCCCGGGGTAAACGTCAGCAGGCCATTCTGAAACTCATATGTTTGGGGGACAGGCCCCACACCGCACAGGAGTTGTGGCGGGGTATTGAACAACAGACCGACGAGTGGTTGCTGCCGGTGAGCCTCAAGCCCGGCCTGGTGGTGTGTGATAATGGGCGAAATCTCGTTGCAGCTCTGGGACTAGCCAATTTGAAGCACATCCCTTGCTTGGCGCATGTGCTGAATTTGGTGGTGCAGAAGTTCATTCACAACTACCCCGACATGTCAGAGCTGCTGCATAAAGTGCGGGCCGTCTGTTCGCGCTTCCGGCGTTCACATCCTGCTGCTGCTCGCCTGTCTGCGCTACAGCGTAACTTCGGACTTCCCGCTCACCGCCTCATATGCGACGTGCCCACCAGGTGGAACTCCACCTTGCACATGCTGGACAGACTGTGCGAGCAGCAGCAGGCCATAGTGGAGTTTCAGCTGCAGCACGCACGGGTCAGTCGCACTACAGAACAGCACCACTTCACCACCAATGACTGGGCCTCCATGCGAGACCTGTGTGCCCTGTTGCGCTGTTTCGAGTACTCCACCAACATGGCCAGTGGCGATGACACCGTTATCAGCGTTACAATACCACTTCTATGTCTCCTTGAGAAAACACTTAGGGCGATGATGGAAGAGGAGGTGGCCCAGGAGGAGGAGGAGGAGGAGGAGGAGGAAGAGGGGTCATTTTTAGCACTTTCAGGCCAGTCTCTTCGAAGTGACTCAGAGGGAGGTTTTTGGCAACAGCAGAGGCCAGGTACAAATGTGGCCAGCCAGGGCCCACTACTGGAGGACGAGGAGGACGAGGATGAGGAGGAGGTGGAGGAGGATGAGGATGAAGCATGGTCACAGCGGGGTGGCACCCAACGCAGCTCGGGTCCATCACTGGTGCGTGGCTGGGGGGAAAGGCAGGACGATGACGATACGCCTCCCACAGAGGACAGCTTGTCCTTACCCCTGGGCAGCCTGGCACACATGAGCGACTACATGCTGCAGTGCCTGCGCAACGACAGCAGAGTTGCCCACATTTTAACCTGTGCGGACTACTGGGTTGCCACCCTGCTGGATCCACGCTACAAAGACAATGTGCCCACCTTACTTCCTGCACTGGAGCGTGATAGGAAGATGCGCGAGTACAAGCGCACGTTGGTAGACGCGCTACTGAGAGCATTCCCAAATGTCACAGGGGAACAAGTGGAAGCCCAAGGCCAAGGCAGAGGAGGAGCAAGAGGTCGCCAAGGCAGCTGTGTCACGGCCAGCTCCTCTGAGGGCAGGGTTAGCATGGCAGAGATGTGGAAAACTTTTGTCAACACGCCACAGCTAACTGCACCACCACCTGATACGCAACGTGTTAGCAGGAGGCAACATTTCACTAACATGGTGGAACAGTACGTGTGCACACCCCTCCACGTACTGACTGATGGTTCGGCCCCATTCAACTTCTGGGTCTCTAAATTGTCCACGTGGCCAGAGCTAGCCTTTTATGCCTTGGAGGTGCTGGCCTGCCCGGCAGCCAGCGTTTTGTCTGAACGTGTATTCAGCACGGCAGGGGGCGTCATTACAGACAAACGCAGCCGCCTGTCTACAGCCAATGTGGACAAGCTGACGTTCATAAAAATGAACCAGGCATGGATCCCACAGGACCTGTCCGTCCCTTGTCCAGATTAGACATTAACTACCTCCCCATAACCATATATTATTGGACTCCAGGGCACTTCCTCATTCAATCCTATTTTTATTTTCATTTTACCATTATATTGCGAGGCTACCCAAAGTTGAATGAACCTCTCCTCTGCCTGTGTGCTAGGCCTAAATATATGCCAATGGACTGTTGCAGTGGTGGCTGACATGAAGCCTGATTCTCTGCTATGACATGCAGACTAATTCTCTGCTGACATGAAGCCAGATTGTCTGTTACGGGACCTCTCTCCTCTGCCTGGGTGCTGGGCCTAAATTTATGACAATGGACTGTTGCAGTGGTGGCTGACGTGAAGCCTGATTCTCTGCTATGACATGCAGACTGATTCTCTGCTGACATGAAGCCAGATTGTCTGTTACGGGACCTCTCTGCTCTGCCTGTGTGCTAGGCCTAAATATATGCCAATGGACTGTTGCAGTGGTGGGTGACGTGAAGCCTCATTCTCTGCTATGACATGCAGACTGATTCTCTGCTGACATGAAGCCAGATCGTCTGTTACGGGACCTCTCTGCTCTGCCTGTGTGCTAGGCCTAAATATATGCCAATGGACTGTTGCAGTGGTGGGTGACGTGAAGCCTCATTCTCTGCTATGACATGCAGACTGATTCTCTGCTGACATGAAGCCAGATCGTCTGTTACGGGACCTCTCTGCTCTGCCTGTGTGCTAGGCCTAAATATATGCCAATGGACTGTTGCAGTGGTGGGTGACGTGAAGCCTCATTCTCTGCTATGACATGCAGACTGATTCTCTGCTGACATGAAGCCAGATTGTCTGTTACGGGACCTCTCTCCTCTGCCTGTGTGCTAGGCCTAAATATATGCCAATGGACTGTTGCAGTGGTGGCTGACGTGAAGCCTCATTCTCTGCTATGACATGCAGACTGATTCTCTGCTGACATGAAGCCAGATTGTCTGTTACGGGACCTCTCTGCTCTGCCTGTGTGCTAGGCCTAAATATATGCCAATGGACTGTTGCAGTGGTGGGTGACGTGAAGCCTCATTCTCTGCTATGACATGCAGACTGATTCTCTGCTGACATGAAGCCAGATTGTCTGTTACGGGACCTCTCTGCTCTGCCTGTGTGCTAGGCCTAAATATATGCCAATGGACTGTTGCAGTGGTGGGTGACGTGAAGCCTCATTCTCTGCTATGACATGCAGACTGATTCTCTGCTGTCATGAAGCCAGATTGTCTGTTACGGGACCTCTCTGCTCTGCCTGTGTGCTAGGCCTAAATATATGCCAATGGACTGTTGCAGTGGTGGGTGACGTGAAGCCTCATTCTCTGCTATGACATGCAGACTGATTCTCTGCTGTCATGAAGCCAGATTGTCTGTTACGGGACCTCTCTGCTCTGCCTGTGTGCTAGGCCTAAATATATGCCAATGGACTGTTGCAGTGGTGGGTGACGTGAAGCCTCATTCTCTGCTATGACATGCAGACTGATTCTCTGCTGACATGAAGCCAGATTCTCTGTTACGGGACCTCTCTCCTCTGCCTGTGTGTGTGCTGGGCCTAAATATATGCCAATGGACTGTTGCAGTGGTGGCTGACGTGAAGCCTCATTCTCTGCTATGACATGCAGACTAATTCTCTGCTGACATGAAGACAGATTCTCTGTTACGGGACCTCTCTCCTCTGCCTGTGTGTGTGCTGGGCCTAAATATATGCCAATGGACTGTTGCAGTGGTGGCTGACGTGAAGCCTCATTCTCTGCTATGACATGCAGACTGATTCTCTGCTGACATGAAGCCAGATTCTCTGTTACGGGACCTCTCTCCTCTGCCTGTGTGTGTGCTGGGCCTAAATATATGCCAATGGACTGTTGCAGTGGTGGCTGACGTGAAGCCTCATTCTCTGCTATGACATGCAGACTAATTCTCTGCTGACATGAAGACAGATTCTCTGTTACGGGACCTCCCTCCTCTGCCTGGGTGCTGGGCCTAAATATATGCCAATGGACTGTTGCAGTGGTGGCTGACGTGAAGCCTCATTCTCTGCTATGACATGCAGACTGATTCTCTGCTGACATGAAGCCAGATTCTCTGTTACGGGACCTCTCTCCTCTGCCTGTGTGTGTGCTGGGCCTAAATATATGCCAATGGACTGTTGCAGTGGTGGCTGACGTGAAGCCTCATTCTCTGCTATGACATGCAGACTGATTCTCTGCTGACATGAAGCCAGATTCTCTGTTACGGGACCTCTCTCCTCTGCCTGTGTGTGTGCTGGGCCTAAATATATGCCAATGGACTGTTGCAGTGGTGGCTGACGTGAAGCCTCATTCTCTGCTATGACATGCAGACTAATTCTCTGCTGACATGAAGACAGATTCTCTGTTACGGGACCTCCCTCCTCTGCCTGGGTGCTGGGCCTAAATATATGCCAATAGACTGTTGCAGTGGTGGCTGACGTGAAGCCTCATTCTCTGCTATGACATGCAGACTAATTCTCTGCTGACATGAAGACAGATTCTCTGTTACGGGACCTCTCTCCTCTGCCTGGGTGCCGGGGCCTAAATATCTGAGAATGGACTGTTCCAGTGGTGGGTGACGGGAAGCCAGATTCTCTGCTATGGAACCTCTCTCCAATTGATTTTGGTTAATTTTTATTTATTTAATTTTTATTTTAATTCATTTCCCTATCCACATTTGTTTGCAGGGGATTTACCTACATGTTGCTGCCTTTTGCAGCCCTCTAGCTCTTTCCTGGGCTGTTTTACAGCTTTTTTAGTGCCGAAAAGTTCGGGTCCCCATTGACTTCAATGGGGTTCGGGTTCGGGACGAAGTTCGGATCGGGTTCGGATCCCGAACCCGAACATTTCCGGGATGTTCGGCCGAACTTCTCGAACCCGAACATCCAGGTGTTCGCTCAACTCTACTCATCACTAGTAGGCAACTTTGCTATTGGTTGCTAGGGATATTGCTAAGCTCAGACAAAGACATTGCAGCCTTCTCATTGGCCCACAAGCAAGAAGCAGGGAGGGATCATGGATTCAGATGAAAAAAAATCTAGAATATTAAAAAATACGAATATATATCACTATATTCTAAATATTTGCAAATTATCGAAGTGAGTAAACATTACACTAACCAATTGATTGATCATGTGCACATGGCAAGCCTGATAGAGTGAGAAATGCATTTCAACTTTTATTTATTTATATAGCACATTTAATTGCAATGTTGTTGCCCAAAGTGCTTCACAGTTACATTAAAACACACATTTATAAAAACATTATCAGCCGATTTGTGTAGGTGGGCTTGAAAATGAGGGAGTGGTGGCAGTTTAGAAATCATGTCCTGATTTTTCAGCTCACACTCTATCTTTTGTCATTCTGCTGGCTGCTCACACACCTGGGTTCCTATGGCAACTCACTCTACAGCAAGGGCAGAGAAGAGTTGCCTTTTTCAAACGGTTGTAGTTTAAAAATGATAAATCCTACAGCGAAGAGTTTTATATTGTGAGAATCACAATACCTAGAACTACATTTTGATGTAATAATATTAAAAATGAAGGCACAATCGCAGTTTAGAAATTGTCCTTCAAATTTGAGGTGGCTAGAGTGGAGTTTCAATGAATGTCAATGGGTGGCGTGAGTTGCAAACAAATGGTCATATTGTGAAAACTATCAGGACTATGGCTTAGCCGTGGACATTTTTAGTGGCAGCAGGGATAGCTGAACGTTTTGATATAAGATTTGTGTAGGTGGGCTTGAAAATGAGGGAGTGGTGGCGGTTTAGAGATAATGTCCTGATTTTTCTGCTCACACTCTAGCTTTTGTCAGCTCACACTCTAGTTTTGAACATTCCGCCATTCATTCCTATGGGACCAATTTCGCCACAAAAATGCAGGTATTTTGTGAACCATTCGGCGAAACGTTCCACAAAGTAATAGCACACCAATAGAGAACAATCCGCACGTTTCGGTATATTACTGTCTATGTAGTATAAAAACTGTGGGAGGAGTTAGGGTGGTAAATTTGGCTATAATAATAAGAATATATATGTGAGATAACAGTAAGTGGTCTTGCCATGCAAGAACACTTAATTAACTGAACAGCTCTGCATAACATTATGTCCCTGAAACAAAGGTAGTTGGTAGAGTTTGAGAAGGAGACATGCATAGGACAGCTCTGATTATGTGTCCTGGAGACTGAAGACTTCTCTTTCCCAGGATGCCTTGCGATAACCCACAATGCAGTAGTCTTGTAACAAGAAAACAAAGTGTAAAACAATTTAACACCGCTAGATGGTGCTATAACCACACTGGACAGTCTGAAATACCCTGACTGTGGCAAAGCGAACTATAATGATTTTCTAACCCTGCTGGGCAGAACAATACAGGTCATCATTCTGGCCAGCGTGCCTGAGGAGCTAGTTCTTTCTGGCTTCGCACCTTACTGAGAAAATTGGGTTTCCTGATCGGTGCCATTGTCATCATCAACCTTTTGCTCCTCCATCTCTCACTCCTACTCATCTTGCAGTGGCAGCTTCTAATCCTCCTCCATTACAGTTTCTCTTTATGGGTCCCCAACAACTACAGGGCAGGCAGCAAAATGTGTTCTTCATTCGCCGTTGTCTCCTGCTGTATAACCATCAGCATACCTTCTATATGGGATGACATCATTCATGCCATAGTTGTCCCTGCTGACAAACTTTTATAAAAAAACACTGCTAAGTGTACTTTTATAAAAAAAAACATTGCCCGACTAGATTGATTACATGCGCCATGCGTTATTTTCCCCATCCCCAGCGGGATGTTTGATGCTTGATGCACTTGAGCAACAGCTTGCTTGTGTGGCTGTTCTCTCCCACAAGTTAATAACGAATTTGGTTAGTTAAGAACTGGTTCACTCATCTTTTAGTGGCGGGAGTATCCAGTGCTATGGAGAATGGTGCTGGGAAAAAAAAATCATATTTTTTTTTAAAAGACATTGTACAGGTTGTCTGTGATTTGTAATTATCTCCGACAACACCTTTAATGTGAAACTACATAATTAAATTATCTATATTTGTTTGCAACACAAACATTGTAATCAAAGCATTATAGTTGCTATGTATAAGAATACTGTTTGATAGCTGACATGACATGCAGCACAACATAAATCTAATAAAGGTGGACAAAATATTACATTCAGGGCTGTTAAGCCATTAGAGAATTTCATCTTGCATAATGCTTAAAAATGAGGGGAAACACTTAAAAGGAATTACTGTCTGCATTTTATGAGTTCATAAATCTCCAAATGCAAATCAGTTTTGCTGTTATTGGAACGCATAGCACGACAGACTTATAGGGTGTATTTTCTAGAATAAAACAACAATAACGGTATGGAAAATAAACAAGGAGTTTTAAAGTCATATTCTAAAAAAGGAGTAGGCTGAAGACAAGTAATTGCTATCGGAGCTCAAGAGGGTTATATGAGAATATGTCTAGACAAAGAGTCAAATATATATTTTGAATATTTTTTTTCTTGCCGTTTTCCTTTTCTGCAATTTTGGAAACAATTGCTATTAAAGTATTAAATGTATAGGTAACTTTTCAGAATAAGCTGCCATGTGTGTGCTCATGAGAAATGCTACTATATCTGGCTACGTCTGCTCATTATATGGCTTGTGTCCTGCATTAAAAAGCTGTTTTAACCCTGTGAAGTGCTGTTTCACGGCCATTGCCCTCTGGTCTGAGAGACCACGAGAAGACCACTACATCTGCCACTCAGAGCAGAGGGGGGAGGGTGGTGCTATGAATCAGCTTGGAACATAGAGCACTTCACAGTGAAGCTCCGCCTCTTGGGCACTTACAGAACAACCTGCAGAATAAAAGTTCGTATTCACACTACTCCTGATGAGAAAAGCTTCACGAAAGTTATACAAGGAAAAAAATGTGGGGGCTAGTCAGCACATCCTATGGTGCAGGTGCACATCGCCATGGCTTAAAGCACAAAAGCAAAAACAAACACAATGGAACGGCATTCTGCTCCTTCTCCTAGTGCTAAATGGCCTTTGTGAGGGACAGGAGATTTCTTCTTGTCCTCATGTCAGCCATTTTAAAAGGCTAGAGTGCTTGTAAACATTTTACATAATAGTTACATGTCTCACATACATTCTCTTTTGTCTGTCTCATTTTGAAATGTCATTGCGGTTTTAGCTGTCTGCACATGGTGTAATTTCCTCTTTATAATTTTCTGAGAAATTAAGTATACGTTTGTGGTTAAGCTAACATTTAACATTTTCTGTAAGTATGTATGTATATATATATTTATATATATATATATATATATATATTTAAATATGGTCATGACCTTCATGAGACCTGTGTGGGTGCCCCCCCAGTCAGTATAAGAGCATTTGCATTTTATTTGAAAAAAAGAGAGACTTGTTTTGATGACTCGTGTGTCTGTCAATCAATGCTCCATGAGTACTCATTATTAATGCGCATAATAATTTGGAACTCAGCATAAATCAGAGTAAGGGGTCTTTTCCCCCCACAATTTCTTTGGCGCCCAACGTGGGGCTTGACCAGTGAACTCTGACCTTACAGTCCGGCCACAACAGGAGGAGACCCGGACTCACAGATACTTCAAACAGTGCTGTAAGGTAAGAAGCTTATTGCTACAAAAATATATCTGTGTATCCTGCGCCTTCACCTGGGACCCAGACTGTGGGTCTATTGAAGTTTCTCTGATGGTCAAGCCTTTTAAAATGGTTAGAACCTATTTATGCTGAGATATGATATTTGATTGGTCTTGGTCTTGGGAAACATTTGGTTTGGTTATTGGTGTTGTGATTTACATACTGGTTGATGTTTAGATTTTGTATCGGATCACAGAAAATGCCCAGAGAGGAAATAGTGAACTGTGGAGTCCTCTGAGAAAGTGTTGGGACAATATAGAGTTTTCCTATCTGTTATATAGTTGATTCATTAACAGGAGATTAAGGAGGAGATGGATGGTTGTTGAAATTTAGTTTCAACTGTAGATATTTCAGACGTCTGGTAGAGAAATTATTAACACATAGACATGGGCAATGCACAGAGTATACCCGAGGGGTATAAATTTGCCAAGCACATAGTCGAAGATGTAGAAGGGAAACAAGACAAGACAAGGTGTTACAGAAGGCGGGTATGAAACGTGGTAATTTAGATTCTGAAGTTTGGGAAAGGTTCAAAAGAACACATAGTGGTTGGATGAAGGATCAGGAATGTGAGGAGGTTGTGGAATGTTGGTGTCAGGCAGCAGAAAAAGTGAAGAATGAGAAATGGCCAAATGTAACATTTGGAGGAAATTTGCATTATGACACAATTCTAAAACATGACAATGATAGTGAGACAGAAAAGAAAATATGTCCGCCACCTTGAGCTTCCCCACCATCATATTCTGGGATGATGGGTGGACCAGGCTGGACATGTAAAATGTGTGGAAGCCAGAATTCTGACTGGACAGAAACTTGTAAAGTATGTGGGGCACCCCGACCTAGACTGTGTACAGGACTCTATCCGGTCATCATATGTACCGGATTCACCCCACAAGTCGCTCTACCTCCACCAGTGGATGGAGGAGGTGGACCAGGAGATGGGGGAGACAATTAAGCCCCTTAGGCACCAATTAGTCCTATATGTACAACAGCACATATTGTCTTACTCCCCATGGAGTCCGAAGGATCAAATGGGACTTTTAGGTAGAATTCCTGACTCACTGACAAGACCTATGCCTGCCCACCGTATGTTATAGCAGATACAAGCCACATATAGGGCAACATGGGCTGACTAAAATAACTTAGTGGCCATAAAAATGGGAAAATTATCATATAACTCTCTAAAAGAACAGTTAATGTCTGAAAGGGTAAAAACTGACCAGTCCTCATGGTCTGACTGGGAAAAAACTGACACATCAGGCATAGAATATTGCAGAATTTTTAATAGATGGGCCAGGACAAAGGAAGATGACAGTGCTCGTAGTTTAAAGGACGTAATACAGGAGACTAAAGAAGACAAAGTGGCATTTGAGGCTAGACTACGGACAGTGTGGACAGACATGGGTTAGGATGCTCCTGGACCTATGGGACAGAAGTTACTGACATCTGCTTTGATGGCGGGACTGAGACCTGCCCTCCAGACAAAACTGAAGGCATGTAAGCATGAATGGAGGGTGACAGAACTACCTTAGTTAGTTGCTGCTGCTAAGGGTTTAGAACTAGATATGTCCACTACCAAATCCTTCAATATGGTACAATAACAACAGAGACCATGGTCTGGCCAACAGGGACAGACCAGACAGAGGAGGGGTGACCTCAGATGTTACAATTGTGGAAAACCTGGCCACATGCGCAGAAATTGCCACATCCACAGAAATTGCTGTGCTCCCCCTCAGCAACAGGTGAACTCAAAGAACCAAGGGCCAGTGCACACCCCTGGTCCGGTGACCTCACAATAGGAAGCCAGCAACCCTGTGTCCTTATCTGCCATGACTGCAGCAGCCATGGGCTGCCAAATTGAGATACCAGTCCAGGTAGGCAACCAACAGGTTCCTTTCTTAATAGAAACGGGGGCAGCCAAGACAGTAATTAATCCAGATTATGTGAAACCATGGCAGATAAGTGGACAACGTGTACAGGGGTCAGTACAGAGATCTATCCCATCATCTATTTATCCCCAGGACTGTGACTGTGACAAGGGGACATCCTCTGCGTCTGGAGGAAAGAAGGTTTGTACACAAACATAGAAGAGGATTCTTTATGGTAAGAGCAGTGAGACTATGGAACTCTCTGCCTGAGGAGGTGGTGATGGTGAGTACAATAAAGGAATTCAAGAGGGCCCTGGATGTAAAAATTGACTTCTACCTCACAGTTTTTTTTTTGCCTTCCTCTGGATTAACTTGCAGGATGACAGGCCAAACTGGATGGACAAATGTCTTTTTTCGGCCTTATGTACTATGTTACTATGTTACCTGCCTCAGGGTTCACGGGGATAGTTGTTTTTGTTCCTGAAACTATACCGATTAAGTTAAAGATCAAAGATAGTAGAGTGGTAACTCAGTTGTTAGTAAAATAAAATATCCGATTCAATTTGCTGGATACTGACATCCTGCAGGCACTGGGGGCTCATATTTACTATAACGAGGATGGTACCACACATGTAGATATTGACACCCCTGATGATGTTTTAACCCGGGTTCTAGCTTTACACCTGTGGCTGGACCAAACCTCCTGTGTTGTTCAATTGGAGCAGGACCTGCAGCCAGTCCCCGACAAATTGTGGGCAAAGAGTAAAACTGATATTGGCAGATTGGATGTCACTCCTTTCATGGTACATCCTCCCCCAAAACCTGGCCTGGAACGTGGGGAACAGCCACCCACCTTGCACTTTGGCTGCTCCCAGTAAGAGCCAGCCCGGATCGGCTTTAGAGCCACACTAAATAACCAATAGAGTCCATTACTTTCAAGAGATGCACTACTTTGAATCCTGCAACTCTCCTACTGATTTCGGATTCAGAAATGGGGGAAGGGGGTACTGGCCCTCTTTTACAAGAATTACAAGATACTGATGAACATGATTGCGTCCAATTAATGCGACAAGAAACTTCTGGCTTTTCACATGTACATGATCAACCAATACCTAATCCTGATTTTGAGTTTTTTGTAGATGGCAGCAGATACATGGGGGAGGATGGCCAATTTCATACTGGATATGCAGTGGTCACGAAACATGAGGTAGTACTGCCTGAACCGCTCCCTTCTCACATGTCAACACAGGAGGCTGAGTTGAGGCAATCTCTGAAGCATGTAAAATAGCAAAGGTAAACGACCAAATATTTTTACAGACTCCAGGTACGGGTTTGGTATTGCACATGATTATGGCTCTATTTGGAGAGCCAGGGACTTCCTTACCTCTGGAGGTCAACCTATAAAGAGCAAAGATTCGGTGTTTGAACTAATGAACTCACTACTGCTTCTAGAGGAAGTAGCCATTGTCAAGGTTAAGGCACATACCAGACAACAGACCCGTGAGGCTAGGGGCAACAACAGGGCAGATGGGGCTGCAAAAGAGGCAGCAGTGAAGCCTTGGAAACCCGAGGTTATCCCTGTCGGCGTCCTGGAGCCTCACCACATGTCTGAAGAAGTGTTGATTAAACTGTCTGCATAGGCAGATGAAAAAGGAAAGAGCTCCTGGACTCTGGGAAGTGGGTAGGGACTCTGGTAAGTGTCAGGAAAAATATGCCTACCCAGAGCCCTCTATCATATGATGGCACAGGAGGCCCACGGGCCCACACACCAAGCAAAGGGTCCTATGGTGACCATGGTACTGAAGAGATGGGTCGCACCTGGTTTCTCCACTATTGCCAGTAGATTTGTACAAGGCTGTATGATCTGTGCTCTAAAGTAAACAACCCCAGACAGGTAGTTAAGACACCTAAGAAACATACACCTACAGCCATTTTACCCATTCCAGAGACTGCAAATAGACTATATACAGCTACCGAAGGTAGGAACATACAAATATGTGCTTGTGTGCATTGATCTCTTTTCAGGATGGCCAGAGGCTTACCCTGTATCTGCTGCAAATGCCAAGAATACTCCAAAGAAGCTGGTCAGTAAACTTGTGTGCAGGTATGAAGTCCCTGAAGTGATATAATCAGACAGAGGTAGCCATTTCACAGGGTAGGTGATGAAGGAGGTGATAGGAGCCTTGGGGGTCACTTAGGCCTTTCACACGGCCTATCACTCACAGTCCAGTGGCCGTGTGCAAAGACTGAACGGCACTATTAAATAAAAAATCCAGAAGGCTATGAAGGAGTCCGGGAATCTCTGGACTGAGTACCTCCCCCTTGCCCTGTATTCCATCTGCACCACCCCAGGAAAAAGGTCTAGCCTATCCCCATATGAGATCTTGTCTGGTTCTGTACCCAAACTGGGGCTGTATTTTCAGTTGTAGCTCCAGACTGACAGCAGGGTCAGTTACATGAAGACTCTCACCCGTTGGAGCACAACCATAAACAAGTGTTTGCTTCCATTCCAGATCCAGACTCAGTGGAATGGACACACCCCCTGGTGCCTGGTGATTGGGTTGTCATAAAAAGGCACGTGCGAAAGACATTTGAGCCCAGATTTGATGGTCCATTCCAAGTTTTGTTAAGGACTGAGACTGCTGTAAAAGTTGAAGGAAAACCCAACTGGATACACGCTTCTCATTGCAAGAAAGTCTTGGAACCACATAATGAGGGTCCTTCTGTTGGCAGTAGCTCTTACCTTGAGCATGTTAGCAGTGTTTCATCCACTGAATGATGAATGGGAAAATGCTTTGATACGGCACCATCAGTTGCTGTTTGAGGGACTGAATGACATTGAGAAATTGAGAGACTGTTGGATCTGTACTCACATTCCTGTGAGTTCAGCCAGTATGCCCTATTTCGCTATGCCCCTCAGTTTTTCTGAATTGACTGAACTTGCCAACTCTACTATCTTTTTCTCAGGCATGAAGCAGGTTAAGTCCAAAATTAAAAACAAGGAGGTACCCTTACTCATTGCAGGATGGGCTGAGCCCCCTGGCTCATGGTAAACAGATCAGGTCCACCAGTTGATTATAGCTCTACCCCCTGGAACTAGAACATGTGGTGCAATTTGTCATGTTTTCCAAGTTGGTCACACTGTTATTGTCTACAGTGTGGGGATTTGCTCTGGTAGACAGGCTTGCGGATGCAGTATAGAGGCAACAGCAACGTCTTGAACGTAAACGGTTCAGTGTTTTATTCACACATAAGGAAAGTGACAACAAAAAGTCAGTTTCGAAGAACAAATTATCACCTTGAGTCTGGTGTTTGTTCACACCAGGCAGCAGCACATAAGTAGTTGGGTGAAACAGAAGTCCACATGCTTTCTTCCAAACAAGATAGCAGGCTTTAATCCCGGCCTAAACTCTCAGGCCCCAACACAGAGACTGGCAAAGCTCCACTGTCAGATGGATGATAATCCACTCACAGAGACTGCTGGCTGGGTTTTATATCCCTAACCAAAACCTGGCCTGGAACGTGGGGAACAGCCACCCACCCTGCACTTTGGCTGCTCCCAGTAAGAGCCAGCCCGGATCGGCTTTAGAGCCACACTAAATAACCAATAGTGTCAGTCAGCACTAGCTGCTGCCTGCTCTTACCTCACCGAGGCCAGGAACCTCGGTGGCACATATCTTCCGTCAATGACAGCCCCTTGCACTTTCCTACAACAGATACAGTCGAAAGTGTGTTGGTATAGATCCTATAAGGGGTAAGAATCTGGCCTCTAACAACCATACCTTAGTTAATTTAATTGCTGGAATGAACTCTAACTCCTCAGAGTCAGGAAAAGGGACAAAAACTGGCAAACGGTGTCCAGCTGGCCAAATTGATAACTCACTTGTTTAATAGTACAGTGGTTGCAGTCCCAGAAAGTATATACCTAGTCTGTGGGCATAAGGCATACAAGTGGTTGCTCAGAAATGTCACTGGTTTATGTACAATTGCCCGACTTACTCCTGCAACCTTTATAATACCACATACCGCCATGGATATAAATGCTGTAATGAAACATACTCTGTATCGAAAGGGCTAAGGACGAGATACCCAGACCAAATGGTAAACCCCATGTAGTAGAGATGAGCCTCACCAATAAGTTCTTCAGTACCTTATTTCTGTACCCCATGGTAATGCAGACGTGGGACACGCTACTGGTGGCAATTGATTATTTGGATGATCAGATATGGGAGGTGTTAAAACTCATGAACGCCTCTAACATTGTCCAGAATCAGATAATCATTGTCACCAATCAACACACCTTGGTTTTAGACTACCTGACAGCAAAGAAAGGTTGTGTTAGGTTGTAGGACCTGCTTGTTGCCATTATATAGATCCCCAAGGTAAATCCCCTACAGGTAAAAGCTGGAATAGGAAAGGTAAAATCCATGAGAGACAAATGGTTATAGGAAAATAGTGCAAACAAAGACTCATGGTGGGGAGACACCTTTTCCTTTCTCAATCCTGCCAACTGGTTCAAAGGACTGGATGGCAGGCTAATGGGGCTTATGCAAACAGTAGTACAAGTAGTGCTAATTAAACTAGTGATTTATATTATAATCAAGCTTATGGTTATGTGTATTAATAAAGCTTGCAAGAAGGGGAGACAATATTGAGATTATTGAAAGTCCGCTGAAGGGTTAAAGTTATTTATTTGACATGTTAGATTCGGCAGCCATAGGAAGGGGTGATTTTTGCCCGCACCCTTGCAATTCTGATAACTGTATTTCTAGCTTGTATGGAAAGTTTGTGTTTTTTTTCTTTATTTTTGATCTGTAACATTGTTGTTATAATTTGCTTGTAATAACGGTGTATTGTATTCTGCCATGCATGAAAGGGCTGCTAGAGAAAGTTGCCTACCAAAGTGATCTCCTGCCCATACAATAGGTGAGACTATGGGTGAGCTTGGCGCCTGGGTCCACTGACCTTTGCACGACTGTTGGCAGATGTACATTTCATTTATGAGGTGGAATATTTGGGGTACGTCCGGACGGATCAAATTGTCTCAAATGGGGGAAATGTGAGGGACAGGAGATTTCTTCTTTTCCTCATGTCAGCCATTTAAAAAGGCTAGAGCAGGGCTGGCCAACCTGCGGCTCTCCAGCTGTTGCAAAACTACAACTCCCAGCATGCCTAGACTGCTTACAGCTATCAGCCTACATCAGGGCATGGTGGGAATTGTAGTTTTAGAACAGCTTGAGAGCCGCAGGTTGGCCAGCCCTGGGCTAGAGTGCTTGTAACCATTTTACAGAATAGTTACATGTCCCACATACAGCCTCTTTTGTCTGCCTCATTTTAAAATGTCATTGCAGTTTTAGATGTCTGCACCTGGTGTCATTTCCTCTTTATAATTTTCCGAGAAATTAAGTATATGTTTAAGCTAACATTTAACATTTTCAGTTTCTGTAAGTATATATATATATATATATATATATATATATTTAAACATGGTCATGACCTTCATGAGACCTGTGTGGGTCCCCCCCCCCCAGTCAGTATAAGAGTATGTGCATTTTGTTTGAATAAAGAGAGACTTGTTTTGATGACTCGTGTGTCTGTCAATCAATGCTCCATGAGCATAATAATTGGTCTTTGCCCCCACACCTTCATAAGTGCTGAGAGAGCAGGCTACAGCCTTATCCTTGCACTAATTAAAATCAGGCTGAATAACCCCCATTTTTTTTCTTTGTAGTCTGCATTAGAGGTGTGGCTGACTCCATCAGGTCACGCACTCAACTAACTAACTAATCTGTCTGTACCACAAGTATAAAGAATAAAGACTGTTCTCACTGCATTTATTGGAGGCCATTTGGCACCAGGAAAGGTAAAAATGCAGAGTAGGTCAGCATGCAGGTGGAACCTGCATTCCCTGAATTTAATGGAGGCTATTGTGGCACCAAAAGAGGTATAATACAGTGTGAGCTCATCATGCTTGTGGAATCTGCATCCACTGAATTTAACCCCTTAAGTCCTATTTCACCTTAAGGACTTGGCCATTTTTTGCAAATCTGACCAGTGTCACTTTAAGGCTACTTTCACACTTGCGTTTGATCGGATCCGTTCTGAACGGATCCGATCATATTAATGCAGACGGAGGCTCCGTTCAGAACGGATCCGTCTGCATTAATAACTTAGAAAAATTTCTAAGTGCGAAAGTAGCCTGAGCGGATCCGTTCAGACTTTCAATGTAAAGTCAATGGGGGACGGATCCGCTTGAAGATTGAGCCATATGGTGTCATCTTCAAGCGGATCCGTTCCCATTGACTTACACTGTAAGTCTGAACGGATCCGCTCAGGCTACTTTCGCACTTAGAAATTTTTCTAAGTTATTAATGCAGACGGATCCGTACTGAACGGAGCCACCGTACTGAGCGGAGCGGAGGCTGAACGCCGCCAGACTGATGCAGTCTGAGCGGATCCGCATCCATTCAGACTGCATCAGGGCTGGACGGAAGCGTTCTGCTCCGCTCGTGAGCTCCTTCAAACGGAGCTCACGAGCGGACAGCAGAACGCTAGTGTGAAAGTAGCCTAAGTGCTCATAACTTTAAAACGCTTTGACTTACCCAGGCCGTTCTGAGATTGTTTTTTCGTCACATATTGTACTTCATGACACTGCTAAAATTGGGTCAAAAAAGTTAATTTGTTTGCATAAAAAAATACAATTTTACCAAATATTTAGAAAAATTAGCAAATTTCAAAGTTTTAGTTTCTATACTTCTGTAATACATAGTAATACCCCCAAAAATTGTGATGACTTTACATTCCCCATATGTCTACTTCATGTTTGTAGCATTTTGGGAATGATATTTTATTTTTTGGGGATGTTACAAGGCTTAGAAGTTTAGAAGCAAAGAGTTAATGGCAGATTGAGAAACAATTTCGAAATTTCTATTTTTTGGAAAATTTTCCAATATAATAATTTTTTTCCAGGAGTAAAACAAGGGTTAACTGTAAAACAAAACTTAATATGGGTTTCCCTGATTCTGTAGTTTGCAAAAACACCCCATATGTGGTCGTAAACTACTGTTTGGCCAAACGGGAGCACATAGAAGGAGGGGAACACCATATGGGTTTTGGAAGGCAGATTTTGCAGGACTGGTTTTGTTTATACAATGTCCCATTTGAAGTCCCCTGTTGCACCCCATGAATAGAAATTTTAAAAAAGTGACTCCATCTAAGAAAGTACACCCCTCAAGGTATTCAAAACTGGGTTTACAAACTTTGTTAACCCTTTAGGTGTTCCACAAGAGTTAATGGCAGATGGAGAAACAATTTAGAAATTTCTATTTTTTTGAAAATTTTCCATTTTAACCCTTACTTTATTACTGGAAAAAATGGGTTAACAGCCAAACAAAACTCAAAATGGGTTGCCCTATTTTCTGTAGTTTGCAGAAACACCCCATATGTGGTCGTAAACTACTGTTTGGCTAAACGGCAGGACATAGAAGAAGGGGAACGCCATACGGTTTTTGGAAGGCAGATTTTGCTGGACTGGTTTATTTACACCATGTACCCTTTCAAGCCCCCTGATGCACCCCTAGAGTAGAAACTACATAAAAGTGACCCCATCTAGGAAACTACGGGATAAGGTGGTTGTTGTTTTGGGACTATTTTAGGGGTAAATATGATTTTTGGTTGCTCTATATTACTCTTTTTTGAGGCAATGTAACAAAAAAATTAAATTCTAAAATTGTTTCTACATTCGCTATTTAGTTTTGTGGAACACCTAAAGGGTTAAAAAAAACTGTCCATCAAAATCTGCCTTCCAGAAACCGTATGGAGTTCCCTTCGTTCTATGCCCTGCCGTGCGGCTATATAGCCATTTACGACCACATATCGGGTGTTTCTGCAAACTACAGAATCGGGGCAATAAATATTTAGTTTTGTTTGGCTGTTAACCCTTGCTTTATTACCGGCAAAAAGGATTCAAATGTAAATTTTGCCCAAAAATTGGTGTTTTGGCACCGTTTTTATTTTATATTTTTAACACTGTTTATCCGAGGCATTTGGTCAAAAGTTATTTTTATAGCGAGGACTTTTACGCACGCGACGATGCCCAATATGTATGGCTCTCAGACTTTGGAGACACTAAGCAGGCATCCTAAATCTGCGGCCCTCCAGATGTTGTAAAACTACAATTCCCACCATGCCCTGCTGATGGCTGTAGGTTGTCTGGGCATGCTGGGAGTTATAGTTTTACAACATCTGGAGGGCCGCAGTTTGAGGATGCCTGCACTAAAACTAATATTTTTTTGTGGGAAAAAAATTGTTTCCGTGTCTCCAAAGTCTGAGAGCCATCGTTTTTTATGTTCTCTAGTGGACTGTTCGGGGCACGTGTCGCACTGAGTGGGGGTGTCCTTCCGTATCCCCCTCCGGCGACACACTCTGCATTTTTTTTTGGGTTCGTCCCTTCTTTCCAGTATGGGGGACCACACCTGGAAAGTGTTGGCCAGGGACGATCCGGGCGCCTCCAGTTCCCGAGGTACTCCAGCCTGCTCTTTCCCGGTCCGAAAAGATCAGGGCCTTGAGGACTGCCTCATAGAACTGGAGGAATGTCCCTGTGATGCCAGCGCTTCGGGATAGTACAAAAGAGTTGTGCATGGCAACCTGCACCAAGTAGACCGCAACTTTTTTGTACCATGCCCGGGTTTTGCGCATGGGTTTATATGGCTTGAGGACTTGATCAGAGAGATCAACTCCTCCCATATACCGATTGTAGTCGACGATACAATCGGGCTTGAGGACCGTTGCCGTGGTACCTCGCACAGAGACTGGGGTGGTGCTGTTACCGTGGACAGCATAAGGACATCCCTCTTGTCCTTATACCTGACCAGCAACAGGTTTCCACTGGTAAGTGCACGGGTTTCACCCCTGGGGATAGGTACCTGGAGGGGGTAGGCAGGGAGGCCGCGTTGATTTTTCCGCACGGTCCCACAAGCGAACGTGGATCTGGTGGCAAGGGACCTGAACAAGGGAATGCTGGTATAAGTGGTAACCGTTATCCAGCAGTGGGTACATAAGGTCCCACACGAGTTTCCCGCTAACACCCAGAGTGGGGGGACATTCTGGGGGTTGAATACGGGCATCTCGCCCCTCGTACACAAAAAATTTGTAAGTGTACCCTGAGGTACTCTCACAAATTTTGTATAGCTTCACTCCATACCTCGCCCGCTTTGTGGGAATATATTGGCGGAAACTGAGTCTCCCCTTGAACTCCCCTTGAGAGACTAATCAACCGCGACCTCCCTTCCAGGTACGTAGGCCTCCATGAATCTGGCCTCAAAGTGATCGATGACCGGCCGTATCTTATACAGCCGGTCATAGGCAGGATCACCTCGGGGTGGACATGCTGCATTATCGGAATAATGCAGACATTTCCGGATGGCCTCAAACCGGGGACGTGTCATGACCATACTGTACAGTGGGGTCTGGTATAGGACGTCCCCACTCCAGTATTGCCTGACACTGGGTTTTTGGACTAGACCCATATGCAGCACGAGGCCCCAAAATGTCCTCATCTCGGCTGCACTGACCGGGGTCTAGCCAAAAATGAGCCTAGGTTTTGAGCGACGAACTGTTGGGCGTACAGATTCGTCTGCTCCACCATCAGATTCACCAGTGGGTTACTGAAAAAAAAACTAAAATAGTCAATTTCAGTAAACCCCACTGTGGGAATCTGGATTCCAGGATTGCCAGCAAAATCCGGAATCTCAGGCTCAAAGTCCACTGGGGGACTCCAACTAAGTTCATCGGCAGGGGGCTCCGGTGGGCTTATTTGGTGGGCCGGGAAACCAGTACGAACCCCAGGGCGGCTCGTACTAGGGTGGGCCACAGGATCCCTAGCATGTGGGGCCCCTGCCTCTGCCTGGCGGCATCTCCTTGGTGGCTCATCGTCATCCGATGATGATGAGGAGGATGCGGATGACAAAAGGAATGTGGGGTCATCCTCATCCTCACTGGGGCTCTCAGAGTCGGAGGCAATCTGGGCGTATGCCTCCTCGGCCGAGAACACCCGGCGGGCCATGGGTGTGTGTGCGTGTATGTGTGCGTGTGTGGCAAACTTTATTATATGTGCGTGTGTGTGGGGGCAACGGGTGTTCGCGTACTAAAAAAGGCAAAAATAAAAGGGCAAGTGTTAGGGGAAAAAAAAAAAGTTCAAACTTGCTGATCAGCGGTACAACGCTGATCAGCGGTGGGGTAGTGGGGCGGGCGATGCGCTAACAGTGGACGGACGCTAAAAAGTGCCGGCCAGTCAGCGCACGCAGAAAAAAAAAAGTGATGGTAAGGGGGCTGGTGGTGAGGGGGGGGGGGCTTGTGGGGGGGGGGGCTGGTGGTGAGGGCAAGTGGCAGGGGGGTCTGGGGTCTGATAGATGGATCAAAGAAAGTTTTGAATAAAAGTGCTTTTTTTTTTCCTAACTAACTTTTCCCTTCTTTCCCTGCCTAACGGTGCCTCTCCCTCACTGACCCTAACTTACCTGGGTGGCGATGGGTGCAGGAGGGTGATGGATGGCGATTAGGGGGACTCAGGAGCTGGAGCTGGACGATGCTGCCGGATGCTCGTGCAGAACAGGAAGAGGAGGAGAGAGAGGAGCGCAGGAAGTTTAAATCTCGCGCCTCTCTCCCCAGCACCAATCAGCACCCTGGACAGCAGTGTTCAGCACCAGGGCCAGCCCCGCCTCTCCAAATCTTCGCACTGCGATTGGTGGTGTGTAATCACGCCACCGATCGCAGTCTTTTTCCGGTTCATCGGGTCACAGGACACACAAATGGACCGGAAACGCAGAAAACCGCAGGTCTGGATTGACCTGTGGTTTTCGGCGATCGCCGATACGGGGGGGGTCAAATAACCCCCTCCTGCGTTGTTACAGGATGCCGGCTGAATGATTTCAGCCGGCATCCCATTGCGATTAACCCCCGCAGTGCCGGAATCCCGAATACCAGTACGCCCTGAGTCCTTAAGGACCTTGGGAAATAGGGCGTACCGGTACGCCCCGCGTCCTTAAGGGGTTAATAGAGGCCAGTATGGCTCCAGTGGAGGTAGTATCCTAAAGAGTTCGCCTTGTTGGCGGACAGGCACAATTTTTTTTGTATGAAACATATTTGCTAAGAATCTCACATTTACAATGTAGCATTAGCACTAGTACATTTTCTATAGTGAGTATATGGCACTATTGTATTTAATTTTTTATTTGTGCTTACAGAATGCTGTTGCATTGTGTTTGTTTCCACAAAAGGTATGTTTATCCTGTTCTCCCCATCCCCTAGATATTGCTATTAGCAATTAAGCAGGGCCAAAACTGCTGATACACTCACTTTAAAAAGTATTCGTATTTCTATTTCTTGCCTCTTCACACATGTTGGAGCATGAGCATGATCCCACTGCCAGCCACCTCTCTGTACATGTGTAGAAATGCTCCCAGGCATATAGAGTAGCCCTGTAGCCATCCTGTACTTACAGGTATGCACATGGTACATATTGCCTGAGCTGCATTGGGAGTAAGCCTATGAGGCAGTAAAACAGCGCAAGATGTTGAGATGAAATCATTACGACCTCCTGTGCCGGGTCTTTCCTGATCACATCATTGCGCGATACCCAGCACAGGAGCAGTGATGTCAATGGCACCACCTGCTCCAGGATGCGGCAACACAGGCCACAGATCATACTGTGGTCTGCATCACAGACGGTGGTGGAGAATGAAAATGAGTTAAGGGTTTTTGTAATTTTAATACTAAAACTCAGCACCTCTGGGGGCACCAAGGAAGGGAGGGCATTATATATATATATAGAACTGGCACTACGGGGAGCACATGAAGCAAATAAAGCCGGTAGCACGTGGGTTTATTCATTCAAAATGGACCTAAAACAGATAAGTCCTAGATAAGAGCACCAAACCCTTATAGTGAATTACTAATTTTGAGGTAGTGACACATAAAGAGGTGAGACACTGGAGATGAAAGTATCAGGTATGCTACACGTGTTATTCACCATTTGAATTAGGCTCATCAGTGTAGTATAGGGTTTCAAGTATAGTATAGGAGTTTTAGGGAGACCACAGATATGTGAAGCGCGTTGCGACGAATTCTACAATAAAGGAATTGATCTGAAGCTTGTTGAGACTGGGCTGCCATCAATACTGGTGTCTTGAGTTTATCCAGCAAAGCACCCCCCAGTGAAGTGAGTAAACGAGTAAACTATATATTGGAATGACTTTTTAATGTTTTTTTCCGAGCCTCTCTTTTTTATTATTACTATTATTATTAATAACACTTGGGCCATCTCCTTTATTGCGGTCTCCCTAAAACTCCTAAACTTGAAACCCTATACTATACTGATCAGCCTAATTCAAAAGGTGAATAACACGTGTAGCATAACTTTTACTTTCATTTCCAGTGTCTCACCTCTTTATGTGTCACTACCTTAAAATTAGACGCTCTTATCTGGGACAGAAACCGGCTAGTTTTTTTTGGGTCCATTTTGAATTAATGAACCCACATGCTACCGGCTTTATTTGCTTCACGTGATTTACACGCAGATCGACATCTGCATTGTTATCCCAGTAGTAGCCGTTCCCCTATACCACCTACCGGTGACTCTATTCTGAGAGCAAGAAGGAGGGGTGGGAAAAATATATAGACCTGGCTCTACTAGAGGCATCAAGGAAGGGGGGGCATTATATATACCTGGCACTACTGGGAGCACCAAGGAAGGGGGGAGCAATATATAGACCTGGCACTACTGGGGGCACCAAAAAAGGGGTGGAGTGGGAGCACCACTGGAGGCACCAAGGAAGGAAGGGGAGTAATACAGTATATAGATCTGGCACTACTGGGGCATCAAGGAAGAAGGAGGAATAATATACAGACCTGGCACTACCTGGGGCACCAAGGAAGTGGGAGCAGTATATAGACCTGGCACTAGAGGGGGCACCAAGAAAGGGGGGGGCAATATATATACCTGGCACTACTAGAGGCACTAAGGAAGGGCTGGAGCATTATATATACCTGGCACTACAGAGGAGGGCATTATCGATTGGCACTACAAGGGCAGTATTATGCTGCCACTACATGGGGGATTATATATATATATATATATATATACACACACAAACACGGGGCACATCGGTCATGTGGCCTAGTTGCAGCTCAGTCCCATTTAAGTCAATTGAGCTGAGCTGCAATACCAAGTTACCAAGTACAGCCGGTATACAATGTAGGGAGCTTAGCTTGGTAAGCTGACAGAGCAGCGCTCACTGGAGCTCCAGTGAGCACGGCGGCTTCCTGAAATAGCTGATTGGTGGGGGTGCAAGGACTCATACCTCCGCCAATTTGATAACGATCACCTATCCTGAGTATAGAGGATAGGTCATCATTATCTTTTCCAGGATAACCCCTTTAATATGATTTTAATTTAATTTTATTTTTAATTTGGGGAAAAAACTAAGGAGATGGAAATACCCATTGATTTGCAAGAAAATAATGTATTGTCTTTTAAAACTATAGCTGTCTGTGAAAGTTACAATCTCAAAAAATGCAAAAACAAAATCCTTGTAAAATTATAATTGTTCTTCCACTGCAGTCTCACTTGTAAAGGTTTTTTTTTTTTGAGTAACTGTGTGCTACTTAGTCAAGAGCTTCTCCGGTCTTTTGCATGTGTCTTGCATACTGACAAGCATCTTCTCTATATCAAGGTTACTCAATATCAAGGCCATTTAGGTTTTCTCTTAAAATAAGGCCTCATTATTAAGACTAATTAAAGGATGACAAAGAGTCTCAGCAATTCCTGTCATTTGCCATGTCTAATTCATGACTAGGCAAAAAATGCATACAGCAATGTTAAATGTAAATTAGCTTGGGAAATGGCTCAGCATTTGCCAATAGCTGACTATGAGTATAGATCTTCCATCTATTATTATCAATCTATTACACCACCCATCATTGAATGCATGCATTTCCACAACTGTTACTGTTATAACATGATCAGGTGTCCAAGCGATGAACTGCCGCATCCTAGAAAAGGTTTCGACCAGGAATTCAGTGTAGGCTTTGTGGCTGTTTTATCAATTATGTTAAAGGGGGTTTCCTCTAATATATACATCGATCGGCCAGAATGTTATAACCACTGGGAGTTGAAATAGATAACATTGATTATCTTGTGACAATGGTATAGGTCAATGAGTAGGATATATAAGCAGTCAAATTGTTATAGCTGGACAACTGAATCAGAGCAACCCCAAAACATCAGGTTTTGTATTCCTGGTAGGCTATGGTAACTATGTACCTACCATAAGTGGACAAAGAAATTACAAATTACAAAGTAACAGGCACCTTAGGCCCATTTATGCATTGGGAAGCAATTGCTAGCTTGTCTGGTCTGATCCCATAGAAAGAGATACTGTAGCACAAATTGACAAAAAAATTAAAGGACTATTCCAAATTCCAATGCTGACCCTGCTTTCCAAGGCTTTTTAAGCTTCCATTCTACAGTGTTCTGGACCTAAACAATAAGATTCTTTACATTCCTGTTGTCTTTTGCCATTTATTTAGGACGGGCCGCTCTTAACAGGGCGGTTGCTCTGTGGCTAGGGTATCAGGGACAGTGTAGCACCCCCATTTCTAGGGCATTATCAGGGACAGTTAATCCCACCCCTGCTTCATACTTACTGCATCTCCATTTAGCCCAGGGATAGTTTCTCATCAATTTCCTGGACTAATCGACAGTCGTAGGACATATGTTTTTTTCTCTATCTGTGCCGCCATGCACCATTGTTCATACTACTTACATATGTTTTGCTTCTGTTTGTTCATTTTATTATTTTTCAGTCATTTTAAGGGTTACCTTAAGTAATAAAGTTAAGTTTTATCTACATTTATTGAATCCTGAAGAGTATTTAATTGTTCAAATTGTCTTGCAAAAGCTTTATGTTGTTGTTTCTTTTGTTACTGACCCCGGTAGTGTATTTTAATACGTCTTTTTGTTTGCTGATTGTGCCTTTTTTCCATTTAAAAAGTATTTTCCCTTGACTGCGATTCCATCCACACTCCAACCATGGCTAACAGGGACTACTCCATTCTTAGAGATTCCCTGTGTGAAAGTCAACACCCTTGTGCAGGGTTAAGGGTGAAGAACTCACAAACCTTAGACTCCAGTTTCTGGTTTAGCCTAGCCAAATGTCTTGTAAGCCTCCTTATACACTGGACACAGGGCACATGAGCATCAGCATTGGTTTTTGAAGAAGTGGAAGAAGGAAGCCTAATCTGGTGAATCCTATTTTCTTTTATATCATATTTCATGTGTATGACTGAATGTGTGTGTCATTTACCTGGGAAAATGTCACCAGGATCCACTATTGAATTAAGACAAGCTAGAAGATGCAGTGTGATGGTCTGAGCAATGTTTTACTGGGTTGGCAATCCTGGGTCCTGGAATTCAAGTGGATGTTACTTTGACATGTACCACTTACCTAAACATTATTGCATGCAATGTACCCCGGTTAATGGCAGTGGTATTCCCTAATGGCTCTGACCTCTTTTAATAGGATATTTAACCGTGTCATACTAAAAAAAATTGCCCAAGGATGGTTTGAGGAACATGACAAAGAGTGGAAGTTGTTTACTTACACTGACCAAAAATATAAACGCAACACTTTCGATTTTGCTCCCTTTTTGCGTGAGCTGAACTCAAAGATCTGAAACATTTTCTACATACACAAAAGACCCATTACTCTCAAATATTGTTCACAAATCTGTCTAAATCTGTGTTAGTGAGCACTTCTCCTTTGCCGAGATCTCCCAACTCACAGGTGTGGCATATCAAGGTGCTGATTAGACAGCGTGAATATTGCACAGGTGTGCCTTAGATTGCCCACAATAAAATATCACTCTGAAATGTGCACTGGGGGAAGGGGTCAGAAAACAAGTCAGTATCTGGTGTGGCCACCATTTGCCTCACGCAGTGCAGCACATCTCTGTCACATAGAGTTGATCAGGTTGTTGATTTTGGCCTGTGGAATGTTAGTCCACTCCTCGTCGCTGTGTGAAGTTGCAGAATATTGGCGTATGCGCCGATCCAGAGCATCCCAAACATGCTCAATGGGTGAGATGTCCGGTGTGTATGCTGGCCATGCAAGAACTGGAATGTTTTAAGCTTCCAGGAATTGTGTACAGATCCCTGCAATATGGGGCCGAGCATTATCATGCTGCAACATGAAGTGATGGTCCTGGATGAATGGCACAACAATGGGCCTCAGGATCTCATCACGGTATCTCTGTGCATTCAAAATACCGTCAATAAAATTCACCTGTGTTCGTTGTCCATAACATATGCCTGCCCATACCATTACCCCACCGCCACCATGGGCCACTCGATCCACAACGTTGAGGTCAGCAAACCACTCACCCACACGACGCCAGACACACTATCTGCCCTGAACAGTAAAAACCGGGACTCATCCGTGGACAGAGCACCTTCTCCAACGTGCCAGATGCCATCGAATGTGATGGACTGCAGTCAGGTCCAGACCCCGATGAGGACGACGAGCATGCAGATGAGCTTCCCTGAGACGGTTTCTGACAGTTTACACAGAAATTCTTTGGTTATGCAAACCGATTGTTGCTGCAGCTGTCCAAGTGGCTTGTCTCAGACGATCATGGAGGTGAACATGCTGGATGTGGAGGTCCTGGGCTGGTGTGGTTACACGTGGTCTGCGGTTGTGAGGCCAGTTGGATGTGCTGCCAAATTCTGTGAAACGCCTTTGGAGACAGCTTATGGTAGAGAAATGGACATTCATTGCACGGGCAACAGCTCTGGTAGACATTCCTTCAGTCAGTATGCCAATTGCAAACGTTGCAACATCTGTGGCATTGTGCTGTGTGATCAAACTGCACATTTCAGAGTGGACTTTTATTGTGGGCAGTCTAAAGCGCACCTGTGCAATATTCATGCTGTCTAATCAGCACCTTGATATGCCACACCTGTAAGATGGGATGGATTATCTCGGGCAAAGGAGAAGTGCTCACTAACACAGATTTAGACTGATCTTTGGATGGGAGCAAAACTGAAAGTGTTGCGTTTATATTTTTTAGTCAGTGTAGATTCCAAATTTCTTATATCTTAATCCAAATGAGAATCTGGGGGATGTGATTAAAAGCAAGTCTGATCCATGGAGACCATGGTCATAATTTATATGATCTGCTGCTGACATATTGGTGCCACATACCACAGGAAACCTTCAGAGGTGTTATGGTCCACATTTTGATGGGTCTTGGCTGTTCTGGCAGCTTAATGGGGACCTACACAATATTAAGCAGGTGATTTCACTGACTTATTGGTGCATATCTGAATAACATCTGACCCCTGGAACCACCACTGATCAGCAGAACAATGAACAATGGCAGTCATTTCAAACTAAGTAGAAATATACAGCGGCTCACCCCACCTCTAACAAGGACCAGGTGCTCACTCCACGGATTCACCCAAATCCGATCCGAAAAATGCAATATATAAAGTAGTTGGGGGGCACTCAAATATCTGACAACATCCACAGCAGGATATCAGTAATCCTAATTTATTTGCATAAAACTAATATGTTCGCATAAAACTTAATCTAAAATTATTATACTATAAAACATATACATGTGTCCATGTGGCCAGATGCTGTATTATTCAGTCAGCCCTGTGACTGTATTTAATAGCCAGGTGGGCGTACGTATACAATAGGAATCGCTAGTGTAATGTCTTCCAAACAAGCCCCATAGGGCAGAGTACTTTACCCCTCTTCCGTTCCCGTGGACTGATCCTGCCGCAGCCACTAAGACTCACCCGGTGTCCCGAGCGGTCAGCAGGTTTTAAACGCGGCGTCCCACGTGATCTGGCTGCGTCTTACGTGATGCACACCGCTCTGTAGAAGGCTGGTGAGTACGCCGGGTCCTAGAGTCCTGACCGTATGTTGGTCTCTGTATCGAATCTCGTTTGCTGGGGGTCCACCTCAAAATTCCATAGCAGGGTCCTGTACTGTCATAAACCGTACGCGTTTTGGGGATCAAGCCCCTTCCTCAGCGGCAATGACACTTGCTATAATCACTTCACTTTAACCACCTCCGGACCGCCTAACGCACATGTGCGTTCCGGAGGTGGCAGCGCTGCGCACAGTCACGCATATACGCGTCATCTCGCGAGACGCGAGATGACGCGAGTATGCGCCCGCGCATGCGCAGTTCGCGCCGGCATTTCGTTCAGGACCATTTCGTCAGCAACCTGCCAGCCAATGATCGTGGCTGGCAGGTTGCTGATTTTTAAAAAAGCCAATCACAGAGCCATATAGCAGATCATATTTGTAAATATGATCTGTTATATGGCTGCCTGCTCCTCTGCTGGTTCTTTTCGTCGGTTGGATCCAGCAGAGGAGCAGGCTTCACAGTGAGTACACCAAACACTACACTATAGCCCCTGATCACCCCCCTGAACCCCAATTAACCCTTTGATCACCCCTTTGATCACCCCTGTCAATCACAAGTGAAAAGAAAAAAGTGATCAGTGCAAACTGTCACTTTTTTTTTTCACTGTTATTGACCGTTAGGTTTTAGGTATAGTTTAGGTCCCTTGGTTAGGTAGTTAGCGATCAGTTAGCGCCCAGCCCACCGCACCGCAGTCCGTTATTCGCTGATTAGCGTATCGCTAATCAGCATTTGTACTTTTATAGTATCTGGAAGTGATCAAAACTGATCACGGTCAGATCTATAATAGTACTAGTGTCACTTTAGTTCGCCCTCCACCCAAAACGCAGTGTTTGCCCGATCAGGCCTGATCGGTCGCCCACACGTGCGTTCGCCCACACCCGCCCCACCGCAGTGACAAAAAAAAAAATTTTTTTTTGATCACTGCACATTCACTTTACACGCACTGCGGCGATAAAAAAATCAGTTTTGATATTTTTTATCAACCGCAGCGGCCTCCGGTACTTCGCTAGCCTCCCCTTTGTAAGACAGGCTTGCTTTTTTTTTCTTGGGTAGTCTCAGGGAATACCCCTAAATTTAGTTGCCCACATGTCTAACAGGGGGTATTCCTCTGAAGAGGCCTACAGGCTTCTGACCCAGTCGGATGAGGAGTGGGAACCCTCATCTGATGAATCCAGCGGGTCAGAATACGTACCTGTAGAAAGCAGTGGCTCTCTGACCCAAAGTTCGGACGAGGAGGCTGAGGTCCCTGATACCACCAGGCGTACCCGGCCCCGTGTCGCTAGACCGCAGGTTGCGCAGGATCCGCTTCAAGAGCAGCAGAGTGGGGCTGGTGCTGTCGGATTACGTGGTGAGGCATACACCAGCAGCCCAGCCCTCCCTGGACCTAGTACCAGCACTGCCGTACAACCTGGTGAAGTAGCGAGCACCAGAAGGGCAGTTGAAGCTGGTACGGTGGCACGTGCAGTAGTGACCCCGTCGCAGCCACCGCAAAGACGTGCCCGTAGAGCCCCTAGAATCCCAGAGGTGCTGGCAAACCCTGATTGGCAGTCCCCAACTTCAGCCGCACCTGTAGTTTTCCCTTTCACTGCCCAGTCTGGAGTTCGGGTTGAGACGGCTCAGATCGGTTCGGCCCTGGGATTTTTTGAGCTGTTCTTGACTGCGGAGCTTTTAGACATAGTTGTGGCCGAAACAAACAGGTATGCCACACAATTTATCACCGCTAACCCGGGAAGCTTTTATGCCCAGCCTTTCCGGTTTCCGAACTTAAAACTTTTCTGGGCCTCCTCCTCAACATGGGCCTGACAAAAAAGCATGAATTGCGGTCATATTGGTCCACGAACCCGATTCATCACATGCCCATGTTCTCTGCTGCCATGTCCAGGGCACGTTTTGAGGCCATCCTGCGGTTCCTGCACTTTAGTGACAACACCGCCTCCCGTCCCAGGGGCCACCCTGCTTTTGACCGGCTCCACAAAATTCGGCCCCTCATAGACCATTTCAACCAGAAATTTGCAGATATTTATACCCCAGAGCAAAACATCTGCATAGACGAGTCCCTGATACATTTTACCGGGCGCCTTGGCTTCAAACAATACATCCCAAGCAAGCGCGCCCGGTATGGGGTCAAATTGTATAAGCTCTGTGAAAGGGCCACAGGCTATACCCGCAAATTTCGGGTCTATGAGGGAAAAGATCAGACCCTGGAGCCGGTCGGTTGCCCTGACTACCTGGGGAGCAGTGGGAAGACAGTTTGGGACTTGGTGTCACCCTTATTCGGCAAGGGGTACCATCTTTATGTGGACAATTTTTACACAAGTGTGGCCCTCTTTAGGCATTTGTTTCTAGAACGGATTGGCGCCTGTGGTACCGCGCGAACTAGTCGCGCGGGCTTCCCCCAACGGCTCGTTAGCACCCGTCTTGCAAGGGGGCAGAGGGCCGCACTGTGTAACGAAGAACTGCTCGCGGTGAAATGGAGAGACAAGCGTGACGTTTACATGCTCTCCTCCATTCACGCAGACACGACAATACAAATTGAGCGAGCAACCCGTGTCATTGAAAAGCCCCTCTCAGTCCACGACTATAACCTCCACATGGGAGGGGTCGACTTCAATGACCAGATGTTGTCTCCGTATTTAGTTTCCCGACGCACCAGACGCTGGTATAAGAAGGTGTCTGTATATTTAATTCAATTGGCTCTGTACAATAGTTTTGTTCTCTACAGTAAGGCTGGGAGAACTGGATCCTTCCTCAAATTTCAGGAAGAGATCATCGAGAACCTCCTGTATCCAGGAGGTTCCGTGGCCCCAAACACCAGTGTAGTTAGCCGTCTACACGAGCGACATTTCCCCAATGTCGTTCCTGGTACCTCAACCCAACCGTCACCCCGAAAAAGATGTCGTGTCTGTAGCAGGAGTGGAATAAGGCGTGACACCCGCTATTTCTGTCCTGACTGTCCGGACCACCCTGCCCTATGCTTTGGAGAGTGTTTCCGGAAGTACCACTCACAGGTACACTATTAGCATAGGGATCATCTCACCAGGATAGGCACACAGGGCTATTAGGGCCCATTCACTCACTGCTGCTGCAAACGTCTCCTTTCACATGGGACAAAGTGCATAACGCACTTCGCCACATCTTTGGGCGATTTGCGCTTTGCACATTGTCCCATGGGGAAGGAGAGGTTTGTTCTAAAAAAAACAGGTAAGCAAACAGGTTAATGTTTAGTTCCAAAAGTTAAAGTTACATGTTCTGTTCCAAAGTTAATAAAATTATTGCGTTGTGGCCTGGTTTTTTTCTTTTTTTTTTTTTTTTTTTTTTTTTACCTTCCAGGTGGACCAACCGATCGACCAGCTGCAGCACCGATGTGGATTCTGACAGAAGCATTGCGCTGCTGTCAGATTACACGCAAGTCGGTGTATGCGGCGCTGCAAGACGGGATTTTCTCCTCTGCAGTGACAGATACGTTTGCCGAGGCATACGAGCTGAGGAGGAGGCGGCGTTCCTATGCTTTGGCAAGCACTTTGTATATATATATAAAAAAAAATCCCGGCAATGATTTATTCATCCACATCGATTGATGTGAATGGAGAAATCTGGTTTGCCAGGGCATACGATCTAAGTGGGTATGGATGTAGGGCGGAGCTCCTATGTCCTGGCAGACGCCTTTCCCCTCCATTTTTTTTTTTTTGGCAGAGATTTTTTCATCCACATTGATCGATGCGAATGAAGAAATCTGTGCCGTTCATTTTTTTCTTTCAGCCCAGAGGCTGAACGGAAAAAAAAATCTCATTACCTGTATGCTCAATATAAGGAGAATAGCAGAAACTCCTAATGCTGGCCATACATGTAATGATTGCGGAGACCCTCAAATACCAGGGCAGTACAAACACCCCACAACTGACCCCATTTTGGAAAGAAGACACCCCAAGGTATTTGCTGAGGGGCATATTGAGTCCATGAAAGATTTAAATTTTTGTCCTAAGTTAGCGGAAAGTGAGACTTTGTGAGAAAAAAAAGAAAATAATCAATTTCCGCTAACTTATGCAAAAAAAAAAAAAATTCTATGAACTTGCCAGGCCCCTCATTGGATACCTTGGGGTGTCTTCTTTCCAAAGTGGGGTCACATGTGGGGTATTTATACTGCCCTGGCTTTTTAGGAGCCCTAAAGCGTGAGAAGAAGTCTGGGATCCAAATGTCTAAAAATGCCCTCCTAAAAGGAATTTGGGCCCCTTTGCGCATCTAGGCTGCAAAAAAGTGTCACACATCTGGTATCGCCGTACTCAGGAGAAGTTGGGGAATGTGTTTCGGGGTGTCATTTTACATATACCCATGCTGGGTGAGAAAAATATCTTGGTCAAATGCCAACTTTGTATAAAAAAATGGGAAAAGTTGTCTTTTGCCAAGATATTTCTCTCACCCAGCATGGGTATATGTAAAACAGAAAAGGAGGTAAAATTCATTTGTATGGTAAGTTGCATGACCAAGCGATAAACGGTGAAAGTAGTGTAGTGCCGAAGTGTAAAAAGTGCTCTGGTCATGAAGGGGGTTTCACCTAGCGGGGCTGAAGTGGTTAAATACCTTCATTGAAGTGGTTAAATACCTCCTTCATTGTAACAAAGCATTCTGGAACTTTGGTCACATTAGGAACCTGATCTGGATCAACTAATTAAAGACCAGACCCACATTCAACATACTTTCACCTAACTTTAATATAGTCATTCCCAAACTTTCAAAATAGGTTCACATTTTCACGATCATGTACAGTGGCCCAATATCCAACCACGCTTCCTTTTTCAAAAAAATGCACAATAATTAGAAAAACGCATTTGCGTTATCTGTGCGTCTTTTCTCAAAAATGCGTCCTTGGTATTCTCCTATTTGGTCACTGATTACTAACCGGACAATGTATAAAACAACCCATAAAAATCATAAAACAACCCATAAAAATCATAAATCACTTGTTTAAAAACATATTAAATTCATATTTACTATTTATTTAATTCTTCACAAGCTGCTTTCACTGCCTGGGGCAACACATATACAAGAGTACAAAATATTTTCAAAAACGCATGATATTTGCAAAAAACGCATGGTGTATACAAAAAACGCATGGTGTATACAAAAAACGCTTGGTGTATACAAAAAAAAAACGCAATTGCGTTTTCTATGAGTTTTTTGTGCGTTTTTTTGTCAAAAATGCACCTTAAGTGTTTTCCTACTTGGTCACTAATTGTGGCCGACACCATATATATAGAAAATCTAAAAAACAATGTATGCATTTCATAAAAAATCATCAATCGCTTAATTGGAAACATATTGTATTCTTTTCAAGCTGGAATTCAGAGGCTGGAATTCAGAAGTAACCGAGGGGCGGTCAGGCGGGGAGAGGGGATCCAAGTGCTGATACACAGCCGGACTTGTATCCCATGTCTCCACCGGACAACCCTCCGACTCCCCAGCCTTTTTACAGGAACCCGAATAACTCCATTTCAGCATTTAGACCTTTTGGGGCTAACGTATCGAACTCAAAAATCCTCCGGGACTCCTGTCTAGACATACGGGTAATAAGATTTCCACCTCTTTTTGGATGATATACCTTCTCAATGGCAGTAAAACGGAGGGAGGTGGGATCACAATTATGGAAAATCTTAAAATGTTTAGAAAGTGAATGTAACTCATCTCCCTTCAAGATCTTCAACACATGTTCCCTCACTCTCTTTTTCAAGGTCCTTTTGGTTCTACCTACATATTGTTTATGGCATGAACATTCAAGGAGATAGATGACATTCTGAGAATCACATGTTAAAGTGTCCCTGATCACAATCTCAAATTCATTATGGGAGATTTCATTGTCATAGTTTTTTTTAGGGAATGAGGTACTTTTGCAGTTTAAACACCTCCCACACCTAAAAAACCTTTTTGGTGTCATCCACATAGAGCCCGTTGTGGTCTTCTGTTGTTTAATAGTGGGGGCTACTCTTGATGCTAAATTGCTCGCTTTAGTGTATGTTATTCGCGGGGATTCTGTGAGGAAAGGGCCAAGGAGTTTATCCTCAAGTAGAAAGTGACAATATTTTCTGACTACCCTCTCCACCTGTTTGTTGTGTGTGGAATGATAGAATGAGTCTCAACACCTCTTCTTGTGTCTTATCCTCCTTTGGTTTGAAAAAAGAATCCCTTTCCATTCCCCTTACTTTATTCATAGCCTCCATAACAACTGTAGGCGGATATTCCCTTTCTAGAAATTGATCCCTTAGTGCTGAGGCCTCCACTTCAAATTGGTCTCCATCAGTACAGTTGCGTCTCAACCTCCTGAATTGACTAACAGGTATATTAGTGAGCCATCTCGGCAGGTGGCAGCTCGAGAACCTGATATAGCTGTTCCTGGCGACCGCTTTGAAGTGGGTGCTACAAATAATACGAGGCCCCACTACTTTAAGGTTGATATCCAAAAATGTAGCCTCTCTATGTCTTATATCTGGAGTAAACCTCAAGTTCCTGTCGTTCTGATTGATGTCTGTTAAAAACTTATTTAAACAGTCCTGATCACCCTGCTAGATAAAAAACACATCATCAATGTAACAACACCAGAGCACCAGACTCGTTGCCAGCCTGGGGCTGATGACATCATCTTCCCATTGCTCCAAAAATAAATTGGCATTACTGGGGGCGAATCTGGTGCCCATGGCGGTACCTGTGAGCTGTAAAAAGAATTGATCCTCAAACATAAAATAGTTATGTGTCAGAATGAACTGTACTGCCTCCAATATAAAGCCAACTGCCTCCAACCAGTGGTCAAAAAGGTCCCATCATATACTAAAGATACAACAGATATAATTAAAACCATAGAATTGTTGGAATGGAAGGAGCACTGGATTATGGGCACCTTGGACGTTAGTTCATTGTACACTATTATTGAGCACACCAAGGGCCTTGAAGCTTTGAATAGCAAACTCAAAAAGAATAGTGGGTTGGAAGAAGTACAGATTGGCTTTATATTGGAGCCAGTACAGTTCATTTTGTCACATAACTATTTTATGTTTGAGGATCAATTCTTTTTACAGCTCACAGGTACCGCCATGGGCACCAGATTCGCCCCCAGTAATGCCAATTTATTTTTGGCGCAATGGGAAGATGATGTCATCAGCCCCAGGCTGGGGACGAGTCTGGTGCTCTAGCGTCGTTACATTGATGATGTGTTTTTTATCTGGCAGGGTGATCAGGACTCTTTAAAAACGTTTTTAACAGTCATCAATCAGAACGACAGGAACTTGAGGTTTACTCCAGATATAAGACATAGAGAGGCTACATTTTTGGATATCAACCTTAAAGTAGTGGGGCCTCGTATTATTTGTAGCACCCACTTCAAAGCGGTCGCCAGGAACAGCTATATCAGGTTCTCGAGCTGCCACCTGCCGAGATGGCTCACTAATATACCTGTTAGTCAATTCAGGAGGTTGAGACGCAACTGTACTGATGGAGACCAATTTGAAGTGGAGGCCTCAGCACTAAGGGATCAATTTCTAGAAAGGGAATATCCGCCTACAGTTGTTATGGAGGCTATGAATAAAGTAAGGGGAATGGAAAGGGATTCTTTTTTCAAACCAAAGGAGGATAAGACACAAGAAGAGGTGTTGAGACTCATTCTACCATTCCACACACAACACAAACAGGTGGAGAGGGTAGTCAGAAAATATTGGCACTTCCTACTTGAGGATAAACTCCTTGGCCCTTTCCTCACAGAATCCCCTCAAATAACATACACTAAAGCGAACAATTTAGCATCAAGATTAGCCCCCACTATTAAACAACAGAAGACCACAACGGGCTCTTTGTGTATGACACCAAAACGTTTTTTTAGGTGTGGGAGGTGTTTAAACTGCAAAGGTACCTCATTCCCTCAAAAAAACTATGAAAATGAAATCTCCCATAATGAATTTGAGATTAAGATCAGGCACACTTTAACATGTGATTCTCAGAATGTCATCTATCTCCTTGAATGTTCATGCCGTAAACAATATGTAGACAGAACCAAAAGGCCCTTGAAAAAGAGAGTGAGGGAACATGTGTTGAAGATCTTGAAGGGAGATGAGTTACACTCACTTTCTAAACATTTTAAGAATTTCCACAATTGTGATCCCACCTCCCTCCGTTTTACTGCCATTGAGAAGGTATATCATCCAAAAAGAGGTGGAAATCTTATTACCCGTATGTCTAGACAGGAGTCCCGGAGGATTTTTGAGTTCGATACGTTAGCCCCAAAAGGTCTAAATGCTGAAATGGAGTTATTCGGGTTCCAGTAAAGAGGCTGGGGAGTCGGGGGGTTGTCCGGTGGAGACATGGGATACAAGTCCGGCTGTGTATCAGCACTTGGATCCCCTCTCCCTGCTTGACCGCCCCTCGGTTACTTCTGAATTCCAGCCTCTGAATTCCAGCTTGAAAAGAATACAATATGTTTCCAATTAGGCGATTTGATGATTTTTTATGAAATGCATACATTGTTTTTAGATTTTTTACATTTTCAATATATATGGTGTCGGCCACAATTAGTGACCAAGTAGGAAAACACTTAAGGTGCATTTTTGACAAAAAACGCATAGAAAACGCAATTGCGTTTTTTTTTTTTTTTTTTGTATACACCATACTTTTTTTGTATACACCATACTTTTTTTGTATACACCATGCGTTTTTTGCAAATATCTTGCGTTTTTGAAAATATTTTGTACTCTTGTATATGTGTTGCCCCAGGCAGTGAAAGCAGCTTGTGAAGAATTAAATAAGTAGTAAATATGAATTTAATATGTTTTTAAACAAGTGATTTATGATTTTTATGGGTTGTTTTATGATTTTTATGGGTTGTTTTATACATTGTCTCGTTAGGAATTAGTGACCAAATAGAAGAATATCAAGGACGTGTTTTTGATAAAATACGCACAGATAACACAAATGCGTTTTTCTAATTACTGCGCATTTAAAAAAAAAAGGAAGCGTGGTTGGATATTGGGCCACTGTACATGATCGTGAAGATGTGAACCTATTTTGAAAGTTTGGGAATGACTATACTAAAGTTATGTGCAAGTATGTTGAATATGGGTCTGGTCTTTAATTAGTTGATCCAGATCAGGTTCCAAATGTGACCGAAGTTCCAGAATGCTTTGCTACAATGAAGGAAGGTATTTAAAGTCAAGTGATTATAGCAGCTGTCATTGCCGCTGAGGAAGGGGCTTGATCCCCGAAACGCGTACGGTTTATGACAGAACAGGACCCTACTATGGAATTTTGAGGTGCCAACATCAACAGGCATTCCACCCCTCGGACCCCCAACAAACGAGATCCGATACAGAGACCAACATACGGTCAGGACTCTAGGACCCAGCGTACTCACCAGCCTTCTACAGAGCGGTGTGCATCACGTGAGACGCAGCCAGGTCACGTGGGATGCTGCGTTTGAGACCTGCTGACCGCTCGGGACGCCAGGTGAGTCTTAGTGGCTGCGGCTGGATCAGTCCACGGGAACGGAAGAGGGGTAAAGTACTCTGCCCTATGGGGCTTGTTTGGAAGACATTACACTAGCGATTCCTATTGTATACGTACACCCAAACGGGTGATCTATTGCAGACATTTACAAGTGACGATTACATACAGTCACAGGGCTGACTGAATAATAAAGCTTCTGGCCACATTGACACATGTATATGTTTTATATTATAATAATTTTATATTTTATGTATGCAAGTTTTATTAGTTTTATGCGAACATATTAGTTTTATGCAAATAAATTTGGATTACTGATATCCTGCTGTGGATGTTGTCAGATATTTGAGTGCCCTCCAACTACTTTATATATGTCATTTCAAACTGTCTACTGGCATGTGTGTGCAGCCCTTGTGAAAGAATGTCAGAAACTTATGGTTGTGGTTTATGACATCTATCTGATACCACACTCAAGAATGGTCCAGTGACTCAGATTTTGCCAATATTATCTTGATAGGTGGTTTACTCAGCTTGAGACAACAAGAATAATTTGAAGTCTTTCAGGGAAGGCACAAATGTATTAGTTCCACACAGAGTTCTGGCACAGGTTGGCGGTTACACACACAAATGTGTGGCACAGGGCTTGGTGTTTATTAATAACAACTGAACAGTCTCTATGTGCAGAGAGCCAGATAGCTCCACTGGCGGTTGTGGTAGCAGGACATATTCAACATGAGCTTGCCACACGTAACAGGACGCTCTTACAATACACACTCAGGGTACTTGTACAAGACAGTTGCCCCACCAGCAACAGGCTAATCAAGCAGTCACTACTATTTGAAGGGCAGTCTCTCTGCTCAAGTCTTAATGTTTTTTACAGTACATGCAGCCAGCCAGTAGCGCAGGGGCAACACGTGAGGTGCACGGTGGACCGATGAGGGGCAAATTATAACACACAGTTCATCAGTTTACTCACGGTTAGCAGAAAGCCTCCCTGGACCGGCAGCACAGTGTTGAGGTAGACAGCACGAAATCCTCCAGGGCACGCTCTGTGTAGGGAAACATCAGCCAAGATGGTGGTTGAGGAGCCCTTGATGTTAGGGGTGCTTAGGGTGCTTGTTACGGCTGAGTCCCTTGATGTTTTTTGTCGTGACCCCAGTACCGTTAATGGTCGTACAACCCATAGTGGTAATAATGAGGTAGACAGTGGTGAAATGCAACTCACAACTTTTACTGTTGACAAATTTGGCTGCAGCAGTACAAAAATGCAGTCTCCTGATGTTACAGAGTTGGTTCTGCAAATCCACTGTTTCTAGGCTTTTTAGGTTTTGTTTTGGAGCTTAGCCAGATGTTTTCTGGATCAGTGTAATTTGGTGAGGTTGCCGGAGGCTATGTTATCCTTCACCTGAATATCCCAAAGGTCCTTTATGCCTGGTTTGCGGCTTTTATCCTTTGGATGTATAAGTTCGTTCTTTTGTCCCTTGCTGGACTAAAACTTTTCCTCAGAGCTGAAGTGCTAGATCTGCACTCTCTCTCTCTCTCTCGTTCTTTCTCTCTCTCTCTCTCTGCATCAGTCTTCTAATAACTGATCTACACTCCACACTGATCTTAACTTAACCTGATCTGATCTGTCTCACTAGGCCTGACCTGGGTATATATAAGACCTAAGCTATATCCCCATCTAGTGGTGGGATGTATAAATTACACCTAATCTGCCTGTTAACAGGGATTTTGCAGATACATTAGCACAAAGTTATACCATACTGTACAATACATTGTTAAGACCAAAAAGTACTTTTAAGCAGTGCCCACACACATGTAGTGGGACGCTGCATACCCCCATGGTAAAATGTAAGTCGACCTCAACACATTCTTGACTCGATGTTGTAGCTTCCTGTAAGATATAAAAAAGGGAAAAGTATGCATGCATAGGAAAATAATGCCATAACTCACATCCTAGTACTTCTTTTACCTATAAATAAAATGGGTTAGGCAAGCATATCTCAGACAACAACGAAATGTGACAAATGGGGAAACACTTTTTTTTTTTATTTTTTTTTTTTAATACTGCTGATGTACCGGAAACCCAAATTGTCCATAAAGATGAAGAGAAACAAAAATAAACATCTCAGGAGGCTCACAGGGTATGAGTCCATTCCCTGGGCTTAAGTAAATGTCAAAATGGAATAGCACGGAGGCTCAGGTACGGGAAAGTCTATCTCCGGGTGCAGACTTGAACGTTGAAAACAGGCAAATAGTCCCTTAAAAAGTCCTTTAAGGCAAATGGAACAAGATAACTGTAGATTAGTCCTGTTTCTGGATCGCTGGAATTCCAAACAAATAAAGGGTGTCCTTAACGTTGAATTAACAAGGCCGTAAATTAACTTCTCGGCTGCTGGAGCAGGAAATCTCTGTAACGGACTGGTGGTTGTCCTCTTGTACTCCTTTCAGATCTACAAAGTGGCTGAGACTCTTCAGACCTTGCTTCTGGGGAACTTGAAGTTTCCTGGGTTGCAATAACTTCCGCTTCTGGTTGAAGTGTTGTGGTGTTAGTTTTAGCAGGCACTAAGATGTTGAGCCATGAGGTTAAGAACTATTGCAAAGGATCTGAGGCTAATAATGTTTTTCTTTGTCTTCTTGGGTAATCTCATACGTATCAGTTTCTGGATTGAGATTAGCAGTAATGGTGCTATCTAGTTTGCTGGTTCTATGGTTATTTTTTAACCAGACACAATACCAATTTTGAGAGGTTCTGCCTTGGCAGATTGGTTATAGTCCTTCTGTTGTTTTTCACGGGCATGTCTCATGCGTTGTTAAACAATCTCTTGTGTATCAATCAAACGCCTTTGGTGTTCAGTCACCCAGTTAGTCTTTGGTAGGGGGTTGATGCATCAGGTAGTAGGGTGTATACCCAGTAGAACAATGAATAGTGTTGTTGTAGGTATACATTAGCTGAGACAATAGAGTAGGCCAATAATTTCTTGTAGCAGGTGGGACTGCTCTTAACATTTCAATTAGGATTTGGTTCATCTTTTCACAAAGTCCATTCCCTTAGGGATGATATGCGGTGGTCCTGATTTTCTGACAATTGTGAAAGGTACACAGTTCTTTAAAGAGTTGTGATTCAAAGGCAGATCCCTGATCTGTTAGGATTCTCTCTGGGCATCCATATGGCAACAAGAAATGTTTCCAGAAAGCATCTGCAGTTGTTTTTGCGGTCAAGTCTTTGACAGGCACGGCTACAACAAATTTAGTGTAGTGGTCAATGATGGTCATAGCATATGTATAACCTGAGCGACTTGGTTCCAACTTCACATGAACAATTGCCACTATTTCTAATGGTGTTCTGCTCACAATGGAATGTAAGGGGGCTTTTTGGTCATGTTTCTCATTTCTTCCAACAGCACAGGTAGAACTTTTTCAACACCATTTTTCAATGTCTAATCCAATAGAATCTTCTATGGATGGTGGCTTCTGTTTTCTGCACGCCAAAGTGTCCCGATTGATCATGGTACATCTCCAGAATGATTCTTGCATAACGGCATGTTATTAGTATTTTATATAGACGATACCATGTAATTGGGTCTAAAGTTCTTCTTAATAGTAGGCCCTATTGTAGAAAGAGGTGTTTTCTGTGTCTCCATAATTTTGACAACTCTAGATCAGAATTCTTCCTGCAGATTCTTTCTGGGATTCTTCCACTGGTGAAGAAATCTTGCAGTTATCCTAACACTCTGCTTTCATTTTGTAACTTGATCCATCTTTCTTTGTCCACTTGGGATTTTGGATCCACTTGTTGTTGAAGGTTGAAAACCTTTTTCCCTTTGACAGTGATGATGTCTTGGTGGGAAAAGTTTTTGAAGAAGGATGGCATTTCTACCTCTTCTCAAACATCTTCTTGTGAAGTATGGTCTTCTTTGGTCTGCAGACGGGATAATGCATCCGCATTTTCGTTTGCTTTTCCTGTTCTTTACTTTACGGTAAAATTGTAGTTAGCAGGCCGGGAGGCCCATCTTGGCTCCAACGCTCCTAACTTGGCGGTGTTAAGATGTGCTAGTGGGTTGTTATCTGTGAAGGCCACGAAGGGTGTTGCGGCAAGGTAATCTTAACATTTTTCTGTGACAGCCCACACGAGTGCGAGAAATTCCAATTTGAAGGAACTGTAGTTTTGGTTGTTCCTTTCAGTACCTCTAAGAGATCTACTAGCGTAGGAAATGACTCTTTCTTTACCTTCTTGTACTTGTGACAAAACAGCTCCTAGGCCTTTCTTACTTGCATCTGTGTAAAGATGAAATGGCTGTTGATAATCCAGATAACCTAAGATTGGTGGTTCTGTTAACTTCTTTTTCAGGAGCTGGAAGGCAATTTCTTTTTCAGTGTTCCATTCCACTGGTATTGGAGTTTTCTGGTATCTTTTAGGATGCCCTCTCAAAAGTTCCAATATGGGCTCTGCAATTTGGTGAGGAATGAAACGTCTGTAATATCCTGCGAAACTGAGGAAACTTTTTACTTCCTTCACCGTAGTGGGAGTAGGCCAATTTTGGACTGCGGCTATCTTCTCTGGATCTGGTTTAGCACCTTCAGAGCTGACGATATGCCCTAAGTATTTAACCTCTGGCTTCAGTAGATGACACTTGGAAGGTTTGACTTTTAGTCCATGCTTAATGAGAACTTGAAAAACTTCGGCCAGATGTTTCAAATGGTCTTCATAGGATTTGGAGTAGATGATGAAATCATCTACAGTAAGGTACATAAATATTTGGACATCAACATAATTCTATCATTTTGGGCTCTATACACCACCACAGTGGATTTGAAATGAACAAGATGTGCTTTAACTGCAGACTGTCAGCTTTAATTTGAGGGTATTTACATCCAAATCAGGTGAATGGTGTAGGAATTACAACCGTTTGAATATGTGCCTCCCACTTGTTAAGGGGCCAAAAGTAATGGGACAATGGGATTCTCTTCTGTTACATGGCCAGGTGTGTGTTATTTCCTCATTATCCCAATTACAATCAGCAGATAAAAGGTCCATAGTTCATTTCAAGTGTGCTATTTGCATTTGGAATCTGTTGCTGTCAACTCTCCAAATGACTTCCAAAGAGCTATCACTATCAGTGAAGCTAGCCATCATTAGGCTGAAAAAAACTAAACAAACCCATTAGAGCGATAGCAAAAACATTAGGCATGGCCAAAACAACTGTTTGGAACATTCTTAAAAAGAAGGAACACGCCGTTGAGCTCAGCAACACCAAAAGACTAGGAAGACCACGGAAAACTGTGGTGATGACCAAAGAATTCTTTCTCTGGTCGGGAAAACACCCTTCACAACAGTTGGCCAGATCAAGACCACTCTCCAGGAGGTAGGTGAATGTGTGTCAAAGTCAACAATCAAGAGAAGACTTCACCAGAGTGTATACAGAGGGTTCACCACAAGATGTAAACTATTAGTGAGCTTGAAAAACAGGAAGGCCAGATTAGAGTTTGCCAAACGACATCTAAAAAAGCCTTCACATTTCTGGAACAACATCCTATGGACAGATGAGACCAAGATCAACTTTTACCAGAGTGATGGGAAGAGAAGAGTATAGAGAATGAAAGGAACTGCTCATGATCCTAAGCATACCACCTCATCAGTGAAGAATGGTGGTGATAGTGTCATGGCAAGGGCATGTATGGCTTCCAATGGAACTGGTTCTCTTGTATTTATTGATGATGTGACTGCTGACAAAAGCAGCAGGATGAATTCTGAAGTGTTTCGGGCAATTATATCTGCACATATTCAGCCAAATGCTTCAGAACTCATTGGACAGAGCTTCATAGAGCAAATGGACAATGACCCAAAGCATACTGCAAAAGCAGCCAAAGAGATTTTTAAGGGAAAGAAGTGGAATGTTATGCAATGGCCAAGTCAGTCACCTGACCTGAATCCGATTGAGCATGCATTTCACATGCTGAAGACAAAACTGAAGGGAAAATGCCCCAAGAACAAGCAGGAACTGAAGACAGTTGCAGTAGAGACCTGGCAAAGCATCTCCAGGGATGAAACCCAGCATCTGATGATGTCTATGCATTCCAGACTTTAGGCTGTAATTGACTGCAAAGGATTTGCAACCAAGTATTACAAAGTGAAAGTTTTATTTCTAATTATTATTATTATGTCCCATTACTTTTGGACCCTTAACAAGTGGGAGGCACATATGCAAACTGTTGTAATTCCTACACCGTTCACCTGATTTGGATGTAAATACCCTCAAATTAAAGCTGACAGTCTGCAGTTAAAGCACATCTTGTTCATTTCAAATCCATTGTGGTGGTGTATAGAGCCAAAAATGTTAGAATTGTGTCGATGTCCAAATATTTATGGACCTGACTGTAAGTCAACAGGATGGTTTCAAAATTTTTGTGGCCCAGACAACGCTCCATTAATCTCTGAAAAGTTCCAGGCACATTGCAAGTCCAAAGGACATGCAGTTGAACTCAAATAGGCACATAGGGGTGGTAAATGCAGTCTTCTCGCGATCTTCTGGTGCCATTGGTACTTGCCAGTATCCACTGGTTAAATCAAGAGATGTTTGAGTCTTTCATCTCTTGAATCATTTGCTTCACGGATTGGTACATAGTATGTGGTATAGGCTGATACCTTTCTTTGATCGGTGGGTGTGAACCTGTAGGGATGGAGTGCTTTATGATGTCCACTTCCCCATAGTCTGTAGAATATTTACTGAAGGCACGGTGATGCTCCTTCACGACTTGCAATACTCCTTCCAATTGGTGTTCTGGTGTGGAAGCATCTCCCACATGAAGTTCTTTCCACCAGGGGGTGTTTAAGTTTTGGCCCTCTGGGTGTTGTTTCTTGAGATCTGTAGTCACGCTGATGACATCTTGAAAGGTAACCTGGATCAGTTGTGCAATGGGGCGGTATTTTGTTAATGTTACATTGTGATCACTCAAGTTGAGGAGACGAATAGGCACTTTACCTTCAGAGACGGTTACCAGGCTTCTTGCAGCTCTAACTAGGGGATAGTCTTCCAAGACGACAGACTCTACCAAGGCTTGGTAGTCTTGACCTTGAATTCCTACTACAGCTCGGCACCATAGGAGAGTTTCGGTGTTGGGTTTGAGAATCACAGGTTAATTATCTTGGATACGGACACAGCAGATTTCTCCTTTATAATTGGCGAATCTCTGTTGTGCACTCAGTACACAAATGGTTTGTTGGATTACCTTCTTAGAAGCAAAAGAAGCAGTAGCACTGACTGGTGTAAGGCGTTCAGCATTTGAACATAACAATTCCTGAGGACATTCAGGCCTAGGACTATTGGAGGGTTATTGTTATTTTCTTTCATTTGTACTACAATAATGCCTTGTTGGGATAGAATAGTTCCTCCTACTTAAATAGTAGGTTCCCAGTAACCCAGTATTGGTACAGGTTTGCCGTTACTGGCTATGAAACTCAGCCAGGATTCTGGGGGCTGGGTAAGCTGATTTTGGTCCCAGTATTTCTCAAATGCTGTTTGTTGGATGGTAGTGACTTGGGATCCTGTGTCAACTAGGGCAACAAAAGGAACTCCATTTATTTGAAGTGTCACTTCTGGACGGGATCCTACATATCTTGGTATCCAATAGGGATCTTCTGGACCTATTGCTCTACCTCCCAAAGGGGTGGTCCCTGACCTCGGGGGTCGCCCGTTTAACTGCCAGCAGGTGGCTTCAGTATGGCCTGGCTTGTGACAGTATGTGCAGATAGGCCGTCTGGGGGTACCAGTGCGGTCAGGTGGGCGTCCGCCAAAATTTCTGGAATAAGTCTCTTTATAATCAGGAGATGACCGGCTGTGTTGCTGGCATTACAGCGGATCCAACGGGTTCTGTTGGTGAACTTTTTCCCAGTATACTGATAGCTAATTCTTTGAAGTCTAAGAAAGCAGCACTTGGATGCTGGGCGGCTAACATTCTTAGTTGGCTCTTTAAATTGTCTGTATTGACACCTTCAATAAATTGCTCTTTCAGGGTTTTGTCCTGATTCTCTGCATCACGGGGGTCTACTTGTACAACAGTTCTAAGGGCTTCCTGCAAAGATAATGCAAAGTCTCTGAGTAACTCACCCGTTTGCTGTTTCTTACTGAAGAACCTCATCTTGACCTCTGACACGGTCCTGGGTTCAAAGGTGGTGTAGAGATGTTCAAATATCTGCTCCAGTGTCCTCCTTTCTGAGCTTGGCCAGGACTTCACTTCTCTGAGAGCAGCTCCTTTCAATTGCGCAAGGATAATCTCCATCTGCTGTTCTGGGGATACAGGCTACAATCTGAACACAGCGAGCATTTTTTCTTTAAAGTCCCTTAAAGTGTGAACTTCTCCAGAATACCGTGGGAACCAGGGGGCCCCAAAATAATAAGGCATAGTTAAAGGCATTAAACTTGGTGCTGCAGCAGTTGGCATTGCGCTGGAACCGGCTGTGGCTGCCGCAGGGGGTCCGCGGTGGTCAGCCTGCACGTTATCTTCTTGCACAGACATTCTGACAATAGGTAGATTACAGTTAGGTAGGTTAACTGTGGCTGTAGATACTTTTTATGTGGCGTTGCTATGGGTGACTGCTATCTTGCGGTGTATGGCCCTTTAAATACTTAATACCAGCTGAATACAATACTAAGGCAGCGCTTACTTGAGCTTCTGGTAGCGCTCCTGGCTAGCGGTGCCCTCTTTAGCTTAGTGGGGCAAATCGGAGTACTCACAGACTGTGCACTCTTATTTGCGGGATGGCAGGCAATGCGATCTGCTCCGTTAGCTCGCCTGGATGAGATCACACGATACTTTTTGGATACACGCACATCACACTGTCCTCCCGTGCACGGCGTCCCCCTTTGATGTGGCCATAGGCAGAGGAGGTGGCGCTTCGTTTGCATACAGGGCTGGCCTCTTAGAAACCACACAGTACAGGTAGGATGGGCTTTACCAGACAGTTTTGTATAAGTGGGCGGCACAATCTTTTCCCGCTCTTCAGGGGGTGTTGCTAACTTGTACACAGGGATGACGCAGTATTTCTTTTTAAACAAGAGCTCCGGCGACCATCTTAATTGCATAGAAATAGTCTATTCACTGACAGCAAGCAGTTTTAGTGACACACAAATGTTAGATTTTCTCACTTTTAACACTGCAATTTTGATGCTGGGGACTAGTATAGCACCTCCATATACTTTTCAGATACATAAATGAAAAAAGGAAACTAAAACAAGGAATTACCAATTTAAAAACTAAAGAAGGAAGGTATATGGAAGAAGATAAAGAACTAGCTGACTGCCTCAATGAATACTTCTGTTCAGTTTTTACAAAGGAAAATGAAGGAGAAGGACCTCAGTTAGGAAAGAAGACTAATGAATCTTTTGACGCATGTGTCTTTACAGAGGAAGAGGTTCTAAGTCAACTGTCTAAAATTAATACAAATAAGTCACAGGGGCCTGATGGGATACACCCAAAGCTATTAAAAGAGCTCAGCGGTGAACTAGCAAAACCATTAACAGATTTATTTAACCAATCACTGGCAACAGGAGTCGTCCCAGAAGATTGGAAATTAGCAAATGTTGTGCCCATTCACAAGAAAGGTAGTAAGGAGGAATCGGGCAACTATAGGCCAGTAAGCCTGACATCAATAGTGGGGAAATTAATGGAAACCATACTTAAGGAGAGGATTGTGGACCATCTAAAATCCCATGGATTGAAAGATGAAAAACAGCATGGGTTCACTTCAGGGAGATCATGTCAAACTAATCTTATTGATTTTTTTGATTGGGTGACTAAAATATTAGATGGAGGAGGTGCAGTAGACATCGCTTATCTAGACTTTAGTAAGGCTTTTGATACTGTCCCACATAGAAGGCTTATCAATAAAGTGCAGTCATTGGGCTTGGACTCCCATATTGTTGAATGGATTAGGCAGTGGCTGAGGGACAGACAGCAGAGGGTTGTAGTCAATGGAGTATATTCAGACCAAGGTCTTGTTACCAGTGGGGTACCTCAGGGATCTGTTCTGGGACCCATATTGTTTAATATCTTTATCAGCGAAATTGCAGAAGGCCTCAATGGTAAGGTGTGTCTTTTTGCTGATGATACAAAGATTTGTAACAGGGTTGATGTTCCTGGAGGAATACACCAAATGGAAAAGGACTTAGGAAAACTAGAGGAATGGTCAAAAATCTGGCAACTAAAATGTAATGTTGATAAGTGCAAGATCATGCACCTGGGACGTAAAAACCCAAGTGCAGAATATAAAATCAGTGATACAGTCCTAACCTCAGTATCTGAGGAAAGGGATTTAGGGATCATTATTTCAGAAGACTTAAAGGTAGGCAGACAATGTCACAGAGCAGCAGGAAATGCTAGCAGAATGCTTGGGTGTATAGCAAGAGGAATTACCAGTAGAAAGAGGGAGGTGCTCATGCCGCTCTACAGAGCACTAGTGAGACCTCATTTGGAGTATTGTGCTTAGTACTGGAGACCATATCTCCAGAAGGATATTGATACTTTGGAGAGAGTTCAGAGAAGAGCTACTAAGCTGGTATATGGATTGCAGGATAAAACTTACCAGGAAAGATTAAAGGAACTTAACATGTATAGCTTGGAAGAAAGACGAGACAGAGGGGATATGATAGAAACTTTTAAATACATAAAGGGAATTCACAAGGTAAAAGAGGAAAGAATATTTAAAAGAAGAAAAACTGCTACAAGAGGACATAGTTTTAAATTAGAGGGGCAAAGGTTTAAAAGTAATATCAGGAAGTATTACTTTACTGAGAGATTAGTGGATGCATGGAATAGCCTTCCTGCAGAAGTGGCAGCTGCAAATACAGTGAAGGAGTTTAAGCATGCATGGGATAGGCATAAGGCGATCCTTCATATAAGATAGGGCCAGGGGCTATCCATAGTATTTAGTATATTGGGCAGACTAGATGGGCCAAATGGTTTCTATGTTTTCAAGCGGTTTAAACAGTTCTGTAGCTCAAAAGAGCGCACAATAAGAAAAAGTCTCTCAATCAAATAAAGGGGCTTATTAACATGCAAAAATTTCTCAAATATGGCGCAAGGGTTAATATCCTGTTCGTGACGTCAAGAAAACTATATGCAGCCAGCAAGTAGCACAAGGGCAACACGTGAGGTGCACGGTGGACCGATAAGGGGCCAAATTATAGCACACAGTTCATCAGTTTACTCACGGTTAGCAGAAAGCCTCCCTGGGCCGGCAGCACAGTGTTGAGGTGGACAGCACTGAAAGAAATCTGCTTCTTAATGCACCCTGGTTCTTCCTTTGTTTGTCACAAACAGGTACCCGGAGAACTAGTCTCAATAAGATACACACAGGCTTGTTTCTGAAACCGTTCTGCTTTTAATTCTCGTGATTCACATACTCACTGTTGCTGGGCAGACTCCATTCCCTATATGGACATAAGGCTAATGTAAACATATTCTCCCTCTAGAATGATGTCATCCAGCATCCTGTCCCGCATACAGATCAAATAGCTTATTCTATTTAACCCTTCAATTCCCTCTTAAGTTATGAATATGACTTATCTTCTTTCTCTCATAGAGAGGTAAGTAGCATATGATTGTCCAGGGTCTGTGGGTTTTGAACACATTACGCAAAACATCTGTATGAGGGAAGGGATACATTGGATACAACAACATATAACAATCAAGGAAGCAATAATAATTATAATACTGATAAATAATGTTTTCAACCAACTCAAATCCGGCAGCCAGCTCAATAACCAGTCCCACCAAGAGGATGAATCAACATCTTTCTAGATATTATTAGCAATTTCATGTAACCCTTGGATATGGGACTGGATTGATCTGGAATGATCAGATAAATTAAAGCAACACATTCCTTTAAAATCTTGACATCCTATATTATGTTTAAGTAACAAATAATCCACAGCAAATCTAGTTTCTAGCACTGCTCCTCTTATGCCTTGTATATCTAAAAGCATATCTGATAAGGCAATAGAGGTATGATTCAGAAATTTAGCCAAGTCACATGCAATAGAATTTATAGTACGAGTATTATATATAGCCAGTCTAGGCACTCCTAATATAGAGGCGCCAAAACTTGTATATTCTGTATGGCTGAGAAGGGGTAAAGTAGAGTCATAGTCTTCTGATAAAGTCTTGGTAACCGATCTGTAAGATCTCCTGATAGGGGGTTGACTGGGAAGGGCCAAAGTCAGCCTGGATAACGCACAGGGACCTCCAATAACATTAGCAGGAATGTAATTGTAAGTGCTGTTACCACAAGACAAAAAACATCCCTTAGGGAGCATTATATTATAGATGAAACTGGGAGTCACAATAGTCTTATTACAACTCATGGAATTATAAAGAGAGCTAGCAAGTCTACTATTATTTTTACAGGTGTTGTCAATATAATCATATGCACTATTCTTAGGTAATCCACTTTTTATGTCTCTACCATCACAATATAAAGTCATATCCTGGGAAAAGTTAAAACAAGTTTCTGCTGCAGTCACATTAATAGTATTTATTCTTATATTATCCCTGCTATTTCCTAATTTCTGACACTCCCCACAGAAGTCATACAAGGGAATAAAAGATTGTATATTGTTAGCCATCGACCAGACTTCAAGGATGGATTCATCGGGTGTAGGCACAGCAATAACACATGTTTGTATAAGATCCCGTGGGCTCTGTAAGTCTTTAAGGCACAATGAACTATCATTTAGGGCATTTGCCATCCTGACTATACTATTCTGTTCAGAATAAAAGGGAACGGGAACAAAGGGATCTTGCTCCTGAGCTCTTTTACTTACTGACTGATTATTTGGTGCACCGCAGAAGAAACTCATCTCCTCTGGGTGATAAATACATGTAGTAATAAGCCAGACTGGCAAGAAAACACAAAGATTAATAATTATCAGCAGACAAACAAATCTCCCAGAATATTGTGGGGTCATCATTTTCAGCCTGTGGCAAGGCACTTTTCAGGGAAACTTCTTCTGAGCGCCCCTCTTTGTTCACGGAATTCACACCTACTTCACCCTCTTTGTCTTTGTCTGTCACCGGAGAAGAAGCCTCAGGGACCCTTTTCACTCTGCTAGCGTGAATCCAGATTGGAGCCTCTTCTGTGAGAATCGCTGTTCTGGTGATTGCTACCACTCGTGTGGGTGGTTCAAACGGGAACTCATTCTGTTTTCGTCCTTTTGCAAGGCGCTGGACTATCACCACGTCTCCTGGTTGGAAAGGATGCGTAGGTTCCTGTGGAGAGAAAGGAGAGGCACGAGCAACATCTTGTTCATTTTGATCTAAGACTTGGTATATTAAAAAAAATCTCACTGAATGAGGTCAGTGGTTGCCTGTGCTCCCCTATGGCCAAGACCATGATATTGTGAAATTAAAATTTGTTATTTTTATTTACTACTCCCGAAAAGCACATTTTATTTTTATTCACTACTCCCAGCCTCCCCCCCCCCCCCCCCAGATGCAGCAGAGTAGTTGGAACTAATTTTGCACACCCATAATCACCAAGTGATTAATTGGTGAGAGGAGTAGGAATTGCATTACTATCTACTCTTACACATGTGATACTACCCTTAGCCATGATAGATCATGGAACATGTTTGCTATGAGGCAATAGAAGCAGATCCTAAGGATTGTAGGGATCCAGAATTTGATTGTGGGGTGTTAATTCCCTATGGGCGTTTCATTTGAAGGCTGAACATTTGTAGCTCCTCCCACAGGCGAGGAATTGGGCAAGTACATACAAAGTCTTTCCTCCCCCCTCTAGTGGGGAGGACTGATAGGCAGCCACGCCCAACGTAGGTCTTTGTTTAATACACCTTTAACAACATGGAGGGACAAAATTAACTTCACTCAAGCCTAGCCAACACTAGACCTTCCCAGATGATTCTTAAGATCATACACAAAGGCAGCACTTAGGATTTACTCATGTATAGCCAAAGAAAGCTCAAAAAACCAAATCCACCCAACTTTCCTAGAGTCTATTGAAAACTTTCTCCACACTCTCTGTTCTGATGCATATTCAGACAATGTGACTGACTGATGTAAATCCCCAGCTCCACATTGGACTAAACACTCCAAATCTCACCAATAATATGAGAAAACTCTCAATATTTTAACAAATTGTCTATAAAGCAGCATAAGTACTCTGAATTTGGAATTCTATTCATCAGGGCAAAATTGATGTTACTACTGGGTGTGGTAGATGTCATACATCATACAATGATGCAGACATCCCAACACTTTCACTCATATCTGAATAAGGACTCAAAATAGGTGCAACCTTAGATTGATAGGATTGGACACTTCCAATTGGCATCATGGAGCAATCACTGCGGGCACTTCCTTAACTAGTGTAACATACTATTTGAAAAGATTATTTGCAAACATCATTGGATCTAATCCAATGCTGGAGCCCTGTCTGGAAGATCTATAGATAACATACATTAGTATCTTTACAGTCTGCAGATGCATTACCAATTATCAGTCCCCCCCCCCCAACCCTGAATTCCTTAGGGGGGGTTTCAGTGAGACCACAGGAGTGGGATGTGAATACATGATGGGAGGGGTTCTTTTTGAGAACACTTTCCAGAGTGCAAACAGGAGAAGTTCTTGTGGAACTACAAGAGCCATAAAGTCACAGCAGATGTGGTGGGGGACCTAGGGTGATAGGCGTAGCCATCTCAGCGACCATAGCACAGGCTGCCAAACTCCTGAGACACGCAGGCATGCCCTGAACCTGTACGGGAACAACTTTTGAGAAAAAAGCAACAGGGCAGAATTTGCCTCCATAATCTTGCGTCAGGACTCCTGCCATGGTTTTACAATTGTCCCTGGCAAATAAGTGAAACATCATGCCATAGTCGGGTAGGCCCAAACCAGGACTTGAAACCATCACACATTTCAAATGACTAAAAGCTTGTAACATTTCATCAGACCATTTAACGAAGTCAGGCATCTCAGTATTAGTCACTTGTCTCAGAATATTATCATAGTAGGAACAATCAGCAATCCATTGGCGGCAGTAACCAATCATGCCAAGAAAGGTCAACATGTCTTTCTTGGTTTGTGGGTGGGGCAGACACAGTACGGAGGTAATTCTGGCATGGCTGATTTTCTTCTCACCTTTACTGATAACAAAGCCCAAATACTCAACACTTTCCATACACCATTGTAATTTCTTCCTAGAAACTTTGTGACCACATTCACATAACCACAGTAATAAACTAACACAGTCTGCCTGGCAGGCCTCTCGAGTAGGGCTACATATGAGGAGATCGTCCACATATTGTAGAAGGACAGAACCATGAGGGGCAGTCCAAGGGCGCAGTGTAACTTGGAGGACAATGGAGTAGACTATTGGGGAGTCTACATAACCCTGAGGCATTCTACACCAGGTATACTGGCGAAATTTAAATGTAGAGGCAAAAAGTGGCCGTGTCTTCTTGTCAACTGGGACAGAAAAAAATGCATTTTTTAAATCAATAACAGAAAAACTCTGCATGGGCAGGAATAGCTGATAGCAGAGATGGTATGTCTGGAACCACAGGGACTATGGGTATAATAACAATCTTATTAATATCATCTATCTAAATAGGTTTCTCTAACAATGTGTCCTCCACAGTCATAAAAGTGAACTGTTCCTCAAGGTCACTGTCCTCATCATGATGAGGTATATGTTCAGGTTAGGGAAAATACTTTTGTGATCTAAGGCGCATGGGAGCTATGACATCCACAGTGTTAGAGATGTGTGAATTTTATTCTATATTATTTTTATCTCTAGGACTGTAACTGGTTAATCTTAAATTGTTACAAATTTCTTCTAATCTCAGGAGCCTCCCCCCTCTCCTTTCTGCTGCTACTCGATCTCTGTCTATGCAACGCTATGAGGAGAGGAAGGAGGGCAGGGAGCTGCGCTGTGGTTAGCGTTAGAATTCTATCTCCCTGATATAAATGGTATAAAGTATACGTTCCACCTATCAAAATTAAATCACTGTCGTTGGGAACGCTATAAGACTGTTAAAACTGTTGTTTTATTGATCACAAGGGGAAGGGGGAGGGAAAACTAACCTATATTAAAATTCCAGGACACCATCCATGCAGTATAAGGTCGATGAATAGGACCAAAAGAGCCGCGGATTGCGGTAATTGCAGCTGTGGATGGGGTCACTAGAAATACCGCAGGCTAGTGCTGTACTGCCGATTGGAGCATGGGGCCATAGGGCCGTGCTATTTCAATTCCACAGGAGTAGGCACTATTGCGCGGTCACGGTGCTCTGAACCACTACCAGCTGGTGGATCCCTGGACTAAAATTAATCATGGACTAATCCAGTGATAAACATCTGCCTGCAAAAGCCGATCTCAATTGAATCCATCCGTTCATGTTGAAACAGATGTCTAAGAATCGGCCCTGCAAGCACGAATCAGTGGATCTAAACTAAAGCTGGGTGGATCAGAAAAAGCTGAATTGCAATTGCTCATCAATCTGCAGAGGGCTCAACTGCAGTGTGAGCGCAATGCAGACACATATGAAATTAAATTCATCCCCACACCACACTCGACGCGTTTCGCCTTAATAGGCTCGTCAGGAGCATGATGGTGTGAATATCGGGACAATCAATCCAAGCTGCTAAGCCTCAGTTACAGAGACTGCAGCTGTAAGTACGAGGTGGCCGAACACGGCCGCTCAGATGCACGAGATATAAGGAGAGTCCTCCTCCCCTCTGCTGAGCCACGCCTACAGGGCGGCCAATGAGGATACAGGAGGCGCGGCAATCGCCGCATCATCCGTCCCGCCCCCATTGTGCCGCCCCCTCTGTGAGGCCGGCCCAGAGGAATGTCACAACACTCCTGCATTATGATTTGAGGTGATGTATATGGCGACTTGTTGATCCGGCAGCAAAGGTACAGCAGCGATCGGGGCAAGGATCTCAAAGTGGTAAACCCTGACTTGTATTGTATTGAGGACAAAAACCGGCATAATAACACTATGGTTGGGCGGATATACGTGATGAATATGCATGGTGATTCCTGTATGGGTAACAAAGGCAATGTTTGGTGTAGTATACTATAAACAGTCTACAACCATTGATTACACTTACATACCCCAGCTATCTAAAGATCCTGTCAGTGGCCTAGGTAATCACATTAGTACTTGGACACAGGGATCACGGGTAGTGTGTTATCACTCCTAAATTTTCACTGCTGCCCACCAGATTTAGGGATCTAGAGGAAACACACAAAGGAATTATACTCATTTAATCCCTGGGGCTGGAGCGCATATAGGCGATAAATCCACTGTGTTTCTTTTTGTAGTAAACGCCTGTCGAAGTCACCTCCTCTTGGTGATCTTCTGACTACTTCCACAGCCTGAAATTTAATGACATCCACATCACCATTATGCATAGTTGATATATGTCTGGCAATAGGGGTATCAGCCCCTTTGCGGATGTCATTTAGGTGTTCCGCTATTCTTCTACGGAATTCCCTTGTGGTTTTACCCACATATTGTTTACTGCAAACACAAGTGGCCAAATATACCAGGCCTCTCGTTTTGCAATTGACAAATGATCTGATATTGAACCTCTGTTCAGTGACGCTACAGATGAATGTGGCGCCAGTCTGGATTGCTGGGCAGGCCACGCAACCACCACAGCGAAAGGTGCCTTTGAGACTGGTACTCAACCACGTAGATGTGGTCGGAGCCTGAAAGAAGCTATGAACCAGGCGATCTCTCAAACTACGTCCACGTCTATACGTAATCAGAGGTAAGTCGCCTATCATGTCTCCAATATCGGGGTCAGATTTTAAAATACCCCAATAGGTTGTCAGCAACTCTCGTACTGTGTTGTGCGCTTCATCATATGTGGCTATGATGCGCAACTGGTCCATTTCCACCGATCCTGGCCTGGGGGTAAGGAGGGTATCCCGGTTTTGTGCCAGTGAATGCTGGTATGCCTTGGTTAGTACATGTTGCGGGTACCCCCTACTCCTAAATCTAGTTCGCAGGTCACTGGATGCCGTTCTAAAGTCCGACATGCTGGAGCAGTTGCGTCTTACCCGAAGGTATTGCCCTTTTGGAATTCCCCTCTTCAGGGGCAGGGGGTGGCAACTGTCCCAACTAAGGAGGCTGTTGGTCGCAGTCTCTTTGCGGAACAGCCGTGTGCCAATGTTACCCATCCTGTCACTGAAGACGGTCAAATCCAGAAAGTTGATTTGAGATTCATGAATCTCCGATGTGAAGAATAATCCCATAGTGTTTACATTAAGGTCTGAGACAAACCGATCGAAGTCCTCAACACTCCCAGACCATAAAATCAACACATCATCGATGAAGCGTAACCACAAATTAATGTGGCCAGCCCATCTCTGATTGTCCGCGAACACAACCTCACGTTCCCACCAGCCCAGGTAGAGATTTGCGAAGGTCGGGGCACAGGGGCTCCCCATCGCCACTCCCCTGAGCTGGTGGTACATGCGATGATCAAAAATAAAACAGTTGTGTTCAAGGACAAACTTCATAAGTTCAAGAATAAACTCGTTATGCTGCCAGCAATGGGTGCCACGTTGGCTAAGAAATGAGGCCACAACTTCACACCCCCTGTCATGGGGTATGGAACTGTACAAGGCCTCGACATCCAGGCTTGCCAGCATAACGTTCTCACCAAGATGTATTCCTTCTACTTTTTTGATCACATCCATAGAATCACGTACATACGAGGATAGGGATACCGCAAAGGGTCGTAAAATCCTATCCACGTATGTACTTATTGGATGTGTCAAACTCCCAGTCCCTGACACAATGGGACGTCCCTTTAACGGGGAAAGTCCCTTGTGCACCTTGGGTAGTCCATAGAAACAAGGGATCTGGGGATGTTTGGGAAACAAAAAATCAAACTCAGACCTACTGATAAGGGCATGATCGTGTGCTGTGTCCAAGAGGTTCTTCAATTGCCTCCTGAACATCTCCGTTGGATTAGATTCCAGCACACGATAGCAGGATACATCACTGAGAATGTTAAGACACATGGTCTTATACTGCTCACAATTCATAACGACAATGTTCCCTCCCTTGTCCGAAGGTTTAATGACAAGGGAGTTGTCGCCTTCCAGTGAGATAAGGGCATCAATCTCCCTTTTACGGAGATTGGGCTCAGTTCCCCTGGATGTGTCAAGCATTCTCAGTTGATCTGTCACGACCTTAAGAAAGATGTCAGGTGGTGTGCCATCACTAAGGGGCGGGTTTTTGGTAGAGGGCAATTTGAGGTCCGTAAATGGACCCTCACCCACATCCCTACTCCCTTCCTCCATCAGGGATGCCAATAATTGGACATCAGGTAGGTCCTGTATATCAACACCCAATTCATTGCATTGTTGTTGGTTATGTGTCGCAAAGAATTTTTTCCATTTCAGTTTCCTTACGAATAGGGTCAAATCCTTGACCCATTCGAAGGAGCTAAACGAGCAGGTGGGAACAAATGATAGACCCTTGCTAAGCAGTTCCAATTCTACCTCCGTAAGGGACCTATCAGACAAGTTGATAATTTGCAACCTATCCTTAGACCTGTCTTTCAATGGAGAATCCACAGTCTCATAACAAGTAGCACCCATTCTCTGATGGCGTGCTATTGATTTTTGCTGTTTCTGAGGCTGTAGGATCTCGTAGTTTGGTTCCCTAAAAAACCCCCCCGTGATCTGGAATTCCTACCTCTACCTCCTCTCCCTCTGGGTCCCTTGTTAGAGGGCTGGAAGATGGGGTATTGGCTATTCTGGTAGGAAGTGCCTTCCAATTCAGTCTCGCCCTCTGAGGATGAAGGTTCTGTCTCAACCTCAAGAGTCCTTGCGGTTTTGGTCGCAAAATCAAGAATGTGCCCTTCTTTAAAGTCCGCCTTGTCTCTTAAGAATTGGGAATGTTTGCGCTCTTTGAGATGGAAGGAAGGGGATCCGCATACCTCTGGGAAAAATATTGCTTGAGAGTGATGGCAGGCTTTCTGGCAGCGGGTATTTGTAGTGAAAAATGGGATGAGGAGGCTAAAGTGGTTTTCTCTGAGGCAGATCTACCCCCCACCAACCGCACATTAAGCATCACTGGTTCATTTAAACTACTCACCAAAATCTACAAAGACCAAGTCAGAGGGTGGTGGGAAATTCAAACCCTTGAAACCTATATTCAACACCAAATAGTTCCCAGAGGTATGCGGATCCCCTTCCTTCCATCTAATAGAATTCAGTCCTCAGAGTTCCGCAAGAAGTGGGAAAAAGAGGCTGTGGGAAGTTCCCTTAGACTTATGGCATTATTGTTGGAGGAGGAAAAGGCCCTGTATACTAAGAATACCACATTGTTGCAGGAGCAGATTGCAGAAGTGAGCAAATTCTCCAGTAACTCTGATTTTACACGTAAGGAGGTCTTTTTGCAACAGACGGTGGAACGATTCACAGCCCAGCTCAAAGAGCGCAAACATTCCCAATTCTTAAGAGACAAGGCGGACTTTAAAGAAGGGCGCATTCTTGATTTTGCAACCAAAACCGCAAGGACTCTTGAGGTTGAGACAGAACCTTCATCCTCAGAGGGCGAGACTGAATTGGAAGGCACTTCCTACCAGAATAGCCAATACCCCATCTTCCAGCCCTCTAACAAGGGACGCAGAGGGAGAGGAGGTAGAGGTAGGAATTCCAGATCACGGGGGGGGGTTTTTAGGGAACCAAACTACGAGATCCTACAGCCTCAGAAACAGCAAAAATCAATAGCACGCCATCAGAGAATGGGTGCTACTTGTTATGAGACTGTGGATTCTCCATTGAAAGACAGGTCTAAGGATAGGTTGCAAATTATCAACTTGTCTGATAGGTCCCTTACGGAGGTAGAATTGGAACTGCTTAGCAAGGGTCTATCATTTGTTCCCACCTGCTCGTTTAGCTCCTTCGAATGGGTCAAGGATTTGACCCTATTCGTAAGGAAACTGAAATGGAAAAAATTCTTTGCGACACATAACCAACAACAATGCAATGAATTGGGTGTTGATATACAGGACCTACCTGATGTCCAATTATTGGCATCCCTGATGGAGGAAGGGAGTAGGGATGTGGGTGAGGGTCCATTTACGGACCTCAAATTGCCCTCTACCAAAAACCCGCCCCTTAGTGATGGCACACCACCTGACATCTTTCTTAAGGTCGTGACAGATCAACTGAGAATGCTTGACACATCCAGGGGAACTGAGCCCAATCTCCGTAAAAGGGAGATTGATGCCCTTATCTCACTGGAAGGCGACAACTCCCTTGTCATTAAACCTTCGGACAAGGGAGGGAACATTGTCGTTATGAATTGTGAGCAGTATAAGACCATGTGTCTTAACATTCTCAGTGATGTATCCTGCTATCGTGTGCTGGAATCTAATCCAACGGAGATGTTCAGGAGGCAATTGAAGAACCTCTTGGACACAGCACACGATCATGCCCTTATCAGTAGGTCTGAGTTTGATTTTTTGTTTCCCAAACATCCCCAGATCCCTTGTTTCTATGGACTACCCAAGGTGCACAAGGGACTTTCCCCGTTAAAGGGACGTCCCATTGTGTCAGGGACTGGGAGTTTGACACATCCAATAAGTACATACGTGGATAGGATTTTACGACCCTTTGCGGTATCCCTATCCTCGTATGTACGTGATTCTATGGATGTGATCAAAAAAGTAGAAGGAATACATCTTGGTGAGAACGTTATGCTGGCAAGCCTGGATGTCGAGGCCTTGTACAGTTCCATACCCCATGACAGGGGGTGTGAAGTTGTGGCCTCATTTCTTAGCCAACGTGGCACCCATTGCTGGCAGCATAACGAGTTTATTCTTGAACTTATGAAGTTTGTCCTTGAACACAACTGTTTTATTTTTGATCATCGCATGTACCACCAGCTCAGGGGAGTGGCGATGGGGAGCCCCTGTGCCCCGACCTTCGCAAATCTCTACCTGGGCTGGTGGGAACGTGAGGTTGTGTTCGCGGACAATCAGAGATGGGCTGGCCACATTAATTTGTGGTTACGCTTCATCGATGATGTGTTGATTTTATGGTCTGGGAGTGTTGAGGACTTCGATCGGTTTGTCTCAGACCTTAATGTAAACACTATGGGATTATTCTTCACATCGGAGATTCATGAATCTCAAATCAACTTTCTGGATTTGACCGTCTTCAGTGACAGGATGGGTAACATTGGCACACGGCTGTTCCGCAAAGAGACTGCGACCAACAGCCTCCTTAGTTGGGACAGTTGCCACCCCCTGCCCCTGAAGAGGGGAATTCCAAAAGGGCAATACCTTCGGGTAAGACGCAACTGCTCCAGCATGTCGGACTTTAGAACGGCATCCAGTGACCTGCGAACTAGATTTAGGAGTAGGGGGTACCCGCAACATGTACTAACCAAGGCATACCAGCATTCACTGGCACAAAACCGGGATACCCTCCTTACCCCCAGGCCAGGATCGGTGGAAATGGACCAGTTGCGCATCATAGCCACATATGATGAAGCGCACAACACAGTACGAGAGTTGCTGACAACCTATTGGGGTATTTTAAAATCTGACCCCGATATTGGAGACATGATAGGCGACTTACCTCTGATTACGTATAGACGTGGACGTAGTTTGAGAGATCGCCTGGTTCATAGCTTCTTTCAGGCTCCGACCACATCTACGTGGTTGAGTACCAGTCTCAAAGGCACCTTTCGCTGTGGTGGTTGCGTGGCCTGCCCAGCAATCCAGACTGGCGCCACATTCATCTGTAGCGTCACTGAACAGAGGTTCAATATCAGATCATTTGTCAATTGCAAAACGAGAGGCCTGGTATATTTGGCCACTTGTGTTTGCAGTAAACAATATGTGGGTAAAACCACAAGGGAATTCCGTAGAAGAATAGCAGAACACCTAAATGACATCCGCAAAGGGGCTGATACCCCTATTGCCAGACATATATCAACTATGCATAATGGTGATGTGGATGTCATTAAATTTCAGGCTGTGGAAGTAGTCAGAAGATCACCAAGAGGAGGTCACTTCGACAGGCGTTTACTACAAAAAGAAACACAGTGGATTTATCGCCTATATGCGCTCCAGCCCCAGGGATTAAATGAGTATAATTCCTTTGTGTGTTTCCTCTAGATCCCTAAATCTGGTGGGCAGCGGTGAAAATTTAGGAGTGATAACACACTACCCGTGATCCCTGTGTCCAAGTAGGATGACCATAGGTGTCTCTATGCCATTAGTTGGCACTAATGTGATTACCTAGGCCACTGACAGGATCTTTAGATAGCTGGGGTATGTAAGTGTAATCAATGGTTGTAGACTGTTTATAGTATACTACACCAAACATTGCCTTTGTTACCCATACAGGAATCACCATGCATATTCATCACGTATATCCGCCCAACCATAGTGTTATTATACCGGTTTTTGTCCTCAATACAATACAAGTCAGGGTTTACCACTTTGAGATCCTTGCCCCGATCGCTGCTGTACCTTTGCTGCCGGATCAACAAGTCGCCATATACATCACCTCAAATCATAATGCAGGAGTGTTGTGACATTCCTCTGGGCCGGCCTCACAGAGGGGGCGGCACAATGGGGGCGGGACGGATGATGCGGCGATTGCCGCGCCTCCTGTATCCTCATTGGCCGCCCTGTAGGCGTGGCTTAGCAGAGGGGAGGAGGACTCTCCTTATATCTCGTGCATCTGAGCGGCCGTGTTCGGCCACCTCGTACTTACAGCTGCAGTCTCTGTAACTGAGGCTTAGCAGCTTGGATTGATTGTCCCGATATTCACACCATCATGCTCCTGACGAGCCTATTAAGGCGAAACGCGTCGAGTGTGGTGTGGGGATGAATTAAATATCATATGTGTCTGCATTGCGCTCACACTGCAGTTGAGGTCTGCGGTTCTCAGCCCTCTGCAGATTGATGAGCAATTGCAATTCAGCTTTTTCTGATCCACCCAGCTTTAGTTTAGATCCACTGATTCGTGCTTGCAGGGCCGATTCTTAGACATCTGTTTCAACATGAACGGATGGATTCAATTGAGATCGGCTTTTGCAGGCAGATGTTTATCACTGGATTAGTCCATGATTAATTTTAGTCCAGGGATCCACCAGCTGGTAGTGGTTCAGAGCACCGTGACCGCGCAATAGTGCCTACTCCTGTGGAATTGAAATAGCACGGCCCTATGGCCCCATGCTCCAATCGGCAGTACAGCACTAGCCTGCGGTATTTCTAGTGACCCCATCCACAGCTGCAATTACCGCAATCCGCGGCTCTTTTGGTCCTATTCATCGACCTTATACTGCATGGATGGTGTCCTGGAATTTTAATATAGGTTAGTTTTCCCTCCCCCTTCCCCTTGTGATCAATAAAACAACAGTTTTAACAGTCTTATAGCGTTCCCAACGACAGTGATTTAATTTAGAATTCTATCTCCCACTGATGCTTTGAAGATGATGTGTGCACTGTGAAAGGATGCTAGAGTGTTATCTCTTCTTCTCCTATCTCTTCTTCCTTTTGAGCCAATGAAATAATGCCTGGGCCTCAAAGAACTGCCCTTTTAATCTAAGTTATCTTTTGGAAGGAATGGATATATCTATGGGATATTTCGTAAAGTAGGGAGGAGGGGGCTTCTGAGGTGAACCCCTTGTCAATTCTTTTTCTAACTCATGTTTCCTTTTATATCCCTCCTGGTTCTCTGCCTTCTGTTTCTTAACCTTATTATTTGGTCTATTATACCAATATGGTGCATAAGTAAGCCAAAGTTCCCCTCCCAAATTCATATACTGCAGGTCCCACTGGGGGTCTGGACCATAATATGGGTAAGCGTCAGTGTCACCCAAACATAATACTTTTACCATGTCCATATGGAAGGTGTTATTAGCCCCTTCCTGAGGGAACTAATTTATACTCTTCATCCCCTCTGTCCATCCTGCCATATTATCCACCCAGGGAGTAACTAAATAATAATCAGTACCACAGACCTGGGCTACATAATCCTTACATGTTTCTCCTACATACAGAGGGAGGGGGGGTGGAGAGACCTTTCCTTGCTTTGCACCCATTTCTTATAGCTTAATTGAGACGGAAGCAGAGCTGAACTCTCCCTAGGACTGGCTGTACTGAACCGTAAAGACTCCGACAATCCTGTCAACTGGGTTAGAGGACCTATGTCTATGCTCAACTTCCTCCTCAACGGACTGTTAGTATTATTATCCCTTCAAGCTGTCACTTGCATTCACCAGTTTTGAGTTAGCGCGTTTCCCCTTGCCAAAAAAGTGGGGCGTCTTACAGTTATCCAGGACACACACAATAAAGTTAGTACAGTTTTCACAGTATAATTTGCTGCTTACCTTCAGCATAAAAATTACTTAATGCTTCATAACATCATAACATACAAGAGAGCATAAAGAAAGCGACAGATAAGAAGCGATAGAAATTTGCTGACAAGAAAAAAACAAAAAACAGGGTGCAGACACTATTTGAATTCTTCCCAAAAGAATTCCACTTTTAAATCCTTCCCTAAAGAATTCCTCTTTTAAATTCTTCCCTAAAGAATTTATCTGTTAGACTTGGCCAGTAGTCTATTTATAGTCTATCTTGCCTAAAGATAGGTACTATTCATTTCAGTGTGTCTGAAGTGGATTCAAAATAGAAGCAACAGCATGTTTTTGTTCGGAAAGCATCGGAATGTCCCCAGTCGTTAACAACAGGAATATTCCGTACTTACCCGAGATGCTGTATTGTTCTATCCCGGCCGAGCCCCCAGCTGAAAGAAATCTGCTTCTTAATGCACCCTGGTTCTTCCTTTGTTTGTCACAGACAGGTACCCGGAGAACTAGTCTCAATAAGATACACACAGGCGTGTTTCTGAAACCATTCTGCTTTTAATTCTCGGGATTCAGCACCTTTATAGACATTCCTCCACACATATTGGAAACAGATATGATTCACATATTCACTGTTGCTGGGCAGACTCCATTCCCTGTATGGACATAAGGCTAATGTAAACATATTCTCCCTCTAGAATGATGTCACCCAGCATCCTGTCCCGCATACAGATCAAATAGCTTATTCTATTTAACCCTTAAAGCACAAAATCCTCCGGGGCACACTCTGTGTAGGGAAGCATCAGCCAAGATGGTGGTTGAGGTGCCCTTGATGTAAGGGGCGCTTAGAGTGCTTGTTGCGGCTGAGTCCCTGATTGTTTTTGTCGTGACGCCAGTACCGCTAATGGTGTTACAACCAATAGTGGTAATAATGAGGTAGACAGTGGTGAAATGTAACTTACAACTTTTACTGTTGATGAATTTGGTTGCAGCAGTACAAAAATGCAGTCTCCTGATGTTACAGAGTTGGTTCTGCAAATCCACTGTTTCTAGGCTTTTCAGGTTTTTGTTTTGGAGCTTAGCCGGATGTTTTCTGGATCAGTGTAATTTGGTGAGGTTGCCGGAGGCTATGGTATCCTTCACCTGAAAATCCCAAAGATCCTTTATGCCTGGTTTGCGGCTTTTATCCTTTGGATGTATAAGTCCGTTCTTTTGTCCCTTGCTGGACTAAAATTCCTCAGAGCTGAAGTGCTAGATCTGTACTCTCTATCTCTCTCTCTCTCCCTGCATCAGTCTTCTAATAACTGATCTACACTCCACACTGGTCTTAACTGAACCTGATCTGTCTCACTAGGCCTTACCAGGGTATATATAAGACCTAAGCTATATCCCCATCTAGTGGTGGGATGTATAAATTACACCTAATCTGCCTATTAACAGGGATTTTGCTGATACATTAGCACAAAGTTATACCATACTGTACAATACATTGTTAAGACCAAAAAGGACTTTTAAGCAGTGCCCACACACATGTAGTGGGACGCTGCATACATTTTATTAGGGGCAATTTTTACAGTATACCCTCAGTAGGCAGTTTTAGGAGATAGCAGACTGGCAGGGTTGCATTTATTGAGCTCTAGTCCAACAAGTATCAGGTTTGGGCCTACCCTGTTACAGTATCCAGGCTTACATTACTCAGCGTGGTCTTCTCACTGGAGTAAATCACTCACTCAGATGGACTAGTCTGTGGCACAGTAATCAAGAACAGGCCCACTGCATAAGCTGTAGTCTGTAACCATCCCATTGGATCTCAAGGTTTCTCTACCTCTTATAGCAGGCCCAGCTGCAACCACTTCCAACTACAGTAACTAGCAGCAGGTGCTCTTTGACTCAGCAGCACTTACACCAGATAAACATATACTAGCTAACTGACAACAAGGCACTCCAGTTCCTCCTATTTATGACCATTCTACTTAGAATGAATCCTGGGGGACACAACGCTACAACATCTGTATGTGTGACCTGTAATCTCTGTCAAGTGTCTACCACTACAGTCTTAGGGAGAGTTTCCATCACCATTTAAATTTCTGTTCTTCTGATCCATCAATGGATCCTGTGCAAGCACATTTGGCATCCGTTTTAGCCATTTCCGTCTGAGATCCATTTTTTTTATGGAAAAAATTACAGTATGCATTTTTTTTGTATCTTAAAAAACAGATCTCAGACGGAAATGGCTCAAACAGATGGCAAATGTGCATTACTGATGCACAGCATCTGTTTTTTAATAGATCAGTTTATGTTTTTTTTTACAGGATTAGTTTTTTTTTTACAGGATCCTGTTTTTTTTTTCCTTCTGTTTTTCTGAAAGATCAGAAGAACGAAAAATGAAACAGTGATGTGAACTCTCCCTCAAAGGTTCAATACATCTGATGTATGTGCAGTGACCCACCAGGTCACTCCTAGTGGTTAAAACTAATATATCCTTTCAGAAGTTATGTGATATGATATATATTTATATTAGGTTCTGCGCTGTTTTATAATGCTTTATACTATCTTACTATATACTATCTGCACAAGCTGTAAACTAAATCATGGGTTAATCCTGCCACTGGCATGCTGTTTTTAGAAGGAAAGGTGAGTAGAGATGAGCGAATTTCTTAAAAGTTCGATTCGGCTGATTCGCCGAATTTCACAAAAAAAATTTGCTTTGTGACGAACTACATTTTTTTGTAATTAGCTGGTGCAATGACAGGGAGCTGCAATAGCACCACCCCCATCATTGTACCCCTCAGATGCCGCATTCATACATGATGGCAGCATCTGAGTGTAAAATTAACAATAAGATCTCGGCCGAAATCCTGAGTGGCACGAGATTACGTCACCACGCCAGCTGGCGTGGTGACATATGACGTCATCACGTCGGACGGCGTGATGATGTAATCTCGTGCCGCACTGGATTTTGGCCAAGATCTTCAAGCAAGATGGAGGCTGGCGGCTCACCATGAGCAAATGGAGGAGGTAAGTTTGAATTTTTTGTCTTTTTATACTATTTCAGGTTAAATAGATTTGCTGACACGAAGCATGAGGAAATTCGGCTTCTAGGGGAATCTAATTTATCCTGAAATTCCTATCGAATTCCACTTCGTGGGATTCGATTCGCTCATCTCTAAAGGTGAGCCTTTAACCCTTATGTTTGGCCTCCCCTCTGTTGATTCCCTTAATACAGTTCCAGCCTGAGAAGATGCTGAAGGAGCTGCTTTTAGAACTATAGGTCCCCCTGAGACTGAATGTAGCCAAAAAACCCTGATTATTGAGCATCTGGGGAGGGAAAACATGATTTTTGTCTGTGAGGGTAATGCACATCTACAGCTAGTGGACCTAAGTCCTTTATAAATATGGTGTATGACGTGTGCCAGAATTCTGGCACATTTGCAATAGTAAATTTGCCCCGATATCTCCCTGCTGAAGTTTTCTCTTAATTATTTGACATTTTGTAGGCAGTTTTAAAAAGAGCATTATAACACACAGCAAATTCTTGATGCAGTATGTTCAGCTGTGCAAAACCCATATGCATTTGTATTTTTCATTGCACCTTGTAGATGAAGGGTCACTGAGTATTCAGCCATTCTCTCCTACATTACACTTTCTATATAAATGGCTTGCTGTTATATATAATAGAATTGAGGAAAAGTCTCCTTTGAATTTCACAAGCTGTTTCTCTTTCCTCTTGACTGCATCCCTCGGGAGTATAAAATGAGATCCACCATGCCATCATCTGAGGTTCATTTAATGATCACTGCGAGACTACTGAAAAAATGTAACAAGGATGCACAACAAAGTCAAAAGAGAGCAGACGGCCTCCAGCAGCGAAGAGAGACGGGCTCTGCTTAATTACATTGCCAGCATAGGTTACTATTTTTATTAATTGTGTATGAAGCAAAAAACATAGAATATTGTACATACTTAGGTGAGTTTTGCTTAACCCTTTCATTACCGGGGTTGTTTTGTGCCTTGATGACCAGAGCCATATTTTACACTTTGGAATGATGCATTCTAATGGGGATTTTTTTATTTTGCTTCTTGAGCTACAATTTTTTAGTGGGGCCCATTTTTAACTGGAGTGGATATCTTTATTTTGTAGGTTTTATGTAGTGAACTGCAGTATCTCATAATTTTTATATTCTTTTCCAAGGTAGTTAGTTCAGGCAATACTATTTACTCCAAAAAATGAATCCCCTAATTGTTCAAAGCAGTATGTACATTAATATAGGATGCCGCTATTGCACTACAAGAACACAGCCTCCATTTTTGTTTTATATCTGTGCTCTCTCCAGAAATTCTGCAGACTATAAAGTAAACTAAAGTATTAGGTATATGGGGCGGCTCATCCTATATCAGGAAAGGTACGGTGCTGCAACTGAAATTGATGCACCCAAATCAATACAATCAGGAGGTTACAGAAATAAATATAGAAGGGCACTCAGCAATCAGAGTCACACCGAATTAGAGAGATCTAAAATAATACAAGTTATTGTACATATGTCTAAAACTATGCGATAATACGAGATATCATAAAACAAATACCATAGAGCAAACGGATAAAACAATGGCTAGATGATATACTGATGGTAAAAATAGCGCTAAAACCACAACTAAAAAAATGTGAAAGTCAATGACACATCTAACCTAAGATCCTATTCATGTGCGCACAAGGACTTCTGATATATTATCGTATACTAGAGTTTTAATATGAGTACGTGCAAAATTGTATGTTTGGAATCAGTCTATGCTAAAATAATTTGCGGCGTCCCACGTTTTCGTATAATAGCATATTCGACAAAGCAGCAATATTTGACAAAGCAGTGTACATATAATCTGTACTTACCTTTCTGCGTAATAACTTTTATATGGCCATCCGCTGATAGTCTCTGTTGCAGCAATCAGATTGTATGCTGTGGAGTGTAGAAAGTTTGTATTCGGCATCCCACGTGTCTCGGACTATAGTCTTGGCGTCCCACGTGTCTCCGCCTTTGATCGCGAATTCAGTGAATTATTCAACCCAGACACTGTGAATTTGAAGTCCCACACATTAACGGATCTTTTTTTGGGTACAGCATACCACCGTTCACCTCTTCCTTGATCCTATGGGCGTTCTCCAGAATCTGTGTCTTTCGGGTGTTTGAAAATCGTGATCTTTAATCTTTTTATTACAGCAAATAAAAGTCAAATAAAAGTCCAGTTGTTATAAAATTTTCACTACGCAAGTTGCTGTACCCGAAAAAAGATCCGTTAATGTGTGGGACTAATTCAATGAATTTGTGATCAAAGGCGGAGACACGTGGGACGCCAAGACTATAGTCCAAGACACGTGGGATGCCGAATACAAACTTTCTACACTCCACAGCATACAACTTGATTGCTGCTACAGAGACTATCATCGGATGGCCATATAAAAGTTTTTACGCAGAAAGATAAGTACAGATTATATCTACACTACTTTGTTGAATATTGCTGCTTTGTTGAATATGCTATTATACGAAAACGTAGGATGCCACAAATTATTTTCGCATGGACTGATTCCAAACATGCGATTTTACATGCACGACTCATATTAAAACTCTAGTATACAATAATATATCTGAAGTCCTTGTGCGCACACGAATATGATCTTAGGTTACATGTTGTCATGGAACCATGAACCAGACGTACAACAGAGATGAGTGGAAATAAGAAGGCTTTATTGGAAATCAAGCCGTAGCAAAAGTCCAAACGGATGGCTAAACCGAAGCAGGGTCTTGCGTAGACAGAGGTCAGGAACCAGGAGGGTGGTCAGACGAAGCCAGGATCAGGAACCAACGGGGTAGTCAGACGAAGCCAGGATCAGGAACCAACGGGGTAGTCAGACGAAGCCAGGATCAGGAACCAACGGGGTAGTCAGACGAGGCCAGGATCAGGAACCAGAAGCAGCAGCAGTCTTAGAAGCATGTGAACACAGGAGGACCAAGCAAGGAACTGAAGCCACAGACCTTCTATATATATGAGCTAGGCATCCAGCTCCTCCCAGTGGGAAGGAGAAGCCACAGGGTGGGAGGCTACAAGAAACCCAGAAACCAAGATGGCCGCCAGCACATGTCAAACGAAGGTAAGACCATGACACATGTGTCATTGACTTTTTTTTGAGTTGCGTTTTTAGCTGTATTTTTACCATCAGTATATCATCTATCCATTGTTTTATCAGTTTGTTCTATGTTATTTGTTTTATATCTCATATTATCACATAGTTTCAGACATATGTACAATAAATTGTATTATTTTAGATCGCTCTAATTCGGTGTGACTCTGAATGTTGAATGTACTTCTATATTTATTTCAATAAAGTAAACTATATTTCTATTCATTGTCACAGCACAAGGTTGGCCTGTCTTGACAATTTGAACCACTTGATGGCACATTGCAAAAGAGCAAGCAGTGCCATGAGCTAGAGCATCTTCTCATTTGTCACCCAATCTCCTGTGAACACAATGATTGGTTGTTATAGCAACCACATAATTAAAACCTGAATCAATAATCATACCCTGATGAAGTCATCGGAAACAGGGGTAGGTAGTAAAATCCTGTTGTTTGAGTTGCTGTGGGTGACACAATCAGCGGCAGAATGTAATTACACTTCAGTTCTGCTTAGACCCCAGCAAGCTACTGGAACTCCACAACTGGAACGCCACGATACAGCACAATAGAAAATTCAACATAGTGGACCTCAGATGCTCTAAGTGCAAACAGTCCTAAGAAAAAAATAAAAATAAAAAATAAACTATGAAAAGCAGATTCTGTATGAGCATTTATAGAAATTGCTGACCAACCACCACGGTCTCTTTTTACAGAAACTTTGCTACAAGCAGGTCTCTGCTTTGTAGTAATCAAATTACGCTGCCTCTCGTTCTCCTTCCTTCTAGTAGTGATTGTGTAGGTCAAAAGACTCTTGATTGTGATTTTTTTTTATGTGGGCTATTTACAGGGAAGCAAAGGAACCATGGAGGGAGAGTAGATAAAAGCAAAACACACCCTGGGGGTTAAAAAATAGTGTGCCCCACTACCTAATCATGCTCACAGACTGTTCATTTTGACACTTGCATATAAAATCACTAATGGTATGCAACCAGGTTCACCTTCTACCTCAAGCACTCCTAAGGAAGCCGGAAGGTGAACCCAGTCAGTTTTGAGACATGTATAGATGTATACTTCAGACCATACAATTTGTGTTTATTATTAGGGACTTTAGACCATACTATGTGTGCTCAATAGCGGCACAGTTATATGTATGCAATATACAGTATATGGGCAGCATGGTTGCTCAGTGGTTAACACTGGTGCTTGCAGCAGTGGGTTCCTAGGTTTGGGTCTGACCAATGACAACATCTGCATGAAGTTTATATGTTCTCCCTGTGTTCCAAAACCTTACAACCTGACCTGAGCCTGTTCAGAGTTGTGAACCCACTGTGCCACGTGTCCTACCTCTAAGGGTGTTGTCTGAAGGAACCCCTCATTCTTTACAGTACCCCTGATGGTGGGGATAGACTTTCCCAAGGGAAACACCAGGTCGCTACCTCTTGAGGAGGATGGGCACACGAGGCAGCTTATCCAGACAGACCAGGAGGTACCAGAGCAAGGTAACAGAGGTACAGATGTAGTCAGCAGGCTGAGTCGTAACCAGGAGAAACAGTGCAGAACCGAAGGATGATGCAGAGGCGAAGTAAAACAAGCAATAGGTCAGGTCAGGCGGCACAGGTACAGGTATGGCAATCAGGATCGGCAACAGGAGATTTAAGGCAAGCAGACAGGGATCAAGCAGGTAGCAGAGTCCAGGAACGCAAGCACAGGTCAGGTAAACAGGTACACAAGCAGAAATATCAGCAAACTTTGCAGGACTCTAGAACCTTCACGCTTAGGCATCTGGGAAGGGGACTGAGCCACTTATATACGTGCAGGAGGCTAGGACTGGTCAGCAGGGTCACATGATCTAACCCAAAAAGCACAGGAAGTGATGCACACCGGCCCTTAAGGAAGTGATGCAGGGAACAAACAGATGCTGTGGCCAGGGCTGAAAGCAAACTGTAGAGCCGATCCCAGAACAAACAGTACCTACAAGGACAGAGCCCAGGACTGCAGCGGTGAATGGGGAAGCACTGGCAGCAGATCACCGCTGAACACGGTGCCCAGGACTGCGGCAATAGGCAGGGGAACAGAGGCGCACAGCAGCCACTGTTAGAACAGTATTGATTCTGTGCTACTTACTTGACCTTTTGATTATTTTATGGTTTTGCATGAACTCTGCAACCCTGACCTCTGCCTGTTATCTTACTATTCTATGTGCATTGCCTGTTCCCTGTGGATCAGTAGCCAACCACAATGTACTATTCCAAGAGTCCTTGTAGCTCCCCTGCAGTGAAGTCCAGATCCCTGTATAGGGGTTAAAGGGGGAAAAATGGGACTGCCAGGATAATGCCCTCAGGATTAGCCCAAAGTCAAACTGGTTGTTCGGTGCAGTGGGTCCACACTCACTGCAAGTAACAGTTTGCTCAGGGTATGGATTTTTCTGACCCACCTTTTCCCACTAATTTTACTTGAGGTATGTCAGGAGCTGGCTCAACAGCATGACCGCTATGTTAACCCACCTGAATGCTTTGACTGTTGCTGCAGCTTTAGCTCTGTCTCAAGTACTGCCTGCAGGTGGGTCCGGTTTACATTTGTCACTACTCCCACATTATGATGGAGATCCCAAGCTGTGTTGTGGCTTCCTTATCCAATGCACTATTTGTTTTTAGTTACAATCACATCAGTTTTCTTCTGACTAGGCCAATGTGGCCATTGTAATTTAGGCTACTTTCACACTAGCGTTTTTGCTGGATCCGACAGGGTTCAGCAACAACGCTTCTGTTACTGATAATACAACCATCTACATCCATTCTGAACGGATCTGTCATGAACTCTATTGAAAGTCAATGGGGGATGGATCTGTTTTCTATTGTGTTAGTCCGTGTCAGAGAAAACAGATCCGTCCCCATTTACTTCCATTGTGAGTCATGACAGATCTATGTTGCTCCGCATCACAGGACAGAAAGCAAACCGCAGCATGCTATCCGGTATGAGAACGGAACGGAATGCATTTTGGAGCATTCTGTTCTGTTCAGTTACATTTTGTCCCCATTGACAATAAATGGGGACAAAATAGAAGCGATCCAAAGTTTAGGAAAAATTTGATTTGTTATGAATCTGACTTTCCTTGTACTTCGTGCTAACTAATATTTTTATTTCTAAAATGTCTGCAGCACGTTACAAAATGAAAGTAAGAATGCAAAATCACCCATAATGCCATACAGTCAGCCAATCAGCAAATAGCAATCCCCTGTGATGTCATAGCCCTATAAAAGCTCCGCCATTTCACTGTGACCGGAGCTTAGGGAAAGATGTAACAAGCACTTATGCACTAGGGACAGTGTTTCAGAAAGCTACTAATAGGAGAATATTGGATAGGGAGCGTGCAGAGACAGTGTAGGGAGATCACAGGGAGAGTTTTTAGAGTCTGTAGGGAGAACATAGGGAGACTGCAGAACAGTGCAGATTGAGTCTCGCTGTGTGCATCTTGTTGAACATCTGTCACAATACCAGTTCATATGTCTGTTTATAAATATAATTACTGTGCCTCAGTATTAAAGGATGGTGACCTAATATATCACTGCATACATCTTTAATCCATTAGTTTATACATAGAATTACTGTGCCTGGTTATTAAAAGGCGGCCTAATATATTGCTGTGTGCATCTTGTTGAACTGCACTCATAATCCTAGTTAATCTGTTAGTTTATACATAGATTTACTGTGCCTCAATCTGAGAGAGGCTTTATGGATGCTCAAAATACAGGCTTAATTTTTTTTAGGTTTCTGTTCTTCTGACGGCTCAGAAGAACAAAAAATTAAACAGTAATGTGAACACAATCTTACCGCCACTGCTGCTTTTCCCCCTCACCCTTCTGCTATAGGGCCACTATGGTCACTGTTACTGCCACTGCTGCTGATGCCACCCTACCCACTCTGTTATGAAGCTACTACTGTCACTGTTACTGCCACTGCTGCCACCCTCCCCACTCTGTCATGGGCCCACCACTGTCACTGGTACTGCAACTGCTGCCACCCTCCCCATTAAGTCTTGGGGCCACTACTTGAATCTTGGAGCACTGCACAGTTAAGTCTATGCAGTGGAGTGAAATTCATCATAGCAAATATATTATGTTAGCTGTTGCGTTACATATGCGTTAAAGTAAAGAACTGCGCTGCCTGAACAAGGAATTTTTCCAACCGTGCTGTAAGCCCACCGAGTTGATACAGGATAACTTTGGAGGCCATTTGGCAGCAGAGAAATCCAGGAGGTGTGTTTGGAATCCAGAGCTAGGAAGCACTGTTATCCTGTATCAACTCGGTGGGCTTACAGCACGGTTGGAAAAATTACTTGTTCAGGCAGCGCGGTTCTTTACGTTAACGCATTGGAAACTGGTGTGAATTGACCCACAGCACTACAAGGACCTGCAGCGCAAGTACTCAATATTATCTAAAAGAACTACGTGACTGACTTTCTTTTACTAGCCACTAGACATCGTAATACAGTATATCACTGTGTGCATCATGTTCTACTGCAGTGACATTCAGCGTTAGTCCAATATTTTAATGATACAGTTAGTTAAACACTTTGCCCTGTACAAATGTGCAGTGGACTAAAATTCATTATTGATAATACAATCTATTAGCAAAAAAAATTAATCTGCCTCCATATTGCAATCCCCGATCCCTATGACGATTAGCACCTGTCGACAAAGGGAAGAACATGACTATGATGGCAAAAAGATTAGTCTGCGTCATTATTGCAATATTGCATTTATGGTCAGAACTACAAAGGTATTACCAGACAATTCATGACAATACTATGAACATAATGGTATTTTGCTTTCAAAATGTATTAGGGTTAAAACCAGATGGCCCGAACATGGTGCGTGGATCAAACATGGCTGCTGGATTATTGCCATAAGAGACAGCTACCATATGGTGACCAAACTGGCTTTTGCTTGTATGGGGAAATACAGATGTAGCAGGGTTAGCACTCAAACTCTTAAATCAAATTTCTTAAATCATCGTGTTATCTTGAAACAAAAGCCATTGAAAAGCAATTGAAGGTGTTTGCTTAGTTTAGTTAACACATCTCAGAAATCTCAGAAAGCATGAGTGTCTGAAAGGTTGCTGTTGCAGACATTAGTGCCAGGTGTCTGCCCGTCTGCCGCCGTAAGTATACTGTCGGTGGGCGGGAAATGGTTAACTTCCAAGCCTTCACACTGAGAGGCCCGGGTATACCTGATTTATAGTAATTTGCGAGTAATTGATTTGGAACAAATAAAATTTCTTGTCAAAGTTCGGTGAACCAGCCGAATCAAAATTTTCAAAACTTCGCTCATCTCTACTGACAGCATTCTGGGAGTGCCTGTCTTGTTAAAGATGAACTGGTGAGTCGTGATGATCATTCTTGCTACCTACATTTATCACCAGTTCCAAGAACATGCCAAATCCATGACAGAAGACTTCCTCAATTGGTGACTTCTTTCCAGAGATCTCTGATTCCTTCATCTTCACCTGCACCAGAAGCCATGCAAGTGGATCAGATTCCACCTTTCATTTTCCAAAGGATCTGTGAAAAATGAAAGGTGGAATCTGATTGGTTGCTTTGGGCAACTAAGCCAGTTCTACTTTACACCAGTGCCACTCCAACCCACTATCGAGTGAACTTCTGTCTATACCTGAAACCCAAGCCAAGTCTGAACATGTCAAAGAACACCTTTACAGAGGTATTATAAAAAATGTAATTGATCCTGAAGTACCAGCGGTTGTCTCTTCTGCCAGTAAATTGTAGTCCTAAACAGCACAAGGATCCATCATTCCTAATAGTGCCCAAATACCAGACCACCAAATATCAGAATGGAAATACCCTGTTAATTTAATTTAATTTTTTTCCTTCAAATACATGGCATTTATTAAACTGCCGGATTGGCACCACAGCGTTGGTGGTCGCTGCGCCAATTTTAGAGTAGGACCCACTCATAGATGCAACCTTGGCGTGGTGAGTGGGCTTATGCCTTTTGATCAAAATATACACTAATGCCTCATTTAGCATGTAGGATAGGAGGCGGTACACATGCGCTATTTAGCGCTGTTTTCTGAAAAAGTAGCAGGGATGACATCAAAGCATAGCAGCTGTATGTGCGATTCATTTCTTTTCTTTTTTTCTTTATTAAACTAAGCTTGCGGTTACCTGTATCTGGATGAATTCATTCTGCAATATTCAAGACAACCTCAAAGCTTTTACTAGGTTTTAAGACCTTGCAGAATAAATGTTAGATTTTGAATCTTGTACACTAATTCATCTTTTGGTTCTAGGAACAGTCAACTACACATTTGTTCAGCTGCAAAATGCAATTCATTTTTTTTTTTTAAAGAAATCTGTTACTCTTTTGTAAGATAGAGATTTTTTTAGCATGAGTATATGTTTTAGTGTCATTTCAAGGTCATTCCTGTAATCCTCACACATTGAATTAAGTCTGAATTAAATGGAAGTGACCCAACTAGGCACCATTACATAAGAGTTTCTGAGTCGTTAACTGTAATGGGATGAATATTTAGTCTTGCAATATATGCCTTTTCTTTACTTAGTAGATAGGAACACTATTGAAATAAACCATACACTTTTCTGTTCACCTTACCACATATCCCCCCCCCCCCCTTCTCCAGAACGGAGGTCTGGATATTTTTAGCCAACAAGCAGTGTATCCTGGACAAACCATCTGTGTTCTCCTGTAAATTCCCCGGCCTATGTTCAACCTTGAAATTAAAATTTTGCAGGGAGAGAAACCACCTGGTCACTCTTGCGTTTTTCTCCCTGTTTTGTTTCATCCAAGTTAAAGGAGAGTGATCTGTTACCAACTGAAATTTCCTACCCAGTAGGTAATATTTAAGTGAATCCAGAGCCCATTTAAGGGTCAGACACTCTCGTTCCACTATGGCATAATTTTTCTCTGCTGGGGTCAACTTCCTATTTAGGTACATCCCCATTTATCACTTGTGACAGGACCGCTCCCAAGCCTGTCTCAAATGCATCAGTCTGGACCAGAAACTCTTTTCTGAAATCTGGGGAAATGAGCACCGGCTGTAGACAGAGAGCAGACTTTAGGCTTTGAAAGGACTTTTCTGCCTCTGGGGTCCACTTCACCATTACTGACTTAGGGCCTTTTGTTGAGTCAGTCAATGGTGCTGCCATCGAGGCAAAATTTGGTACGAAACGGCGGTAGTACCCTGTTATGTCAAGGAAGGCCCTGACTTGTTTCGTCATTAAGGGCCTAGGCCAGTCTTGTATCGCCTCTACTTTATTGATTTGGGGTTTAACTAGCCCTTTATCAATAATGTAGCCCAGATATTTAGCTTCCTCCAGACCCACTGCACACTTCTCAGGGTTTATGATTAGGCCAGCATCACTAATGGAGTCTATAACGGCCTGTACCTTCTAGAGGTGACTTCCCCAATCAGATGAAAAAATGACCACATCATCAAGGTAAGCGGCTGCATAGTCACGATGTGGCTTCAAGATAAGGTCCATCAACCTCTGAAATGTAGCAGGGGCTCCATGTAACCCGAATGGCATCACTGTGTACTGGAACAGCCCCTCTGGAGTAGAGAATGCCGTCTTTTCTTTTGCATCATCTGATAATGGTATCTGCCAATACCCTTTTGTAAGGTCAAGGGTCGTGATGTACCTTGCTTTCTCAAGCCTCTCAATTAGTTCATTTACTCTGGGCATGGGGTACGCATTTCAACACCTCATTTAGCTTCCAGAAATCATTACAAAATCTCCAAGTCCCATTAGGCTTCGGGATTAGGACAATAGGGCTTGACCACGCACTGGTAGATTCCTCAATGACCTCTAAATCAAGCATGCGCCTGACCTCAGGGGATACCGCTTTTCTGCATGCTTCTGGTATCCTGTAGGGCTTTAGATTCACCTTACTGTGGGGCTCAGTTCTCACTGAATGTTTTATCAGGTGGGTACGGCCTGGTAGGTCAGAAAATCTCTCTCTATTTTTCTGCAGAAACTCCTTTACTACTTGTTTCTGAGGTACTGACAGTGCCTCGCAAACTTTTACCGGAGGAATTGGTGGTGACACCTCCTTACTCATGGTCTGTGCGGCCACCAATGACTCCCGACCTTTCCATGGCTTGATCAGATTTACATGGTAAATCTGGTAGGGTCTTTTCCTTCCTGGTTGGTGCACCTTATAGTTCACCTCGCCCACTTTTTCCGCAACCTCGTAGGGACCCTGCCACTTTGCCAGAAACTTACTTTCTACAGTGGGAACTAGAATCAGGAGCCTGTCTCCGGGATTAAAGTCCCTTACCTTGGCAGACCTGTTATAAATTCTGCTTTGAGACTCCTGAGCTCTTTGCAGATGTTCTTTAACAATGGGCATCACTGTCGCTATCCTGTCTTGCATATCAGCCACATGTTCAATGATGCTCTTATAGGGAGTAGCCTCAGCCTCCCAGGTTTCTTTAGCTACATCGAGTAAACCCCTTGGGTGAAGGCCATATAGTAACTCAAATGGTGAGAACCCAGTAGAAGCCTGAGGCACCTCCCTAACAGAGAACATAAGGTAGGGTAGGAGGCAGTCCCAGTCCCGACCATCCTTTTCGACCACTTTTTTTAACATCTGTTTCAGCGTCTTGTTAAACCTCTCGACCAACCCAATTGTCTGTGGGTGGTACACCGAGGTACGTATCTCGGTGATTTGGAACAACTTGCACAACTCTTTCATGACCTTCAACATAAAGGGGGTACCCTGGTCCGTGAGAATTTCTCCCCGTGCGGGAGAACATGAAAAAATTAATTCCCGGGTAGGGATGAGCGAACCCGAACTGTATAGTTCGGGTTCGTACCGAATTTTGGGGTGTCCGTGACACGGACCCGAACCCGGACATTTTCGTAAAAGTCCGGGTTCGGTGTTAGTCGCTTTCTTGGCGCTTTTTGAAAGGCTGCAAAGCAGCCAATCAACAAGCGTCATACTACTTGCACCAAGAGGCCGTCACAGCCATGCCTACTATTGGCATGGCTGTGATTGGCCAGAGAACCATGTGACCCAGCCTCTATTTAAGCTGGAGTCACATAGCGCCGCCCGTCACTCTGCTCTGTTCAGCATAGGGAGAGGTTGCAGCTGCGACGTTAGGGCGAGATTAGGCAGTGATTAACTCCTCCAAAAGACTTCATTCAGAGATCGATCTGCAGCTGTGGATGATTAAACTGCTGCTATTGAATTGCTCACTGTTTTTAGGCTGCCCAGAGCGTTTTTCAGTCACTTTTTTCTGGGGTGATCGGCGGCCATTTTGTGTCTTGTGGTGTGCCAGCACAAGCTGCCACCAAGTGCATTTAACCCTCAATGGTGTGGTTGTTTTTTGGCTAAATCCTACATCAGGGTCAAGCTGTCACACCAAGTGCATTTAACCATCAATAGTCTGGTTATTTTTTGGCCATATACTACATCAGGGGCAAGCTGTCACCAAGTGCATTTAACCCTCAATGGTGTGGTTGTTTTTTGGCTAAATCCTACATCAGGGTCAAGCTGTCACACCAAGTGCATTTAACCAGCAATAGTGTGGTTATTTTTTGGCCATATACTACATCAGGGGCAAGCTGTCACCAAGTGCATTTAACCCTCAATGGTGTGGTTGTTTTTTGGCTAAATCCTACATCAGGGTCAAGCTGTCACACCAAGTGCATTTAACCAGCAATAGTGTGGTTATTTTTTGGCCATATAATACATCAGGGGCAAGCTGTCACCAAGTGCATTTAACCCTCAATGGTGTGGTTGTTTTTTGGCTAAATCCTACATCAGGGTCAAGCTGTCACACTAAGTGCATTTAACCATCAATAGTCTGGTTATTTTTTGGCCATATACTACATCAGGGGCAAGCTGTCACCAAGTGCATTTAACCCTCAATGGTGTGGTTGTTTTTTGGCTAAATCCTACATCAGGGTCAAGCTGTCACACCAAGTGCATTTAACCAGCAATAGTGTGGTTATTTTTTGGCCATATACTACATCAGGGGCAAGCTGTCACCAAGTGCATTTAACCCTCAATGGTGTGGTTGTTTTTTGTCTAAATCCTACATCAGGGTCAAGCTGTCACACTAAGTGCATTTAACCATCAATAGTCTGGTTATTTTTTGGCCATATACTACATCAGGGGCAAGCTGTCACCAAGTGCATTTAACCCTCAATGGTGTGGTTGTTTTTTGGCAAAATCCTACATCAGGGTCAAGCTGTCACACCAAGTGCATTTAACCAGCAATAGTGTGGTTATTTTTTGGCCATATACTACATCAGGGGCAAGCTGTCACCAAGTGCATTTAACCCTCAATGGTGTGGTTGTTTTTTGGCTAAATCCTACATCAGGGTCAAGCTGTCACACCAAGTGCATTTAACCAGCAATAGTGTGGTTATTTTTTGGCCATATAATACATCAGGGGCAAGCTGTCACCAAGTGCATTTAACCCTCAATGGTGTGGTTGTTTTTTGGCTAAATCCTACATCAGGGTCAAGCTGTCACACTAAGTGCATTTAACCATCAATAGTCTGGTTATTTTTTGGCCATATACTACATCAGGGGCAAGCTGTCACCAAGTGCATTTAACCCTCAATGGTGTGGTTGTTTTTTGGCTAAATCCTACATCAGGGTCAAGCTGTCACACCAAGTGCATTTAACCATCAATAGTCTGGTTATTTTTTGGCCATATACTACATCAGGGGCAAGCTGAGCCTGTCACCAAGTGCATTTAACCCTCAATAGTGTGGTTGGTCAAGCTGTCACACCAAGTGCATTTAACCATCAATAGTGTGGTTATTTTTTGGCCATATCCCAGTCTAATTCTGTCAGTAAACGTATACCTGTCACCCAGCGCCTAAATACTAGGCCTCAAATTTATATCCAGCTAAATCTGTCGTTACTGCTGTGGCTGGTCAAGTTATTTAGTGTCCGTCAAAGCACAGTTTTTGTTCTGGGTTGAAATACAATTCCCAATTTAGCAATTTCCTAATTTAGTGGTTTCTGCTGTATCAGAGCTATTTTAAATCTATCCCTAAAAGGGTATATAAGATTCAAGGTGCACATAGGGTCATTCTGAATAACTTCACACACACGCTACTGTGCATTTCCAAGTCTAATTCTGTCAGTAAACCTATACCTGTCACCCAGCGCCTAAATACTAGGCTTCAAATTTATATCCAGCTAAATCTGTCATTACTGCTGTGGCTGGTCAAGTTATTTAGTGTCCGTCAAAGCACAGTTTTTGCTCTGGGTTGAAATACAATTCCCAATTTAGCAATTTCCTAATTTAGTGGTTTCTGCTGTTTTAGAGCTACTTTAAATATATCCATAAAAGGGTAAATAATATTCAAGGTGCACATAGGGTCATTCTGAATAACTTCACACACACGCTACTGTGCATTTCCAAGTCTAATTCTGTCAGTAAACCTATACCTGTCACCCAGCACCTAAATACTAGGCCTCAAATTTATATCCAGCTAAATCTGTCGTTACTGCTGTGGCTGGTCAAGTTATTTAGTGTCCGTCAAAGCACAGTTTTTGTTCTGGGTTGTAATACAATTCCCAATTTAGCAATTCACTAAGTTAGTGGTTTCTGCTGTATCAGGCCTACTTTAAATTTATCCCTAAAAGGGTATATTAGATTCAAGGTGCACATAGGGTCATTCTCAATAACTTCACACACACGCTACTGTGCATTTCCAAGTCTAATTCTGTCAGTAAACCTATACCTGTAACCCAGCGCCTAAATACTAGGCCTCAAATTTATATTCAGCTAAATCTGTCGTTACTGCTGTGGCTGGTCAAGTTATTTAGTGTCTGTCAAAGCACAGTTTTTGTTCTGGGTTGAAATGCAATTCCCAATTTAGCAATTTCCTAATTTAGTGGTTTCTGCTGTATCAGAGCTTCTTTAAATCTATCCCTAAAAGGGTATATAAGATTCAAGGTGCACATAGGGTCATTCTGAATAACTTCACACACACGCTACTGTGCATTTCCAAGTCTAATTCTTTCAGTAAACCTATACCTGTCACCCAGCGCCTAAATACTAGGCCTCAAATTTATATCCAGCTAAATCTGTCGTTACTGCTGTGGCTGGTCAAATTATTTAGTGTCTGTCAAAGCACAGTTTTTGTTCTGGGTTGAAATACAATTCCCAATTTAGCAATTTCCTAATTTAGTGGTTTCTGCTGTATCAGAGCTTCTTTAAATCTATCCCTAAAAGGGTATATAAGATTCAAGGTGCACATAGGGTCATTCTGAATAACTTCACACACACGCTACTGTGCATTTCCAAGTCTAATTCTGTCAGAAAACCTATACCTGTCACCCAGCGCCTAAATACTAGGCCTCAAATTTATATCCAGCTAAATCTGTCGTTACTGCTGTGGCTGGTCAAGTTATTTAGTGTCCGTCAAAGCACAGTTGTTGTTCTGGGTTGAAATACAATTCCCAATTTAGCAATTCTCTAAATTAGTGGTTTCTGCTGTATCAGGCCTACTTTAAATTTATCCCTAAAAGGGTATAATAGATTCAAGGTGCAGATAGGGTCATTCTCAATAACTTCACACACATGCTACTGTGCATATCCCAGTCTAATTCTGTCTGTAAACGTATACCTGTCACCCAGCGCCTAAATAATAGGCCTCAAATTTATAGTCAGCTAAATCTGTGGTTACTGCTGTGCCTGTATTAGTGTAATACGGTACCTAAATAGATAGCCAGATAGTGTTAGGTGTCTTTAAAAAAAGGCCTGAATTTGAATTCAATACATTGGGCCAAATAATATTTTTGTTGTTGTGGTGAACGATAACAATGAGGAAAACATCTAGTAAAGGACGCGGACGCGAACATGGTCGTGGTGGTGTTAGTGGACCCTCTGGTGCTGGGAGAGGACGTGGCCGTTCTGCCACAGCCACACGTCCTAGTGTGCCAACTACCTCAGGTCCCAGTAGCCGCCATAATTTACAGCGATATTTGGTGGGGCCCAATGCCATTTTAAGGATGGTAAGGCCTGAGCAGGTACAGGCATTAGTCAATTGGGTGGCCGACAGTGGATCCAGCACGTTCACATTATCTCCCACCCAGTCTTCTGCAGAAAGCGCACAGATGGCGCCTAAAAACCAAGCCCATCAGTCTGTCACATCACCCCCATGCATACCAGGGAAACTGTCTGAGCCTCAAGTTATGCAGCAGTCTCTTATGCTGTTTGAAGACTCCGCTGGCAGGGTTTCCCAAGGGCATCCACCCAGCCCTTCCCCAGCGGTGGAAGACATAGAATGCACTGACGCACAACGACTTATGTTTCCTGATGATGAGGACATGGGAATACCACCTCAGCATGTCTCTGATGATGACGAAACACAGGTGCCAACTGCTGCGTCTTTCTGCAGTGTGCAGACTGAACAGGAGGTCAGGGATCAAGACTGGGTGGAAGACGATGCAGGGGACGATGAGGTCCTAGACCCCACATGGAATGAAGGTCGTGCCACTGACTTTCACAGTTCGGAGGAAGAGGCAGTGGTGAGACCGAGCCAACAGCGTAGCAAAAGAGGGAGCAGTGGGCAAAAGCAGAACACCCGCCGCCAAGAGACTCCGCCTGCTACTGACACGGAGAGCCGTGCCTTCCCTGCACAACCAAGTATCCGATAAAATCAAGTGTGCACTGCGCAACGCCATCTGTGGCAAGGTCCACCTAACCACAGATACGTGGACCAGTAAGCACGGCCAGGGACGCTATATCTCCCTAACTGCACACTGGGTAAATGTAGTGGCAGCTGGGCCCCAGGCGGAGAGCTGTTTGGCACACGTCCTTCCGCCGCCAAGGATCGCAGGGCAACATTCTTTGCCTCCTGTTGCCTCCTCCTCCTACTCAGCTTCCTCCTCCTCTTCTTCCACCTGCTCATCCAGTCAGCCACACACCTTCACCACCAACTTCAGCACAGCCCGGGGTAAACGTCAGCAGGCCATTCTGAAACTCATATGTTTGGGGGACAGGCCCCACACCGCACAGGAGTTGTGGCGGGGTATAGAACAACAGACCGACGAGTGGTTGCTGCCGGTGAGCCTCAAGCCTGGCCTGGTGGTGTGCGATAATGGGCGAAATCTCGTTGCAGCTCTGGGACTAGCCGGTTTGACGCACATCTCTTGCTTGGCGCATGTGCTGAATTTGGTGGTGCAGAAATTCATTCACAACTACCCCGACATGTCAGAGCTGCTGCATAAAGTGCGGGCCGTCTGTTCTCGTTTCTGGCGTTCACATCCTGCCGCTGCTCGCCTGTCAGCGTAACTTCAGCCTTCCCGCTCACCGCCTCATATGCGACGTGCCCACCAGGTGGAACTCCACCTTGCACATACTGGGCAGACTGTGCGAGCAGCAGCAGGCCATAGTGGAGTTTTAGCTGCAGCACGCACGGGTCAGTCGCACTACGGAACAGCACCACTTCACCACCAGACTGGGCCTCCATGCGAGACCTGTGTGCCCTGTTGCGCTGTTTTGAGTACTCCACCAACATGGCCAGTGGCGATGACGCCGTTATCAGCGTTACAATACCACTTCTATGTCTCCTTGAGAAAACACTTAGGGCGATGATGGAAGAGGAGGTGGCCCAGGAGGAGGAGGAGGAAGAGGGGTCATTTTTAGCACTTTCAGGCCAGTCTCTTCGAAGTGACTCAGAGGGAGGTTTTTTGCAACAGCAGAGGCCAGGTACAAATGTGGCCAGCCAGGGCCCACTACTGGAGGACGAGGAGGACGAGGATGAGGAGGAGGAGGAGGATGAGGATGAAGCATGGTCACAGCGGGGTGGCACCCAACGCAGCTCGGGCCCATCACTGGTGCGTGGCTGGTGGGAAAGGCAGGACGATGACGATACGCCTCCCACAGAGGACAGCTTGTCCTTACCTCTGGCAGCCTGGCACACATGAGCGACTACATGCTGCAGTGCCTGCGCAACTACAGCAGAGTTGCCCACATTTTAACGTGTGCGGACTACTGGGTTGCCACCCTGCTGGATCCACGCTACAAAGACAATGTGCCCACCTTACTTCCTGCACTGGAGCGTGATAGGAAGAAGCGTGAGTACAAGCGCACGTTGGTAGACGCGCTACTGAGAGCATTCCCAAATGTCACATGGGGAACAAGTGGAAGCCCAAGGGTAAGGCAGAGGAGGAGCAAGAGGTCGCCAAGGCAGCTGTGTCATGGCCATCTTCTCTGAGGGCAGGGTTAGCATGGCAGAGATGTGGAAAACTTTTGTCAACACGCCACAGCTAACTGCACCACCACCTGATACGCAACGTGTTAGCAGGAGGCAACATTTCACTAACATGGTGGAACAGTACGTGTGCACACCCCTCCACGTACTGACTGATGGTTCGGCCCCATTCAACTTCTGGGTCTCTAAATTGTCCACGTGGCCAGAGCTAGCCTTTTATGCCTTGGAGGTGCTGGCCTGCCCGGCGGCCAGCGTTTTGTCTGAACGTGTATTCAGCACGGCAGGGGGCGTCATTACAGACAAACGCAGCCGCCTGTCTACAGCTAATGGGGACAAGCTGACGTTCATAAAAATGAACCAGGCATGGATCCCACAGGACCTGTCCATCCCTTGTGCAGATTAGACATTAACTACCTCCCCTTAACCATATATTATTGTACTCTAGGGCACTTCCTCATTCAATCCTCTTTTTATTTTCATCTTACCATTAAATTGCGGGGCAACCCAAAGTTGAATGAACATCTCCTCTGCCTGGGTGCCTGGGCCTAAATATATGACAATGGACTGTTACAGTGGTGGCTGACGTGAAGCCTGATTCTCTTCTATGACATGCAGACTGATTCTCTGCTGACATGAAGCCAGATTCTCTGTTACGGGACCTCTCTCCTATGCCTGGGCCTAAATATATGACAATGGACTGTTACAGTGGTGGCTGACGTGAAGCCTGATTCTCTGCTATGACATGCAGACTGATTCTCTGCTGACATGAAGCCAGATTCTCTGTTACGGGACCTCTCTCCTATGCCTGGGTGCCTGGGCCTAAATATATGCCAATGGACTGTTCCAATGTTGGGTGACGTGAAGCCTGATTCTCTGCTATGACATGCAGACTGATTCTCTGCTGACATGAAGCCAGATTCTCTGTTACGGGACCTCTCTCCTATGGCTGGGTGCCTGGGCCTAAATATATGACAATGGACTGTTACAGTGGTGGCTGACGTGAAGCCTGATTCTCTTCTATGACATGCAGACTGATTCTCTGCTGACATGAAGCCAGATTATCTGTTACGGGACCTCTCTCCTCTGGCTGGGTGCCTGGGCCTAAATATATGACAATGGACTGTTACAGTGGTGGCTGACGTGAAGCCTGATTGTCTGCTATGACATGCAGACTGATTCTCTGCTGACATGAAGCCAGATTCTCTGTTACGGGACCTCTCTCCTCTGGCTGGGTACCTGGGCCTAAATATATGACAATGGACTGTTACAGTGGTGGCTGACGTGAAGCCTGATTTTTTGCTATGACATGCAGACTTATTCTCTGCTGACATGAAGCCAGATTCTCTGTTACGGGACCTCTCTCCTCTGCCTGGGTGCCTGGGCCTAAATATCTGACAATGGACTGTTACAGTGGTGGGTGACGTGAAGCCAGATTCTCTGCTATGGGACCTCTCTCCAATTGATATTGGTTAATTTTTATTTATTTTATTTTTATTCATTTTCCTATCCACATTTGTTTGCAGGGGATTTACCTACATGTTGCTGCCTTTTGCAGCCTTTTAGCTCTTTCCTGGGCTGTTTTACAGCCCTTTTAGTGCCGAACTTCTCGAACCTGAACATCCAGGTGTCTGCTCAACTCTATTCCCGGGCAATATTTTTGGACGCCATGTTTCGCAAGGGTACCGCTTCCGGGTATCGTGTGGCATAGTCCAACACAACCAAGATAGACTGGTGTCCCCTAACTGACCTAACAATGGGACCCCCCAATTCCATGGCAATTCTTTCAAAAGGTACCTCAATGATGGGAAGAGGCACCAAGGGACTTCGGTAATGTGAGGTTGGGGCACTTATCTGGCAGGTGGGGCAGGACTCGCAGTATATTTCCACTTCTTTGCATACTCCAGGCCAGAAAAATCTTTGTAGTACCTACTCCTGTGTTTTGCTAACACCCAAATGACCCCCAAGTACATGGTTATGTGCGAGATTTAGTACCATATGCCTATAAGGTTTTGGCACCAGAAGCTGCTCCCCAATTTCATTGTTGCATTTATTAACTCGATGCAGCAGGTTTCCATTCATGGCAAAATGCGGAAATTTCTGGTCAGCTTCTGGTACCTGTGGTACACTATCTATCACAGTAACATTTCCGTGAGCACTCATGAGAGTGGGGTCTCTCAATTGCTCTGTACCAAAGTTACCCTGAGACACCCCTATATCCAACACATTTTCCCGTGTTGGGGAAGCTTCATCTTCGCCAGCTAACACCTGCAATGGAAAATTGTCATTATCAGGTACGTCACATAACCCCACATTTTCAGACACTTCAGTTAACAAGACAACTTCATTTTGCACCTTATCGGCACCATTGTCCTCAATGGTCTCTTCTATTAAACCATTGGATTCAATGGGCCACTCATAGCAATGATTATTTAAAGGATTATTTAAAGGAGAAGGCACAGATTCTGCAGGAATGTTTCTCCTCTCCCACAACTTCCAAAACAAGGGGAAGTCCCGGCCCAATATCATATCATGCATAAGTCTTTTGACGACCCCAACTTCATAGGATACAGTCCCAGCTGGAGTCTCCACCTTAACGCAAGCCACCTGGTAGGATTTTGCACCCCTTATGGATGCACAACACATTAACTCTTTTGTCCGGCACATAATTCCCAGCCACGAAGCTGGCATGTACTAACGTGACCAGACTACCGGAGTCCAACAGATCCCTGACAGAGCAGTCATTTATCACCAGGATACACATCTGTGGCTCAGTCTCTAGTCCTGGGGAGGACGCACACACTGGCACTGCATACAGTGGCTGTCTCCGGCCCGCGGCACACTCCATGGGCTCTGAGGTCAGAGGGCAATAGGCAGCAACATGTCCCCACTCACGGCACCTCCAGCACTGGGGCACCTTTCCACCAGGTTTAAGAGCTGATCCGCAGTTTTGGGGTCCCCATGTCCGACCCACCGTTGCAGCTCCGCTGGGAGGGCTCTGAAGTAGTGATCCCCTATTACTTTCTCCACAATCTGGTCTGGTGTAGAAGTCTGAGGTTCCAGCCACTTCCGTACAAGATGGAGGAGGTCAAACATCTTAGATCGGGCAGGCTTGTTCATGGTGTAGCTCCACGTGTGGACCATCTGGGCACGAACCGCTGGTGTAATGCCCAAACGAGCCAGGATCTCCATTTTTTATTTGACATAGTCCCGGACATCCTGCTCCCTGAGGTCATAGTAGGCCTTTTGTGGTTCGCCGGACAAAAAGGGCGCAAGGACCTCTGCCCACTCTGCTACTGGCAGCATTTCTCTTTCTGCCACCCTCTCAAATACGGTCAGGTAGGCCTCGATATCATCAGGCCTACCTCCACACGTGGGGTTGGAGCTACAACAGTCTCTCTCAATACAGCAATCTGCTCCACCAGTAAACAATTGGTTTCCTGCTGCCGGGCCTGGGCCTCCTTGTGTCTCTTTTTTTCCTCAGCATGTCTTTTTCTTTCCTCCAGATTGGCCTGTTAAAAACATCTCTTTATCATTTCCTCCATGGTATTTGGTAAACTTTGCAAAGCTGCAGCAGCTTTCACCCAGGACATTAAATCGTCAACTGTCACGCCGTTGCCCTTAGCAACCTGCTATTGCCTTTTCAGCAGGAACGCTTGCCCGCATACAAAACCAATTGTAATGGTTACACTCTCAGGTAGGGCGGCGGTGACAGATTCTCTTGCAGACCACAGGGTTAAAGTCCAAATGTTGCTTTATGTTAGTTATAATTCACTGTGCAAGCTGAAGGTACAGCACCACAAAACATAAACCAAAATAAACACCTGCCCGTCTGGGCTCTGGCTAATACAGTGAAGTTCCTAACTCACCTATTGAACACAGTTCACACAGAGAACTCGGCTTCTCTAGCCAGCAGGGCAGCCAGCTTCCCAGACTTTCTCCAGGCCTCACTCTCCTAGACTGACAGCCTTGACTATGCTTTATTTCCCCTTGATGATCCAAGCTGGCTTCAGCTGGGATCCCTCAGGCTAGGGGAAAACCCTTCCCGGAATGGGGTGGACTGGGGAAGTCCCTCTACCAATCCTACCTTCTCCCAGTCCAATAAAATCCAGCCCATAAACTTAACAAAACTGTCTCAGCAACCTACACATTGCTGAGACCATTTTAACCTTCTGGATTTTATTTACCTCACCCAGTTGAGGAAGCTGTGTGGGATATATACCCCTTCCAGGACTCTACCATACGCTTTTCTGTTTACCTTATCACAATATCCAGAGTTTTCCATCACCGTAATTTGGAGCTCCTAACCAATAAGGGGTCTTTCCTTCAGGGACATTTGTTAACCCACAGACACAGGCAATTACTGTAATAACTGGAATGGCAGCCATATTGGTTGTGACCCTCCAGCCATCAAATTTAAAACATTTTTACTCATGTATCTGGAGGATTTTCTTGCCTTTCTGTGGATGGGCAGCAGCTCAGCAAGGACCTGCATCTTCTACAATGCATTGCAATTAGCTAGTATTGGCCCCTTCCTCTCCTGCATAGAAAATGGTCCCACAACTATAACTACCTATAGTATGTAATGCTTCCACAAATACCCTTTCCGCTGTCTAGAGACAGATATAGCTATATTATACCTTCCAATTGTCAAAGAGGGTTCTTGGTTCACTGTGTGAAAGATCCATTTTCCCTGCATATCTATACACTTCAATAGTTTTCTTTTCACAATAGCGCAACACTTATCTGAATAAAGACAATATCTAAAATCCAAATTGCATCTAATAATTATAAGTTTATATAACCTCTAAGAATCAGAGAGGAACCAGACAAGCATTTCTGGATCTATATTGTAAATACTTCAGATAAAAAAGAGGGACATTTAAGGAGCAAAGAGGGACAAAGGATTTTGGGTCAAAAAGGGGGACTGTCCCTCCAAAAGAGGGACACCTGGGAGGTCTGGCTATATGTTTCTATGAATTTAGATGTACGGATAAATGAATGAATGAGGTCTGGGCCACTTCATCTGTGTGCTGGCACTGAGGTAAGGAGCAGAGGAAAGATGGAGTAGAAGGATAAACTACAAGGGGCACTATCAGAGAAGGAAAGGTAATGGACATTAAAAAAAAACTATATTTATATTGCATGTATGTTGCAAATAAACTTCATTTGAATTGCCTTAGTAATACTTTTTATGGATGCCATTTAGACTTGAGTCTGGTAACGTCTATGATAAAGCCAATTCTATTTGGTGTTTAGCCCATTGGAAAGCGAGTCTTGCTCTGTTCAGCTTAATGTTTTTGCCAGGCATGTTTGGCAGTGAGAGGGTTGATCCTCAGGAGAACACAAATCTAGGCTAAGTATTCTGTACTCCAAATGTGTGAACCTTAGACTTTTCCAAAGGAACACAGATGTGGCTGGCAGATGTCAAACAACGTAAGGCTATCCCTCTGGAAGACATCCATGTGTCTATCTGTGCTGAAGGGTGAGGCTGTTATGTTTGCATGAGTGAATAAATTGGTTTAATGTTAAAGAAGCATTTCATGTTCAGGAGGGGAGCATCTTTAATTCTTTTGGAAATAAGCATGTAGCTAATTGCAATGAAATTGTAAATCTCTTAATTTAAAATCCTAATTAAACTTAAGGCATTTTCTGGGTTTCCAAATAGAATTAAGCATTAATTAATTATCTTCTTTGAATAGTGACCAGTATTTTTTCATTTTTTTCTATCATCTCATTCCAAGAGCCACAACATTTTTTTCCCTTCTATATGAGGGCTATGTATACACAGTGGATATAAAGTCTACACACCCCTGTTAAAATATCAGGTTTCTGTGATGTAAAAAAATAAGACAAAGATAAATCATTTCAGAACTTTTTACACCTGTAACCTATAGACCGGATGACATACACCCCCGTATCCTAAAGGAATTAAGTAATGTCATAGCCAGACCCTTATTTCTGATATTTGCAGACCCTATACTGACAGGAAATGTCCCACAGGATTGGCGCATGGCATATGTGGTGCCAATATTCAAAAAGGGGCCAAAAACAGAGCCTGTAAACTATAGGCCGGTAAGTTTAACATCTGTTGTGGGTAAACTGTTTGAAGGTTTTCTGAGAGATGCTATATTAGAGCATCTCAACAGAAATAAGCAAATAACGCCATATCAGCATGGCTTCGTGAGGGATCGGTCATGTCAGACTAATTTAATCAGTTTCTATGAGGAGGTAAGTTCTAGACTAGACAGCGGTGAATCAATGGATGTCGTATATCTGGACTTCTCCAAAGCATTTGACACTGTATCACATAAAAGGTTAGTATATAAAATGAGAATGCTCGGACTGGGAGAAAACATCTGTATGTGGGTAAGTAACTGGCTCAATGATAGAAAACAGAGGGTGGTTATTAACGGTACGCACTCAGATTGGGTCACTGTCACTAGTGGGGTACCTCAGGGGTCAGTATTGGGCCCTATTCGCCTCAATATATTTATTAATGATCTTGTAGAAGGCTTGCATAGTAAAGTATCAATTTTTGCAGATGACACTAAACTGTGTAAAGTAATTTACACTGATGAGGACAGTATACTACTACAGAGGGATCTGGATAGATTGGAGGCTTGGGCAGATAAGTGGCAGATGAGGTTTAACACTGATAAATGTAAAGTTATGCACATGGGAAGGAAAAATGCAAGTCACCCATACATACTAAATGGTAAAACACTCGGTAACACTGACATGGAAAAGGATCTAGGAATTTTAATAAACAGCAAACTAAGCTGCAAAAACCAGTGTCAGGCAGCTGCTGCCAAGGCCAACAAGATAATGGGTTGCATCAGAAGGGGCATAGATTCCCGTGATAAGAACATAGTCCTACCACTTTACAAATCGCTAGTCAGACCACACATGGAGTACTGTGTACAGTTCTGGGCTCCTGTAAACAAGGCAGACATAGCAGAGCTGGAGAAGGTCCAGAGGAGGGCATCTAAAGTAATAACTGGAATGGGGCAACTACAGTACCCTGAAAGATTATCAAAATTAGGGTTATTCACTTTAGAAAAAAGACGACTGAGGGGAGATCAAATTAATATGTATAAATATATCAGGGGTCAGTACAGGGATCTATCCCATCATCTATTCATTCCCAGGACGGTGACTGTGACGAGGGGACATCCTCTGCGTCTGGAGGAAAGAAGGTTTGTACACAAACATAGAAAAGGATTCTTTACGGTAAGAGCAGTGAGACTATGGAACTCTCTGCCTGAGAAGGTGGTGATGGTGAGTACAATAAAGGAATTCAAGAGGGGCCTGGACGTATTTCTGGAGCTTAATAATATTACAGGCTATAGCTACTAGAGAGGGGTCGTTGATCCAGGGAGTTATTCTGATTGCCTGATTGGAGTCGGGAAGGAAGTTTATATTCCCCTAAAGTGGAGAAAATTGGCTTCTACCTCACAGGGTTTTTTTTTTTTTTTTTGCCTTCCTCTGGATCAACTTGCAGGATAACAGGCCGAACTGGATGGACAAATGTATTTTTTCGGCCTTATGTACTATGTTACTATGTTACTGTACAACTCAATTGAAAAACAGCTGTGTTCAGAATTAAGCAATCACATTCAAAATCATGTTATATAGGAGTCAGCATACACCTGCCATCATTTAAAGTGCCTCTGATTAACCCCAAATAAAGTTCAGTAGCTCTAGTTGGTCTTTCCTGAAATTTTCTTAGTCGCATCCCACAGCAAAATCCATGGTCCACAGAGAGCTTCCAAAACATCAGAGGGATCTCATTGTTAAAAGGTATCAGTCAGGAGAAGGGTACAAAAGAATTTCCAAGGCATTAGATATACCATGTGTAACGGATCACCTGGCACCCCGACTTAGTACCTCCGTTTACGGATGCGCCTAGCGTTTTCCTGAGGCTTCCAAGCACTCTGGCAGACACCACAATCACCGAACCAGCATATAAATCCTCTCCCAGCAATGAATGCTGTAGGCAGTTGAATAGGACCATACGAATAGGTTATCACTCCTAGCAGTCAAACTGGGACAGCATGCAATAAATCCTCCCCCAAGAATGAGACGACACTTCACCTTGAGGTTTAAAACAGGAACTCCCTTTATTTTAACACAAGCATTGATTTATACACATCTTCCAACAAGGTACCACCCACAGCCAATCATATGTATCTACAGTATTTAAACCTTCCCAGCAATTGTACACAAAATCCCCTTCCCTCTGTCTGTAACGTAATAAACAAAACACAATGAGCCTTGTCTGAGACGTAGTTAACCAACACAATAAGCATTGTCTCAGACGCAATCCACAAAATACAATTATCAAACGTAATGGACTAACTTGAACCCTGGCATACACATATACAATGTAACCGAACACATAATAACATACATAGTATTTAAGACAGCCTGAATGCAATCTGCTACACAGTCTTAAAGGGGCATTGTTCCTAAAAGTCATAACATGGCCATTAAAGGGCCAGTAGCAGCAATATAAAATACCACATGCCCAAATATTGCATTCAAACGTACCAAATCACCAGGGGCCATAGTCAGCAGGTAGGAGGCGGGCAGCCAGGCCTCTCCAATGCCCAGTGGCGAGGCGGGTTCCGCCACATTTCTCCCCTTTCCCATTGAGACTATCCAGACTCCAGACCTCAAGGCGGTCTGGGGCTCTGATAGTCAGCCGGCCTTTCTCCAAGGGTGTAGTTGTCCCTATGGCCCCCTGCCACTTGTGCCCAGTTGTAGATCCATGACTTGGGGGGAAGGTAACCAGGGTGCCCTCTCCCCTGGTTGAACAAAGCTGTTGCTGGGGGGAAGGGGTAACAGGCTCCTCTCTCTGCGACACCCTCCCTTGTTGTAGGGGAAAACAGACTGCCTCTCCTTCCAATACATTGTCCTGTTGTTGTGGACCAGGACAGACTGTCCATATCTCCAGTGATGCAGGTACAGAGACTACGGTCCCATCTGCACTGTTGTGGGGCTTACTGTCTCCCCTTGGTGTGCTAGGCAAACCGCTGGGGCTACTTGGGGAACAGCGGCCAGCGGTGTTCTGCACTGATGCCAGCAATTCTGCTGGGGCGAGGGGGGTACAAGCCAGCCCTGTAACAAGGGGGTCGGTGGAGCAGAGGTTAGCGGCTCTCTGCCCTGATGCCAGCTCTTCTGCTGGAGGGACTGGAGTACAGTCCTGCTGGGTAGTAAGGGGACAAGTAGGGCAGAGGCCAGCGGCGCTCTGCCCAGATGCCAGCTCTTCTGCTGGGAGGGGGCCAGAGGGGGCTAACGACTCCTCTAGTGACCCCAGTACCTGGTTTGGAGTTGGCTGTGGAGGGGAGGGGTTGCTTACCTCCTCCTCCTGGTACTGCTGCTGGAGTTGGAGATCTGGGCCGGCTGCCCAGCATCTCTGTAGGGCCGGTAGAGAGATCTCGGTCCCATCTCCACCTGCCATCTGTGGGTCTTCCCAGGACCAGTCGATAAGGTCCCTCATTTCTGGGGCTGGTTGGGGAGTAGGAGGTACCGAATGCAGGTCTCCTGATGACGGGCTTAGTTGTTGGGGAGGGGGAACGAAACTCAACGCTCCCAATGGTGTACAGTCCATAAGCCCCATCAGGTTAGAAACAGGCGGTGTCACTTGATCATATAAGTCTGCATAATTCTGTTTGATCTCCCACTGCTCTGGTGGTACTTGCAGGGTATAGGGTGACTGACTGGAGCTGACCAGGTGCTGGTAATCCTGCTCCAGTTCCCATTCCTGGACAGCGAGTTCAATCAGGTCTGGCCTTAGGTCTTCGGCCATAGGGAGATCCAGCACGGCCTCTCTATAGTCAAAAATGTCCCAAAGCCGTGACTCTGCCGCACTCCCAAATTCCGGTTAAAGGCCCCCCATAATAAGCCAGGGCCATTATAATCCATGCCCTCGGGTTTGTCAAATTTGGCCATTCCGGGAACCCGCTGAACCGCGTACCAACGTAGCGCTTGGTATGCATCATCGAGACCCAGTTCCCTCCATGCCAGTGAATTAAGTTGCCTCACCAATTCCTCCTGGGCCTGTTCTCCCAGCAAAGGTATCCGTAGGGCCACTCTGGCTTGTAACCGCTGCTCCTTGCTGGGAAGACGCTCACCTCGCCAACGCTGGACACCTTCTAGGGTTTCTTCCCACATCTCTTGTCGGGCGCTCTCTCTGCAGTCCTACCTGGTTGCCTCTCCTATTGGCTTGACCAGTGGTGCCAAGAGGTTCTGTAACCTCCGGTTACATTCCTTTTCTACCTCGAGCGTCGTCCAGGGGCTCGCTGGTTCTATGCCGCTCCATAATAATTCCTGTGTCTCCAGGGTGTTGTTCCTCTCACACCAGGACGCCATCCCACTGCTTGCCACCAATGTAACGGATCACCTGGCACCCCGACTGAGTACCTCCGTTTACGGATGCGCCTAGCGTTTTCCTGAGGCTTCCAAGCACTCTGGCAGACACCACAATCACCGAACCAGCATATAAATCCTCTCCCAGCAATGAATGCTGTAGGCAGTTGAATAGGAACCATACGAATAGGTTTTCACTCCTAGCAGTCAAACTGGGACAGCATGCAATAAATCCTCCCCCAAGAATGAGATGACACTTCACCTTGAGGTTTAAAACAGGAACTCCCTTTATTTTAACACAAGCATTGATTTATACACATCTTCCAACAAGGTACCACCCACAGCCAATCATATGTATCTACAGTATTTAAACCTTCCCAGCAATTGTACACAAAATCCCCTTCCCTCTGTCTGTAACGTAATAAACAAAACACAATGAGCCTTGTCTGAGACGTAATTAACCAACACAATAAGCATTGTCTCAGACGCAATCCACAAAATACAATTATCAAACGTAATGGACTAACTTGAACCCTGGCATACACATATACAATGTAACCGAACACATAATAACATACATAGTATTTAAGACAGCCTGAATGCAATCTGCTACACAGTCTTAAAGGGGCATTGTTCCTAAAAGTCATAACATGGCCATTAAAGGGCCAGTAGCAGCAATATAAAATACCACATGCCCAAATATTGCATTCAAACGTACCAAATCACCAGGGGCCATAGTCAGCAGGTAGGAGGCGGGCAGCCAGGCCTCTCCAATGCCCAGTGGCGAGGCGGGTTCCGCCACACCATGGAACACAGTGAAGACAATCATCATCAAGTGGAGAAAATATGGCACAACAGTGACATTACCAAGAACTGGACGTCCCTCCAAAATTGATGAAAAGACAAGAAGAAAACTGGTCTGGGAGGCTAGAGGCCAAGAGGCCTACAACAACATTAAAGGAGCTGCAGGAATATCTGGCAAGTACTGGCTCTGTGGTACATGTCACAACAATCTCCCATATTCTTCATATGTTTGGGCTATGGGGTAGAGTGGCAAGACGAAAGCCTTTTTTTACGAAGAAAAACATCCAAGCCAGGCTACATTTTGCAAAAACAGATCTGAAGTCTCCCAAAAGCATGTGGAAAAGGGTGTTATGGTCTGATGAAACCAAGGTTGAACTTTTTGGCCATAATTCCAAAAGATATGTTTGGCGCAAAAACAACACTGCACATCACCAAAAGAACAACATACCCACAGTGAAACATGGTGGTGGCAGCATCATGCCAAGGGGCTGTGTTTCTTCAGCTGGAACTGGGGCCTTAGTTAAGCTAGAGTGAATTATGAACAGTTACAAATACCAGTCAATATTGGCACAAAACCTTCAGGCTTCTGCTAGAAAGCTGAACACGAAGAGGAACTTCATCTTTCAGCATGACAACGACCCAAAGCATACATCCAAATCAACAAAAGAATGGCTTCACCAGAAGAAGATTAATGTTTTGGAATGGCCCAGCCAGAGCCCAGACCTGAATCCGATTGAAAATCTGTGGGGTGATCTGAAGAGGGCTGTGCACAGGAGATGCCCTCACAATCTGACAGATTTGGAGTGTTTTTGCAAAGAAGAGTGGGCAAATCTTGCCAAGTCAAAATGTGCCATGCTGATAGACTCATACCCAAAAAGACTGAGTGCTGCAATAAAATCAAAAGGTACTTCAACAAAGTATTAGTTTAAGGGTGTGTGCACTTATGCAACCATATTATTTTATTATTATATTTTTTTTCTTCCCTCTACGTAAAAGATTTAAGTTTGTTTTCCAATTGAGTGGTACAGTTTATAGGTCACATTAATGCCTTATGCACACGACCGTTCCGTTTTTTGCAGTCCGCAAACCGCGGATCCGCAAAAAAACTAATGCTGCCCGTGTGCCTTCTGCAAATTGCGGAACGGAACGGGCAGCCCATTCTAGACATGCCTATTCTCATCCGGAAAACGGACAATAGGACATGTTATATTTTTTTTGCGGGGCTGTCCCCATTGAAGTGAATGGGTCCGCACCCGAGCCGCAAAAACTGCGGCTCGGATGCGGACCCAAAAAACGGTTGTGTGCATGAGGCCTAAAGGTGGAAAACGTTCTGAAATGATTTATCAATCTTTGCCCGTCTTACAAAGATTGCCTTGACGTGCGTCAGACAGGCTCAAATAATTTTGTACAAAATTATTTGCCAAGCATCTCTAATTTGTAAGTATAGCATTATTATGCATTTTTGTACTTTATTTGGTTTGCAGAGAGCTGTTGCATTGCATGTTTTATTAAACTGCAACTCCATCCAGCACAGGTCAGTAAAAACGAATATAGAGATCACTAACGTAAACATACAGTAGTTTGTGCTGTTTCACTTCAATGTAATCTGTTATGTTATGTAATTCTTCCTTTAGTGAGATGAAAAAATGCACTTCAAATGCTTTTTTTAATAGATAAAATGACTACAGCCTACTATACTATTCTTTCCAGTTAGGCCCAAGCTACACATATGCTTTCTTACACAAGAGTCATGCTTCAACCCAGACGTGTAACATGAAGCTCCAGAACGCAAAAGCAGCATCTATAACGTGTAGTTCATAATACTGGGGTCTTCTTATTGAAATCGGGACCTTTGAGATATCTCAGTTACCAAGCCCCGGTGCCGCTGGTATCTCTGCACCCCTATACCTTGTAATATGGTGTTTCCATCTGGTATTGGATTAAAAGAATGGATCTGTGGCGAAACCAACCTCGCCACTGGGTTTTGGAGAGGGCTGTTTAACAGCCTCTTGCCTCAGGATTATGGCCCATAGTAACTTGAAAGGAGAAGACAGACCGGCCGCACAGCTTAAACCTGTCTGTGGAATTGTATTTTATGTTATTATGCGTTCGGTTAAATTGTATGTTATGTGAGGGTACCCAGATAGCTAATATTATTGTATTCGTGTATTCTGAGTGCCATTCACCTAATGATATGCACTCAGACTTGAGCTATCTGGGGATATGTTAAATGTCTGTGTTTGCTGTGGGGGTGTGCCATTGTGTGTTTAAATGGTGATGTCTGTCTTGTTGTCTCCACATGTGTATTGGCGATCTCCCCTTTGTCCTGAGAGATAATTGGATTGCCCTCGGTTGTCTCCCAGGCAGAGAGGAGGAAACCATGATGCATTGTGGGGATATGTTGTATCTGTCCTGTGTCACAGTCTCCCTTCTGGTCTTCTATGGGGGTTTGAACGATTGGTTGCTGTATTTACATTGTATGTGTTGTAAATTACTGATTGGTTGTATTTCAAAACCCTGTGGGCGGACCTGTATTTGCAACAACTGTAATAAAAACCAGGCTGGGTGTGCCAGCACGTGAGAGCACTGCTTGACCCTCAACACGGAGCCTTGTCTCGTCATTGGGGGGATTCCCTGTATGCTGTTGGAGACTGATTGCCAGGAGTGTAAGCTGACTGTACGCTTTTCCTGTTCGTCTGATGGCAGCTATTTGTGAGGTTCCAGTTTGGAGTGCTATTTTGTATCCAGTTCAGGAGGTTGGGGTTCTGCAGTAGCTGTGCCTGTCTCTCAGAAAGGGGCATATAGCCTAAACGGATTTTAACCCCTTGTCTGCTGAAACGGTCCATTACAGGATCACAGGCAGTACTTGACAGAGGCACAGCAAGTGTTGTGGTTACAGTTCCATTTAAAGGGACACAATACTGGTCACTCTTATGGGTAATGGCACTTGAATGTTCTGGATCTAAACAGACAAGACCTTTCACACCACTCAAACCCCTTTATATGGGTCACTACACTACATAACACACAAAACACCCGTATGTACAAGACAGTAGGAGGTTCTCCACTTCACCCATCCTTATTCCTGTGTCCTTCCTGTACTGACCCCTATTAGAGTCTGTTTAGTCCACAATATCACTGGACAGAGCAATCCAAAACCATATATACTTTGCCAATACTAGACGAGTGAAAACAAGCCACTATGCCTTGGCTAAATGCTGCGGTATGGGCTAGTGGTAGCATTCTCGTTGGATTTTATTTTGCTTTGTCTTCATGTATTTATTTATTTTACACTCTGTGCAGCCTATAAAAGGGTCAATCTGGCGGATTTTTTTATTACATTTTGTATTTCTGCTATTTTTACTTCTGCTATTCTTAATTCTGTTAATCTCTGCTAGTTCTCATTTCATTTTTCACAGTGGAAGTTTTATCAGTGACTGACAGCTACCTCTGTATACACACCTACACAGAGAATGATATCACTGATAACACTTCCCACATGAAGAATGAAGTCAGAAAGAGCAGGGATTTAATTGCGTACATTACAAATTTTACTGACTCTTTTCCAACAAAGCTATATATATAAATCAGACCATCTTGTCCTGCTCTATAACATGCTTCCTGCACATTGCACTGCATTTTTTGGAGACAGGTCCTCTTTAAAGAGGACCTTTCACCGATTACGACAATGTAAACTAACTATACAGACATGAAGAGCGGCGCCCAGGGATCCCGCTGCACTTACTATTATCCCTGGGCGCCGCTCCATTCTCCCGCTATGCCCTCTGGTATCTTCGGTCACAAAGTTATGGAAAACCATCTGAAACTTTTCTGGGCAAATAAAGAACTTTCAACTTGGATCAAATTTGTTTGAACATGAATCAAATTGGTAGACCGATTGAGCTGAATTAAAGCCGAATCGAGTCTCAAGAAATGTACTCATTACTATTTATTACCTATATCGTGGAGTTGGAAGCTGAAGGTTCTGTGCTCTTTGTAGCAGCCATGCGGGGGCATTTCAGCTCAGCTCCCATTCACTTGATTGTGTATGAAGGCATCAGAAACTGGACAGTGAATGGAGCCTTTTGTCCACTATATGATATGTGTCGGCTGTCCGGAAAAGCAGATGGTAGGGATGCTGGGTGTCTAAACCCCACCAGTCTGATATTGATGTCTATTTCTTGGGATAGGCCTTCAGTTTCTTGATACTTGAAAACCCCTTTAGAAACAATGTTCATAATATTATAGTGCCAGACAGAGAACTCCTTTGACACAATCTGCAGTTATGAAGCTCAGTACATTATAAAGAAAAATCTGCTGTAACTATAATTGAATCGATTCGTGCTCCATGCAATGTAAACTAACAGTGTACCAAGAGAAAACTTACTGTTATGCTACAGCAGCTGCATCATGTTTTAACAAAAAGTAACTGCAATTTTAGAATTAGACATGCAGTCCCAGCTGTAATAGCAAATACCTTACAAGGACGCAGAATAGGAACATCAGATATTGAGAACAGCAGGGCTTTGTACTCTCATAAACCATCAGATTGTGCTAATCTATAGAGCGCACAGTACAGTCAGCCACATACTATTACCATACTTTTCATGTACTGCTCTAATACAAAGCAGCATAACACCAAAGTATGCATTTCATTTACATTCCCCTTCATAATTTGACTGCTACCGACTGCAAACCCAACAGTAACATGTGTTCCTTTCTATATGAGACCTCATATTGACAAACAGCAATGATATGCATTCTGTGTCAGAACAAAGGCAGAAGTGTGAAACTTTGTATAGAATTGATAGAGTCATTGAGCTGTTTATGTCTTTTTACATGGTGTTATGATGTGGATGTGCACTCAAAGTGGCCTCCCTTAGTCTTCACCCTTTAACCAGGGATCTGGACTCCACTACAGGTCTCTATCTCCTGGCTCTCTGTTTAGTAGACTGCTGACCCATGGCGATCAAGAGATACCATTGCAAAATCGCCATCAGGAACAAGCCGAAGTCAGGACAGGCAGAGTTTTTTGCAATCTAATGTGAGTCCATGGGTCACGCAGGCAAAAGTTGGTATACAAGAGAACAAACAAGACAAGTAGTGCACATTTTTGCAGCAAACTAGTGAACAAGAATGTATTGCTTAGGCAGCCTCCCACAGGGAATATCAGCCATAGGCTGGGGAAGATTAGGTGCATGTGCGTTGGTCCTTTAAGAGCCAAAATGAGTGTGTGGCCTATGGGCAGTGAGAGGCAGAGTGGGGGAAAAGCAGGCCTCAGCCTTCATTAGAAGGAGATCAGTGCAACTCCAAATCTTGCAATCCACAATAAGTAATAAAAGTGAAGTTGCAAAATTATTATACTACAAGAAAATTTAGACTAGCACATTCATAATGGCAGATGCATAGCCATAAAGCTAACATGCAGGAAGCGTTATGGATATGCATCTGCCATTATGAATGTGCTAGTCTAAATTTTCTTGTAGTATATATTGAGGGTAGCTGCCTCTTTTAGATTGAGCACTCTCCACCCATATGCCCAGGGCTTCTGAGCAGAGTATATATGCAGCTGGTTCCTACAATGCCCTGAATATTGTAGGCTTAGTCAAGCCCAGGAGAGGCAGTTCTGTTAGTGCTAGAGACCCATCTGCAGAAGCCACCTTGACGCCTGGTAGATGGGCCCGACACACGTTTGATCAAAAATGTGGGCAAAGAGCTTCAATTTTTTTCATCTACAGTATATTAGGTATAATACTATTTTAAGTTAGAATGACGATTCAGTTTAATCGTTTGTATGTGAAATGTTGTGCTGCCACAAAATTATTATAAGACAGCATGAGAGGACCTATGGGGCCACTAACCTGAATAGGGGCAACAATGGATGTTTTTTGTATTGATTCAAAGGAGTTTTTCTACCATAGAAATTTATGGCATACAGCAACTCTATCATACTTCCAGAACCCCCACATATTGGTAGAGTTCCCCTAACTTCGATTTTTACCAGATGAGGTTGCCGCCAGCCAATGCTTCCAGCCCTAAATTGCATGGAGAAGTAGCTGCTCCCATAAATTTTAAAAGAGATAGCCATGCACATTTGCAGCCATCTCTACCTTAAATGCTTGGACATCTTCACCTATTAGACATTTATTGTATATCTAGTTGATAAGTCACAGGTGTCTATAGTGGAAAAACCTATTTAAACTAAATGACTAAAATCAATCTATACAGTTTTATCAGAGCCATCTGAAGACGCACTCCCAAACTGAATATAAATCACAATTCAACAAAAACAATAGGTCCAGCAGTGGTGCAGAGCTTTCAGAAAGAATTCCACAGAATTCCATGATACTTTAAAAAAATATATATTTTTATTAAACCATAAAAGAGAAAAATTCCCAACTGACAGCGCATTTCAAAAAGGTGTTTGATAAGGTTGGGAGCAGGGCTCTTTGCAGGTCAGTCAAGTTCTTCCACACCAAATTCACCCAACCATGCCTTTATTGAACTTTGCCTTTTGCACTGGGGTCACAGTAGTGCTGGGGCAGAAAGGACCTTCCCCAAGCTGTTCCCACAATGTTGAAGCATGTAATTGTTTAAAATATCTTGGCATGCTGAAGCAATAAGATTTTCCTTCACTGGAATAAAGGACCTAGGCCAACCCCTGAGAAGCAGCCCCATAGCATCATTCCTCCTCTAGAAAACGTTACAGTTGGGACAATACAGTCAGGCCAGTAACATTCTCCCAGCATTTGTGAGACCCAGACTCTTCCATTAGGCTGACATAAAAGTGTGATTCATCACTCCACAGAACATGTTTCCACTGCTCCAGAGTCCATGGTGCCATACTTTACACCACTCCATGTGACGCTTGGAACTGTGCTTGGTAATGTAAGGCTTGCATATTGCTGCTTGGCCAAACCCATGCCATGAAACTCACATACCATTGCTGTTCTACTGATGTTAATATAGTGTTGGAGCAAGGGTACTTTGGACTATGGACATTTGTCCTTATTTCTACCAAGCAAAGCCATAAACTCTCCACCTTATTGCACATTAAAGGGTTAACTTGCACTATGACTTATGCTGTTGTGTGCACTTATACTGTGTCATATTGTTGAACTGTATTTATATGTTTATCTTACTATATACTGTTCATTTGCACTGTTATTACACTATAGCTGCACTGCACTGTAAAAAGGGTTCATGCGCAGCCAGCTAATACTGGGAGACTTATAGACTGCTAGTTTCTAACTATGAAAAGTTTAGGACTGATACACTGACCTTCTGACTGTCTGGTTAAACTCAGTTATTTGTTTTTAAAACTTGTTTATGTCTGGAAAAACTGATTATTTATTCCTATATACTTGCATTAAAGCTCTATATAAGTCTATGTAGAGAGAAATTGTAACATTGTTTCTAAGTTGTGATTTTTCACTTTATCTCTCCCACTAGAAGGTTCTAGTTCCGCTAGCAACTATATATAAGGAGAGCCATCGGAGTCCTTAGTTGTCTGTAGATAGGGACCAGTGTTTAGACTCTGCCAGACTGCATGAGTGACCAGAAGAAGATGCCGAGATGGGGACACTGAGCAGGGAATAGCTGGACAACTGAGCCACAGACCCTGGGCCACCAACCTTTGGTCACGGTACCAGCCTTCTTAAGCATTTGTGAGTAACCTATGATGCTGTGCGCTCCAGTGCGCACGATCTATGCCGCTCCAGGACATATGGCCCGCTCATGGACTGTATGTCTTGGAGAGCATACGGTCGTGTGCATGAGCCCTTGTAATCAAAATGGTAAACCCATCAAAAACTGTTATCTTATAACATAGTAACATAGTACATAAGGCCGAAAAAAGACATTTGTCCATCCAGTTCGACCTGTCATCCTGCAAGTTGATCCAGAGGAAGGCAAAAAAACCCTGTGAGGTAGAAGCCAATTTTCCTCACTTTAGGGGAATAAAAATTCCTTCCCGACTCCAATCAGGCAATCAGAATAAATCCCTGGATCAACGATATCTCTCTAGTAGCTATATCCTGTAATATTATTACGCTCCAGAAATACATCCAGGCCCCTCTTATGGTTTTCATATTTCAATAACTGATTTCTTCTACATAGAACAGAGTACAAAAAATGATAAACTAAGGCTAGTTTCACACTAGCGGCAAGGAACTCCGGCAGGCTGTTCCAGCGGGTGAACAGCCTGTCGGATCCGTGCTGCCGCTAGTGTGTGCGTGCCCCGGAACTACCGCTCCAGCCCAATTGACTATCATGGGGGCGGGCCGGAGTTCCGGCGGCAGCACGGCAAACATGCCGAGAGGCGGCCGGAATAAAACTACACTAAGACACTTTGACACCCTGTCTTTCACACTGGAGTTCTTAGGCTTAAAATGCTACCCGTCATGTTGTACATGTAGTCCTTTCTTTGGGCATCAGGTTACGGAGCAGATTGGTGTATAGTTTTGTGGGAAGGATTCATTATAATATAATTCATTCATTTAAATCCCTGCTCTTTCTATGCTGAGGAGTCCAGTGGGCTGCTCTACCCAGTGATTGACAGCTATCTCTGTATGCACAGTCACTGAGGGAAGGCCACTGAGTAGGACCACTCATTGCACTTCTAAGCTCAGAAAGATCAGAGATGTAAATGGATAAAATACAGGTTATACTGAATCTTTTTCCGCAAAACTATAATCGATCTGGTCAGCTCCTCCTATAAAATGCTTCCTGCAGATCATATTCAATGTGACAGGTTCCCTTTAAAAAGACTTTGGTTTTTATGAAAGTAGTAGATGTGCTGTATGTAATAACCAGTAAACCACAGTGGAAGTGCAGATTTACAGCACTTTCCACCAAAATAAAAAGCACTCCCTAGAAATATAAATTGTTGAGCTGGGTGTTACCAGTTAGGGGTGTGTTCCTGCACAGTCTGACACTATCCGATCAGTGCTGTTGGTGTCAGACTGTGCAGAGACACCCCCCCCCCCCCAAAACGGTAACACCCAAATGGACCTTTATTGCAGACTGCTTGCAATTCATTTATACACTTCTAAAAGGAATAATAGAGGAATGGCACAGTCACAAAAATAGATACTCCAGAATTGTCATTACACGGGGAATGCAAGTAATGACTAAAACAGAAAGTGACAGATCCTCTTTAAAAAAAAAATCTGAAATCTGAATGTTTTACATTTACAGCCCATTTTCTCTACACGTTACACACGTCTCCTTTGTCCCTTCTGTCCTATTGGTCTACTCTATAGTTACAGCGTTAGGCTACTTTCACATTAGCGGCAGGATGGAACCGATAGGCTGTTCACCCTGTCAGATCCGTCCAGCCGCTATTTTGCCGTGCCGATGGACCGCCGCTCCATCTCCATTGACTATAATGGGGACGGAACTCCGGCGCAGCACGGCAGTGCAAGGTGAAAGGCCGCCGGACTAAAACTATGACATGTCCGACTTTTGAGTCCGACGGCCTCTTCCCGTGCACTGCTGTGCTGTGTCAGAGGTCTGTCCCCGTTCCCATTATAGTCAATGCGGATGGAGCGGCGGTCCGGCGGCACGGCGAAATAGCGGCAGGACGGATCTGACAGGGTGAACAGCCAATCGGATCCGTCCTGCCGCTAGTGTGAAAGTACCCTTATTCATAAATTATATAAAAAACAGCATCATGGTTGTTACTCCACTTGGTGCGGTGAAGCTGCATAACATAAACTCCTGCCCGTCTGGGCATTGCCTAGACAGGTCGTATATATCCTATCCTATAGAGTGCAGTTCACACACAAGGAAAATCAGATTCCAACAGCTAGCAGGCTAGTTAGATCTCAGGCTTTCTGACTGTGACTGATAGGCCGCTTTCAGACGAGCGAGTTGTACACTTCAGACTTGGAGCGTGAGTATAAGACAGCTCCCATACTGAACTTCCAGCACTGCTGGGGTCACATAGCATTATATTGATTTATGATGCTATGTAACCCTTAGAGGTCTGGAATGTATTGCATAACACTAACAGAATGCTGTCAGTGTTTTCCAATACACTCCAGAACTGTAAGGGTTACATAGCATCATAAATCAATATTGTTGTAGTTTACTTTTCGCCCTGGGATGCGGAGCAAGACGGATCCAGCATGACCCCCAATGCAAGTCAATGGGGACGGATCCGTTTTCTCTGCCACAATCTGCCACAATAGAAAACGGATCTGTCCCCCATTGACTTTCAATGGAGTTCATGATGGCTCCGTCTTGGCAATGTCAAAGATAATATAACCGGATCCGCTCATAATGGATGCAGATGGTTGTATTATCAGTAATGGAAGCGTTTTTTGCTGAACCCTGCCAGATCCAGCAAAAACGCTAGTGTGAAAGTAGCCATACCAACCAGTCCAAATAAAATCCGGCCCAGAACAGGATCTAAACAAAGCTGTCTTAGCAAATTACACTTGGCTGAAACCACTGCAGCTTTCTGGATTTCTCACCCAGCTGAGGATCGTGGGTGAAATATGCAGCCCTTCCAGCACTTTACTGTACACCTTACCACAATATATATGCACAGTTCTTCACAGCAGCTGTTGCTAGGCCCAAGCCCACAGGTTCACTGTTGTGCCCGCTGCATCCAAATCAGCACACATCCACATGTGCAGCAGCATGTAAAACACCTAAAGTTAGGGCTGTAGTTTGAAGACGTTTTGATCATGAATTAAGGGGCCATTTATTAAGACTAGCGTTTAAGACGACGGTCTTAATAACCTCTATATCTGGCGGTCGATCCGCCGAAGTTATGAAGAGGTGCCGGCCTCCACATAACTTAAGTTCATCCAGCACCAGTCTAAATGTAAAAAAATAAGGGGGAAAATATGTGTATGAGTGTACGTAGTCAGCCATACTGTTGTTAAAACTAATAACTATAGATATAACTAATTCACTTTTAATTATTTTACAATTGTTTACTTTAAAAAAAAAATATTTACCGTATTATTGCCCTATAAGATGCAATGGCCTATAAGATGCACCTAGGTTTCAGAGGAGGACAATAAGAAAATGTATTTTTCATTAGACCTCAGGTCAGACTACTAATCAGACCCCCAATGTTAATCACACCTTAGTTGACAGCCCGAATAAGACCCCCAAAGTTAATAAGACCCTAATAAGACCTCAGATCAGACCCCCAATCAGACCTGAGCTCAGACCCCAATGTGAATGACCCCCAATCAGACGTCAGATAAGAGCCCCATGCCTATCATCAGCCACCATTGCCTCATATCAGCCACCATGCCTGACGCCTCCAACTCAAAAACATCTCCCGCATCCGCGCTTTCCTTAACTTTGAATCTGCGAAAATGCTTGTACATTCCCTCATCATCTCCCGCCTAGACTACTGCAACATTCTCCTCTGTGGCCTTCCATCTAGCACTCTCGCACCCCTCCAATCCATCCTCAACTCTGCTGCCCGACTAATCCACCTCTCACCCCATTACTCCTCTGCTTCTCCCCTCTGCCAATCCCTTCACTGTCTCCCCATTGCTAAGCGAATTCACTTCAAAATACTAACAAATACATACAAGGCCGTCCACAACCTGTCCCCTCCGTACATCTCTGAGCTACTTTCCTGATACATCCCCACACGCACTTTCCGATCCTCGCAAGACCTCCTTCTCTCCTCTCCTCTTATCACCTCTTCCCACAATCGCCTCCAAGATTTCTCCCGTGCATCCCCCATACTCTGGAACTCGCTACCCCAACATATCAGACTCTCACCTACAGTGGAATCCTTCAAAAGAAACCTGAAAACCTCACCTCTTCAGACAAGCCTACAACCAGTGACCCTGCTGCCTCTATACCGCCATGACCAACTTCACCCGCACCTACTTTGTCCTTCTCCCATACCATGTATATTGTAAGCCCTCACGGCAGGGGTGTAGCTAAAGGCTCATGGGCCCTGGTGCAAGATTTCAGCTTGGGCCCCCTTCCCTCAGTGCTTTGTGGCCAGGGGCAGGGAAGTACATTGCCTTCAAGCTGCCTAAGGCAAACATTGAAACTGCACCACCAGCTCCCCCCACCCATGCCAAATGCTTGACCTAACCCCTTCCCTCAAGCCAGAGGGGTTACTTGACCAGCATGTACTTTCTATAATACCAGCATCGTCTTATGTGCCACAAGGGTCTTTGGGCCCCCTCAGGCTCCTGGGCCCAGTATCGACTGCTACCTCTGCACCCCCTATAGCTACGCCCCTGCCTCACGGGCAGGGCCCTCTCTCCTTCTGTACCAGTTTATAACTCGTCTTGTTTATGCTTAGTGCAATTGTCTGTGTTATGTATGTACACCCCTTTTTATATGTACAGCGCTATAGAATGAATGGCGCTTTAATAATAAATAATAATAATAAGGCTACATTCACTACTGCAGTAAATGTATCTGGCTACTTCAGCAGAGAACAGCCTGCCGAAGCTCAGCAGGGACGATTCCAGTAAAATGGCGGGTTTCAGCGGGTCAAAAAAATGTTGCAGAACTCTGGCAGGCTGTCCGCTGCTGGAACAGTCTGTCGATACGTTTACCGCAGATGTGAATATAGCCTAAGTGATTACACGTGGCAAAAATTTAAAAATGATGACACTAAAATTGGCTGCATCTTCAAATATATATGTACTTTCCAATATAAAGTATGTTCTTTGCTCTTTATAGTATATTTTATTTCATTTACATTTTGTAATCACTAGGTAACTAAGATAGTATTGTATTGAGAAGGGATTTCTTACTTAGCTGTGTGTAATATATTAATTATGAAGCATATGTTGGCTTTAATTTTAGCACTCGGAGATAAGCAATGCCTCAGGCAGTTATCTCTGTGGCTTTCATACGAAGGCTATGCCCTTGAACTAGATGGAGACAGCTATATATTCTCTAGTGATAACCTTCATAGGTGAACGCTTCGATTCTGGATCTCCAAACATATTTAAGGACAATATTTTTATTACAGCATCATTTTTGAAGATATCTTAGCCAGTGCTACTAATGAATGTGCAGATATGAGCACAGAGCCATCAACCATATTGTAAGCTCTGTATTCAAAAATGTAGTGGGGGTAAAATTGCTGCAGCCCTCGTGTATACGCATATCTATTCTGATCCGTGTTTTTCCTTCTGGTGCTCTTATAATTTTGCTTTAGCAGCTGCATCTAGCAGGGATGGGAAGAGCTGTGTGTTTCCCACGGGGACGCAAATACATAAGTGTTTACATTAGGAAGATGGAATATTTGCAGATTTGTTCCAGCAATTAGAACGGCATTGGAGTGCTTTAAAAAGAAATGAGCAAAACACAATCGGTTAGATTGCAGACTTCAGGAGGATCACATTTGTTTTGGTTGATGAAAAATATACGCTGGTAAAAAGGTTCCTAGCTCCTGCTTGAGAATCTTACCAAAGAATGCAGTAAACTAAATAAGGGAGCTTCATTTGTAGCATTTCTTTATCCTTTCTGCAGAAGCATAATTCCCTAATGCCCAGTACATACACAGAAATAAAAGGGTCCCATAGCCAATCTTAGAATAAGTGAGCCCAGTGACAACGCCAACATCTACATGTTTTTCAATTAACATATCCGAACAAAGCAACATGCGAAACACTCTACAAGATTGTCGGGGCACCCTCTTTTGCATTGGTTACAAAGAATGTCACTTAATACAGTAAGTAGTTGTAGTATTAGGTCTATGAGATAAAGGATTTGTGGTTTGGACTACTCCAGACATTATCATCAGATCCATCCCTTATTTCTAGATTGTGCATTTTTTTTAAAGATAGCCCCTTAGTCAAAATGTCTGTTCTTGTCTGTAAAATAGACAAGAATAGGGACTAGGACATTCTATTTTTCTTTTTTGGTGGGACGGACATGCGGACATACGAATGGGGACAACACACAGTGTCCGATCCGCATTTTGTGTGGCCCCGAGGAAATGAATGGGTTTGCATTTAATCCACAAAAAATGCGGATTGGATCCTGAAAAAAATTGCGCTCATGTGCACGAGATCTTATAGTGATTGCAACTGAACTGGAAAATCAGTGGCCACATCCAGTGGGGGACCTGGGTGTAGGAGTCCACAGCTCGCCAGTGCACCGGGGAGACAGCTGAATCAGGGAAGGGAAGGAGGGTAAGTACTATGTGAAACATCTTCCCTCCACAGTTTAGTACCATAAGCTAGATAGAGGAAATGCCCAGAGAACTTTAATAAAGTGGATTTTTTTATGGGAATTTAGATGCTTTGTTGCGTGGAATGGTAGTACCATAGTATGTAAGCTTTTCCCAGTCATGTGGGATATTATAAAAAATAGAGGATGTGGAATATGTTTTTTAGTTTTTATTAAGTTAATGTGTACTGTAATATCATTCTAGATCTTTACAGGAGTTGAAGCTACAGTTTTTCAAACATAGCGGAATCTATATTAATACTGCCATGCTACGTGGTGCAGCAGTATCTCATCCCCGAACAGAATGAAACAGATTTATTATTTTTTATTCATGACTCTGGCAAAGCTTTAGTACTATTAAATGCATTCAGAGAAGGCGGTTGAAGCTCTTGAGCCCCAGTGTACAACCATCACATGCATACTTATCAACATGTAATGTAAAATTTGGGAAATTAAAGCCCCACCATACTGATCAGTCAGGAACACGTAAAAACTGCCTAGAATGCCCACAAACCACTCACTTAGGGGCAAGCGTGCATAAGCCCCACTCCTTTCCCAGCTCAGTTTGTGGGACATCCAGCATCCAAATGGCCCACCAGAGTACCAAAGGATCCTCCAGTGGACCCAGGGTCTGAATATCTGGAGCTACCTTTGGTGCCAATAACTTGCCACTAGGGTCTATTTCTTTGAATAGAAACCTGATAGACTTTATTGATGATGTGGGATTTGGGCTCAGAGAATAATTTCCTCCGGTAGGCCCAGAGTTGCCAACCATCCAGAAATTTCTGGACAGTACGTGAAAATAAGTTACTCTTTTCCTATCTTCGTGAAAAAAATAGATGTGTTCGTGACTTTTTTGAGGCTGGTGGTGGTACTTGACTAGATTATTTTGGTGATAATTATAATCATTTTACAGCTCAAAGTAAATGCTGATAATGAGTTCTTATCAGTATTTTGAGCTATAGATATGTATTACTTATAACTTTTATGGTTTTCTAATTTGTCCATAAAAATTATGACTGTCCGTGATTTTTGGGGTAAGTTGGCCAGAAAAAAAGAAAAATTCTGGTTGGAAGCCCTGACCCAGGGACTGGCCTTACGGGATACCGTGAAATTTTCCGATAGGTCATCGGCCCTGGGGCCGCTTTAAGATGTGTCTGCACTTTCGGCGGCCGGCGGGCCGAATCCGAAATCTCTGATGTAGTGGTTTAGCTGAGCAGGCCGGCCGGCCTCCGTAGGAGCGGCACTGCTCCCTCCGAACACCTGGTGTCGCTGTGATTTGCAGGCTTGTCCCAGAAGCGGCAGCCCGTGATCCTGGCCCGGCCTGGCTGGCTGTCCTGTGTGTGGCCACCCCTCTCTTCCTGCAAGTGGCCTCAGGCTCCCGCCGCCTCCCTAGCCCGGGGCTGCGGGGCCTAACCTCCAGATTCAATATGCCGGGCCCAGGCTGCAGACAGGAAGCAGAGCCCGACCCGTGTGTATGCCGCCTTCACCGATAAACGGCCTGAGAGGACTTGAGGAGTCGCAAATACTGGGGGTAAGAAGGGGCCAGGCTGTGCCCACATGTGACTGTGCAGGCTGTCAGGGTTATGTAGTGTATATTATTGACATACAGTCTTATAAATTATAAGACTGTATGTACACTAATATACACTACAGAACCCTTACAGCCTGCACAGTCACATGTGGGCACAGCCCTGGCATCCAATACATATCACAGAGAGCTATACTGTGCAGTATAGCTTATAATGCACAGTATAGCTCTCTGTGATATGTATTGGATGCCAGGGCTGTGCCCACATGTGACTGTGCAGGCTGTCGGGGTTATGTAGTGTATACTATTAGTTTACATACAGTCTCCAGTTTACAGGAATCTCCAGGAGTGACAACGGCTGGGCAGATCAGCTTCTAGGATCTGGGCTCCATGGGCACTCTGTAGCCCTCACATGCTTCTTTATGCATCACAGCAAGGAGATTGGGGCAGTTGACAGCAGGGCTCTGGCTGGAGGTAGCACTTTGTGAAAGGTTGTCACACAGGTTGTCAGGGGCTGGGAGTGTGAGTACCGGACACCGTGCTGCTGTGTATAATGCACCGCCACTCGCCACATGTGGGCATGGCCCTGACATCCAATACATGGATGTATTGTACATCAGGGAAAGCTATACTGTGCATTTATAATGTGTGCAGGGTGCCAGGAGGGTCCAGCAGTGTCTGTCACTTGGAGATGTCAGGGGCAGAGCTCCTGGAGACACGACGTATCCTCATCCACACACTCTTCTGTGCGATTCCTCTGCTCTGTCACATGAAGCCACACATTCTTCTCCAAAGTACAAGCCCTCCTCAGTCAATCTCATTCCCTGACCTCTGTGGAGGCGCCATGCCCAGCAGATCCTTTGTACAGCACAGTGACACCAGGTTACACACCAATATGTTCTCCACTCCCAGCCCCTGACAACCTGTGTGACAGCCTTTCACAAAGTGCTACCTCCAGCCAGAGCCCTGCTGTCAACTGCCCCAATCTCCTTGCTGTGATGCATAAAGAAGCATGTGAGGGCTACAGAGTGCCCATGGAGCTCAGATCCTAGAAGTGGATCTGCCCAGCCGATGTCACTCCTGGAGATTCCCTTGCTGCTCTCTGTACAGGAGGGGACAGTGATCACACAGCTCTCTGCATCCAGCAGGCAAGACAAGTGATCACAGCTCCCAGCAGTCTACTGTGCCTACATACATAGAAGCCTGGAGGTCACTTCCAGGCCACTGAAACTCCATGCATGATGGTCAGAGTGGCTGTGAGAAGCTTGGAGCCCACCACCTTCAGGCAGCTGCACTTCAACAACTTTTCCAGGAGAATCCAGCAACTCTGTGACAGCAGGAAGGGGTTGCCAGTCACTCACTTGTCCCTGTGCAGCCAATGTAGTATCCCACTAGGTAGAAGTGGGCACTACACAAGGGTCAATTGGGTAACGTGTTACTTCTGCTCACAAGGGACAGTGATATTATATTTATCCACGCATTGTAATGTATTTTCTGTGTGTTTTTACATTGGTATGTTTCCCCTGTTAATGCTTAGCAGGCCTAGTTGGGTTTAATTAGACATCCCAGACACTAGAGGGAGATAGGGAGCCCCTAGTATAAATGTCCAGGCCCAGACAGGGAGGGGTTAGGCCATAGTCAGGAGTCTGTGGAGAGAGAAGTGAGAAGGCACCAGCCAGAGATATGCTGAGGGCCTCCTCCTGACATGCAGCTAGATAGTCCTGGTTTCTAGTTGCACCAGGAGGCTAAAAGGAGTACAGCCTGCCTGGAGACCAGTAATCCAACAAACAAATACAGATGAGACACCCCAGTAGTAGGAGAGAACCTCCTGGGAGAAACCTGCAGCCACCTTTCTACTCCAGCAGAGAAGCCAGCTAGGAAACAAAGGTACTGTAATCTAAAGCAAGTGCCAATACTGGAGGAAGATTATATATACCAAGGATTTAAGCCAGCAATTAGGCATCCGGGCCTTGGGATCCAGCCAGCTAGAATAGCTGTGGGGATAGAGCAGCATTGTACTGCAGAGCATTAACTGTTTACCCTCCAAGTATCTTGCAAGATTAAAACCTGCTGTGCTGTCAAGTAAACCTGCTGTGCATATATAATATAAAGGACTGCAATTGCTTGTATAAAGTTGGACTGTTTCCTAAAGTAAAGCAACGTTTGGTTTACCAACTGTGTACTCCATTAATCCTCCTGCAAACCGGTGTGCCACCGTTACAGGCACTGGTGTCACGATTCTTAAAGGGACCTTACCTAAGGCACTCAAAATACCTACAACACCCAGGGCACCTCACACACCATCAGGCCTGGTCCCTATTTACAGAGTGTGCCCCAGAGGAACTAGTGTCTACCTCTCCTTCACTGTTGCATGCCTGCCCAGGGTTCTCCTCAGAAAAGTGAGTAACCCTCGATTGCCCATAACCGTGACCTCACTATCGCTATACCCTGCAGGTCTGGCGTGCTGCACCTGCAGCTCCAGTCCTTCTCCTGGTGCTGCTGCTGACATACATTCAAGGGGGACAGAGGGGGAAGGGGGGTGAGGAAGAGGAGGACAGAGGGGAAAGGCCAGGAACTTACAGGAGGACTATATTTGAGTATAAATTAAAGGGGTTGTGCTGCCTTTGCAATGTATATTACATGCTTGGCACTCAGTAGTGTCTGTTTCTTTAAGACCCTCCATTTTCTTGAAGCCTAGAGGCGGGTCTTCTCTGTTCTCTCTAGGGCTTGCTGGGACATATCCTGTTCAGTCCAGCTCTGGGTACTATAGTGACCAGATCCACAGGACATCTTAAAGCTATTACAGATTGCAAACCTGACGAACACCAAAGCCTGTGAGTAAAGGGGTTTTGCTAGTTCAGCTTGTGTAGAGGGATGTTAGACATTGCAGATAGATAATGTGTGTTTCAGTGTAGTAAGCAAGCACATGTTAGTTAGGCCCTATCTTTTGTATTAGCTATGTATAATGTATGTTGCTTGAATTAGCCATGCTTATATTTCTCTTTTTATGTTTGTTTCACAGTTTTACCTCACATATCATCCCATATCATATCATATGAACATTATTGTACACATTCCTGTTCATTATATCTCAGTAAAGATTGCATCAGTTCAGCAAACCAGCGCATCTTTCATTGGGATTGGGTTTATACTTGATGTTAAGCTGTGTACCTGAAGCAACACGCAGCCGAGACATTACAGTAAAAAGGCTTTAAAACGTTGTCAGAAGCAGTTAAACAGCTTTAAATCGTCCTCCGCAGTAAAAGGACTAATAACTCCTTTCAGCCACGTGGAGTGAAACGAAAGTGAAACTAATTTCTCTCACTCACTACAACACTGATACTGCCTGTGTCCAGTCATCATCATTATCCACGCTGCCAGCTAAATCAAGATGCAGAACACAGGGAACAACACTCTGACAGTTAACCCTCAATGCTCCTATAAGGAAGATGACACACACAGCTTGCCAAGAATCAAGTCTAGATACACAACACTGTCCAGAGCATCCAGTCAAACAAATCTGACTTCAGCTAGCGCCGATTCAGCAAGATCTAAGCGTACTAGTTCTAGACGTTCAGGCATCACCAGTCTGTCATCGGCTAGCGACAAAGCGACTAGGGCAAGAGCAAAAGCAGAGGCAGCTTGCGCCATGGCTTCTTATGCGGAGCAGGAAGCTGAATTGATGAGAGAGCAAGCAAAAAGTGAATCTGAAGCACTTAAAAAGAAAGCAGAAGTGGAAGCATCTTTACACTTACTCAAACAGCAGAAAAACGCGGCAGCAGCCTTAGCCGAGGCAGAAGTTTTCACAAGGGCTGCTGAAGCTCAGTTCGATGGCATAGAAAACCAGACGTCATCCCACAGCGCAATCCAACGCACCCGTGAGTACGTACAGTCACAAGCAACCATGTACACCGACCAGCAGTCCAATGACGCACCTAGGCTTTCATTGACTCCACCAGCAATAAGCAACTTTGATACTACGCAACATTGCAAGACTAAATCAGAATCTCAGTGTGGGAAGTCAAGTGGTCGCATGCTTAGAGACCAATCTGCCAACCCTCCAAGAGTGCAAACGGATGCTCGCGTACTCCCTCCTCAAGCAAATACAAGTCTGGATTATAGCAGAAAGACTTACAACAGACGAGAACAACCACCTAAACAAAGTAGATTCAGACAAGCGCCTCATCAGCCTTACCAGCCGCAACCATACCCTGAGTTTACACGCGAGAAGCATTCGCCAGACGCAACAAGTGCTATAGAAGTGGCAAAATTCCTGATGCACCGTGAGATAGTGGGCGCTGGTCTCATGAAATTCGATGACCGTCCAGAAAACTACTGGGCCTGGAAATCATCTTTCCTGAGCGGTACCCAAAACTTAAACCTGACAGAGAAAGAAAAGCTTGACCAGCTTGTCAGATGGCTAGGTCCAGAGTCCACTGAGCAAGCCCAAAGGATCAGATCAGTACATGTTCATGACGCAGCAGCAGGACTTGCAATGGTGTGGCGGAGACTAGAACAATGCTATGGATCACCTGAAGTGATCGAGGATGCTCTTCTGAAAAGGATAGAAAACTATCCAAGAATAACAAATAAGGATTACCAAAAGCTGAGAGGTTTGGGAGACCTACTCTTAGAAATAGAAGCCGCTAAGTCTAGTGGATATCTGCCAGGTCTCTCATATCTGGATACAGCACGTGGAGTTGAGCCCATAATCGAGAAACTTCCTTACAACTTGCAAGAAAGGTGGGTAGCTCAAGCTTCAAGATACAAGAAAGATCATCATGTTGCATTTCCACCATTCGCCTTCTTCGCTGAATTCATAGAAGACCAAGCTGAAATACGCAATGACCCAAGCTTTGCTTTCCTGAACAAGAGAACGGCAAGCTTCCCAAAGGTAGAGCAGAAACCTCCAGGGCTTTACAAAGAACGCAGAGCAACAGTTTCTGTAAGGAAGACAGAAGTCCCGCCTGAATCTGCAGCTAATCAGGAAGACAACACAAGGAAGAAAGTTGAGGAGTCAGACAAAATATGTCCTATCCACATTAAGCCTCATCCACTAAGAAAATGTCGCAGTTTCAGAAGTAAGACGTTAGAAGAGCGCAAAGCTTATCTTAAAGACAATCGCATTTGTTTCAGATGCTGCGCTTCAATTCAGCATCTTGCAAAAGACTGTACAAAAACAATACAATGCGCAGAGTGTAACAGTGACAAACACTTGTCAGCACTGCACCCGGGACCACCACCATGGAAACAAGAAGTTCAAGCAACTCAAGAAGATCATGGTGGGGAGCAAGGAGAGAGTATAACGCCAGCAGTAACCTCAAAGTGCACTGAGATCTGTACAGAGCAGGGCCGCTCAAGATCGTGCTCCAAGATATGCTTAGTCAAGGTGTATCCAGCAGGTTTTAGAGAAAAAGCAATCAAGATGTACACAGTCATGGATGAACAGAGTAACAGATCTCTGGCAAAAACAGAATTCTTTGACCTCTTCGGTGACAAAGGAAGTCCAACTCCATACACCTTGAAGACTTGTTCTGGAGTTGTAGAGACAATAGGGAGAAGAGCTAATAACTACATCATCGAGTCATTAGATGGAAAGACAAAGGTGACTCTACCTACCCTCATAGAATGCGATGAGATACCAGACGACAGGTCAGAGATACCCACACCTGAAGTTGCTCGTCATCAACCTCATTTGGTGCGAATAGCAGACCAAATACCAGCACTAGATCCAGATGCTGCAATCACCCTTCTACTTGGGAGAGATATTCTCAGATTGCACAAAGTCAGAGAACAGTACAATGGGCCACACAATGCACCATTTGCACAACGCCTTGATCTTGGATGGGTCATCGTTGGAGAAGTATGTCTAGACGGACTGCACAAACCATCAAAGGTAAATGTCTACAGAACACATCTGTTGCAGAATGGTCGTACATCTTGTCTTTGCCCATGTACCAACAGTCTACACATTAAAGAGAGATTAGATAACCCAACACATCATCGGAGTATCCAGAGGTGCATGGAAGACTTAGCCTCAACTGGAAATACAGATGAACTGGGTTGTAAGGTGTTTGAAAGAACACGAGACGACGACAAGCCATCACCCTCGGTAGAAGATACCCTCTTCCTCGAGATCATGGACAGAGAAGTCTACAGAGACAAGTCAGGCAGCTGGGTAGCCCCTCTACCCTTCCGGTCACCACGCCATCGCCTTCCTGTCAACAAGGTACAAGCAGAGAAACGCTTCAGTTTGTTGCAGCGCACTCTACAAAGAAAGCCAGATATGAAGAAACACTTCCAAGCCTTCATGCAAAAGATTTTTGACAACGAGCATGCAGAAAGGGCACCACCACTACAAGAAAACCAAGAACACTGGTACTTACCAATATTTGGAGTGTATCATCCTCAAAAACCAGGTCAGATACGTGTAGTATTTGACTCTAGTGCGAAGCACGAAGGCATCTCACTAAATGACGTCCTTCTCAGCGGACCTGACCTGAACTACACACTCCTTGGAGTACTCATCAGGTTCAGGAAAGAACTTGTAGCAGTAACAGCAGATGTACAACAGATGTTCTACTGTTTCTTCGTTCGAGAAGATCACCGAGACTACTTAAGGTTCCTGTGGTATGCAGACAATGACTTTAACAAAGACATCATAGAGTACAGGATGAAGGTACATGTGTTCGGAAACAGCCCTTCCCCAGCTGTAGCTATCTACAACCTGAAACGAGCAGCACAGCAAGGTGAAAGACATGGTCAAGAAGCCAAACAGTTCGTCATGAAGAACTTCTACGTGGACGATGGACTTGCTTCTTTCTCCAGCAACAAAGAAGCTATTAACGTCCTAAAAAGTACAAAAGAAATGTTGGCAGAATCCAACATAAGATTGAACAAGGTAGCTTCCAACAGCTACAGAGTCATGGAAGCATTTCCATTGGAAGACCGTGCTAAAGACCTCAAAGACTTAGATCTAGGAACAGAATCACCACCCTTGCAAAGAAGTCTTGGGCTTAGTTGGGACTTAAAGACTGACAGTTTCACCTTCAGGGTCTCCAGAGAAGAGAAACCATTCACAAAAAGAGGTGTCCTATCTACAGTCAACAGTCTTTATGACCCCCTGGGATTCGTAGCACCCATCATCATGCAAGGCAAAGCTTTTTTGAGACAGATCACTACTGAGCAGGAACAAATTGACTGGGACGTACTTCTTCCTGACGAGAAGCGAATGCAGTGGAAGGTGTGGAAAGACTCATTGTTAGAGCTTGAACAACTCTACATTTCAAGACCGTACGTATTTGTTTCCTTGTCTGCTACAAAGAGGAGAGAATTATGCGTATTCTCTGACGCTTCCACTATGGCTATTGCAGCTGTAACTTACCTCAGGGTAATAGACACTGAGGGACAAAGCCATGTTGGGTTCATCATGGGAAAATCTAAACTAGCTCCCAGACCTGCTTACACTGTCCCATGTCTAGAACTTTGTGCTGCTGTCTTAGCGGTAGAGATGGCAGACATGATTACGACTGAACTGGACATTGAGGTCCATGCAGTGAACTTTTATACGGACAGCAAGATTGTGTTAGGATATATTCACAACACTTCAAAAAGATTTTACACATACGTGACCAACAGAGTGACACGTATCAGAAAGTCTACAAGTCCAGATCAGTGGCATTACATCAGCACAGACAAGAACCCAGCGGATCATGGGACAAGATTGGTGTCAGCCGCTGTACTCAAGCAAACTAACTGGTTCGTAGGTCCATCGTTTCTTGGTAAGCCAGAAATCAAAGAGACTACTCAGGTAGAGACCTTTCAGCTCATAGAACCAGATCAAGACAAAGAGGTAAGACCTCAAGTTGCAGTTTGCAAGACTTTAGTTACCAGAGACAGTCTGGGCGCCCATAGATTTGAAAGGTTTTCCAGATGGAAGTCGCTGACTCGTGCAATCGGAAAACTTATCTGTCTAGCCAGATACTCCTCCAGAGCTACTAATACTGATCAACGTAGCAACGACCATCTTGAACAAGCCAAGGTCGCGATCATCAAATGCGTCCAGCAGGAAGTCTTTAAAGAAGAAATTCAAAGCCTTCTGAAAAAGAAAGAGATTTCTCGACACAGTTCGCTCAAGAAGTTGAACCCTATCCTCGACGAAGACGGAGTACTAAGAATTGGAGGTCGTTTGTCGGCAGCGGATATGACTATCCAAGAGAGACATCCCTTCATCATACCTAAGAATCATCACATCGCTCTTCTTCTGGTAAGACACTATCACGAGCAAGTTGCACATCAAGGACGACACTTCACTGAAGGAGCAGTACGGTCAGCAGGATTGTGGATCATAGGAGGTAAGAGACTAGTCTCCAGCGTGATCAGCCAATGCGTTACCTGTAAGAAGATTAGAGGGAAACTTGAGGTTCAGAAGATGTCAAACTTACCTGCAGACAGACTTGCTTCAGATCCTCCGTTCACTCACGTAGGTCTAGACGTTTTTGGACCATGGAACATCTCTTCTCGCAAGACTAGAGGAGGCAGTGCCGAAAGTAAACGTTGGGCTGTTCTGTTCTCTTGCCTGAGTACTAGAGCAGTTCATATTGAAGTAATTGAATCTTTATCCACTTCAAGTTTCATCAATGCCTTGAGAAGATTCTTCTCTATCAGAGGACCAGCGAAATTGATTCGTTCAGACCGCGGCACAAACTTTATTGGGGCCTGCAAGGAGTTGAAAATCATCTCTACAGACTCTGAAACAGGTTCCTATCTTCAAGATCAAGGATGCACTTGGACTTTTAATCCTCCACACGCATCGCATATGGGAGGAGCATGGGAGAGGATGATTGGAGTAGCTCGTCGTATTCTGGATGCCATGCTCCTGAAGGTTGGGTCTGCTCGCCTCACTCATGAAGCTTTAACTACACTAATGGCTGAAGTCGTGGCCATTATGAACGCCAGACCTTTGGTTCCAGTGTCTACAGATCCAGAGATGCCATCAGTCTTGACACCCGCAATGCTGCTGACCCAGAAGATGGAACCAGTGACAGCTCCCACTGGAGACTTTGACCTCAAGGACTTGTATACTAAGCAATGGAGACAAGTTCAAAGCCTTGCAGACATTTTCTGGAAGAGGTGGAGACAGGAATACCTGGTGACACTCCAGCCACGCAAGAAATGGCAGGATGACAAACCCAACTTACAAGTTGGAGACATTGTCTTATTAAAAGACACTCAGGCCCACAGGAATGAATGGCCTATTGGACTCATTGTGGCGACTGATCCTAGTGGTGATGCTAGAGTTAGAAAAGTTGAAGTTAGAGTTGTTAGACAGGGCATTCCCAAGGTGTATGCTAGGCCAATTTCTGAAGTAGTTTTACTTCTGTCCAAAGGTTAGTGGCATAACCAATGGTACGCCAGGTGGGGAGTGTGCTGCCTTTGCAATGTATATTACATGCTTGGCACTCAGTAGTGTCTGTTTCTTTAAGACCCTCCATTTTCTTGAAGCCTAGAGGCGGGTCTTCTCTGTTCTCTCTAGGGCTTGCTGGGACATATCCTGTTCAGTCCAGCTCTGGGTACTATAGTGACCAGATCCACAGGACATCTTAAAGCTATTACAGATTGCAAACCTGACGAACACCAAAGCCTGTGAGTAAAGGGGTTTTGCTAGTTCAGCTTGTGTAGAGGGATGTTAGACATTGCAGATAGATAATGTGTGTTTCAGTGTAGTAAGCAAGCACATGTTAGTTAGGCCCTATCTTTTGTATTAGCTATGTATAATGTATGTTGCTTGAATTAGCCATGCTTATATTTCTCTTTTTATGTTTGTTTCACAGTTTTACCTCACATATCATCCCATATCATATCATATGAACATTATTGTACACATTCCTGTTCATTATATCTCAGTAAAGATTGCATCAGTTCAGCAAACCAGCGCATCTTTCATTGGGATTGGGTTTATACTTGATGTTAAGCTGTGTACCTGAAGCAACACGCAGCCGAGACATTACAGGGGTTGTTCGGGTTCATGCGCAGGGCAAAGGCATTTTTTGAAGATCTGGTGACGTACCGGGGCTCTCCATGGGGCTGCCGGGAAGCCCAGTGACGTCACCGTCACTGATGGCAGGGATTTAGTGCTGCCCTAGTCAGTAAACCGGTAATATGAACAATGGGGTTCTACAAAAGAGCTATTGTGGGGAAAAGTTCATATTCGTGTTTACACACATGTTTTAAAATGAATGCTTTCCCCTTTTATAAACAAGTTAATAATGACGCAATGCTGTGGGGCTGGTATGCAACTTTTTCCAGGGCTGGTTTTTATCCCCAGTCTGGCCCTGCCCTGACCCAAGGAACTCCTGCCCGACCCCGGTGGCATTTATTAATAAGCCCCTTAAAGTGGCAATAGTGAGTTAGAATAAAGTGCACTGTATATATACGTAACAACCGAAACATTAAACCACTGACAAGCGAAGTGAAGAACATTGATTTTTGCATTACAATGGGACCGGTCAAGAGTCGAATATATCAGGCAATTGAAAAGTAAATTCTTGATCCTGAGAAACTAGGAAAAATGGGCAAGCATACGGATCTGTACAACGTTAACAAGAGCAAATTGTGAAGGCTAGATGACAGAAAGAGCATCTCCATAACAGCAGATCTTGTGTACACTATGCAACAGAACAGGAAGAAACAGGAGCATATCCTAGTCAGGATTTTAGGGAAGAGCCCGCAGCCAGTCAGGTGGTCAGGTGATCGCAGTTGAAATTGCTGAATTTGCGGTGCAACAGAGGGGTAATTACTGCTGAAACTCCCTTCCAGAGGTTAGCTGAAATAGAGAATTTAGGTAGAACCCCTTTAAGGCTACTTTCACACTAGCGTTCGGGTTTCCGTTCGTGAGCTCCGTTTGAAGGAGCTCACGAGCGGACCCGAACGCAGCCGTCCAGCCCTGATGCAGTCTGAATGGAGGCGGATCCGCTCAGACTGCATCAGTCTGGCGGCGTTCAGCCTCCGCTCCGCTCGCCTCCGCACGGACAGGCGGACAGCTGAACGCTGCTTGCAGCGTTCGGGGGTCCGCCTGGCCGTTCGGAGGCGTGCGGATCCGTGCGGATCCGTCCAGACTTTCAATGTAAGTCAATGGGGACGGATCCGTTTGAAGATGCCACAATGTGGCTCAATCTTCAAGCGGATCCGTCCCCCATTGACTTTACATTGAAAGTCTGAACGGATCCGCGCAGGCTACTTTCGCACTTGCGCACTTGCGAATTTTTTTAAAGTTATTAATGCAGACGGATCCGTACTGAACGGAGCCTCCGTCTGCATTAATATGAGCGGATCCGTTCAGAACGGATCCGCCCGAACGCTAGTGTGAAAGTAGCCTAATACATATAAAAATAACTTATAACTCAACGATCCTAAAAATATGTTATGAGAAAAAAACAACCAACTGGACCCTCGTTGTTGAGCGACTGTGGAACTACATGACCAGGTTATTGTATATTCTATCGGGGAATAACTATTACCTAACGGCCCAGATCTCCCCCTGTTCCAACTCACTGCCTTATGCATAATGAAGACACAGAGACCGATTTTGGATTTAATGGCCACAGCAGCCGTTTATTACCAAATATTGGATACATAACCATCAATAACGCATCAATCAAATTAAATAACATTAATACAGTATTCTTTTCCCCCCTGATGGGGAAGGTCCTCGAAACCCCAACTTTATTAACACGCACTTGCCCAGACTGGCGCCTCCGTACTGCCTCCTGGCGTAAAACACCAGCTCGGAGACCAACTCACGGACGCCTTCTCCACGAGCCAACAACACCAACCATGGGAGTCCAGCCGCCCACCATTGAGGCCCTCCCATCCTCTATAAGCATCAGTGTCACCAACTTCGAGGACCTCCCCCCGCCAACGATGCGCAACCTGACCGCCAACCTCAGGCTTGCGCATCCCTCCATAAGCCTAGCGCTCGCTCCACGCCTTCCTGCAAGACCAGAGATCAATACCGACAGCATTGAGGTGAATGCCATCTGCCCTCTAAAAAGCCCCCACACCCAGTTCCAATTCAGAATGGCGAACAGCTACAGCCCCATTCCTGGCCATAAATTTACCTATTATCCTATTGACCTTGATCCGCGCTTTATTAAGGCGCTCCACTGAACGAGCGCCACGCCACACCTTTCGCGGCACAATGTCAGACCAAACCGTAATAGTACTTGGAAATAATGACCATAAACGAAGAAAATCTAATTTGATGTCCCGTATTAGCTCCCGGACCGGCCTGACTCCTAAGTCGTTTCCCCCCACATGCAGGACCAGCACATCTGGGGGCCTAGTCAACCGCACGTACCTGTGGACCTCTCTCAACACACCTACCCACAACATGCCTCTTACCCCGATCCACCGGACTTCAGCTACCTCCCTATGCAAGCCCAGTTGGCGACCATCTGGGCGCACGTCCGCCCGAAGAGCACCCCAAAAAACTAAAGAGTGGCCACACCAAAGCTGGATTGCAACCTGCAAAACACAACAAAGAAACAACATAGCAACAGTCAATACATGCAATATGTAACTTAAACCTAGGCGCACATAAGAATGGAAACGGACAGATTCCCATCTCCCTATTTTTTTAATAATCTCATCACTCAAGCCCGCCCTTGCTGCTTCCGTTGCCGAAACGTATGACCGGTAAAATCAGTAGCTGCCATACCCAACTTGAGTATGCAGCGTTTAAACACTGCCACAAACTGGTAACGTGATAAATAGGATCCATCCTCATGGGTTAACAGTGGGCCAACCGCGGATATCCGCATCACACACTACTCCTGCAAGCACCTGACCGGGCACGAGAGACAACCTGGCACTTCAAATAACCTAACATAGCTATCTTTCCCTTCTCTATCAGTTTTTGACCTGCGAATACGAATGACTACCCTGTCATGAGACAGGACAACATCCTTTCTCAACAATCCCCCGCCTATCACTTGCACGCTATTGCAGACCAGTTCACCCAACCGAAAAGCCCCAAAGAAGGCTAGGGAAAATGCCACCCGAAAAAGCTTCACTTCCCAAGGTGAATGACAAACCACCTCTAGTTGCCAGCCAATACGCAACAGAAGTTGAAATGAAACCGGCCTACGTCTATCAGCTGGCCGTGCCCCGCGCCTCCAACCTTTTAACACCTGCAGGACTAGAAACGCTTTTGTAACATCTGGCCACTGTCGTAGCTTAAAACCAAATGCAAATTCCCGCTATCCATTTGTTCAGGCGCGCAACCGAACAGCCAGCCTCCTTGACATGCCCCCAAAAAAGTAATACCGGGACCTCCCCCTCGTACGCTGGGACCCCTAAGTCTGAACACCACAACTGCCAATCATGCCATGCTTTACCGTACGCTACCCACGTTCCAGCACTCATGGAATCCTGCAGCAACCGACCTATGGCCCCTCCAACAGCTCCCACATGGACTCCGGACATTGCATTCCCTCGAGCTCCGCATCCGGCGCCAGCTGCCGAAACCGCTCCTACTGCGAATGAGAAAAGGCATCCGCAATACAGTTTGTGACCCCCGGCACATGTACCGCAACTATTCAAGCATTCAACCTTAAACGGATTAACACTAAATGCTGCAGCAAGCGAACAACAGGCGGAGAGGACACCGTCATCCCATTGATGATCTCCACCACCCCCAAATTGTCACAGTGGAAACGCAGTTTTTTATCCCTAAAGAGATGCCCCCACAACACCATCGCCAGCACAATCGGGAATAGTTCTAAGAGCACCAGGTTTTTAACCCATCCTCGGTCTGCCCAAGCCTCTGGCCAACTACCCTCGCACCACTGCCCATGACAATAAACCCCAAAACCGGATCCCCCAGCCGCGTCCGAAAATAGGTTAAAATCAAAGTTATCAACCACCTCACTCAGAACTAAAGACCTACCGTTAAAATGCTGTAAAAAAATCGTCCCACACCCCTAGGTCCCCTTTTAGCTCCTTACCTAAGCGAATGAAATGATGCGGGGCCGTGACACCAGCTGTAGCCCCCGCCAATCTCTGACAAAATATCCTCCCCATGGGCATGATACGACACGCAAAATTGAGTTTTCCCAGCAGCGACTGTAAATCCTTCAATCTAATTTTGGGGGACCGCCTAGTCCTGTCCACCGACAACCTCAAATATAACAACTTATTGTCTGGCAGCCGACATTCTAGCCTCTCAGTGTTGATCACAATACCTAAAAAACTCAATTTCGTTGTGGGGCCTACCGTTTTTTCCTCCGCTAATGGCACCCCAAATGAGCGAAAAACCGACCTCAGCGTATTTAATAATAATCAACAAACCCTGGAGCCCGCTGGGCCCAGGCATAGAAAGTCATCCAGATAATGTATAATGGATGCACAACCTGACACATTGGCTACCACCCTTTCCAAAAAAGAGCTGAAGGACTCAAAATATGCACAAGACACAGAACAACCCATTGGTAAACACCTATCCACAAAATAACCACCCCCCCAATAACATCCCAACAAGTGTAAACTATCTGGGTTAACGGGCAATAGGCGAAACGCCGCCTCAATGTCCGTTCTTGCCAATTACGCCCCCGCCCCAAAACACCGAACCCAAGCAACCGCCGCGTCAAATGAAGTGTACACCACCGAACATAAGTCCGGATCAATACCGTCATTGACCGACGCCCCCTTTGGGTAGGATAGGTGATGAATGAGTCTAAACGAGTTTGGCTCTTTTTTGGGAACTAAACCTAACGGTGATACTCTCAAATTAGTAAAAGGCGGTTCCTCAAATGGGCCATCCATGCGTCCCAAGGCCACCTCCCTTTTCAACTTTTGAGTTACCACTTCTGGGTGCTGTAAGGCCGAACGTAAATTCTTTTGCACGAGAACAACCGGCAAGGGCGCCGATGGAATATGAAAACTGTCCGTAAAACCTAACCTCAAGAATTCGGTCACGCCCTGATCCGGGTATCTAATTAGAAAGGGGGCCATCTTTTCCACCTGAACTGGTGTCAGGCCCCTTTCCACTTGTTTCCCACCCTCTCTGTCTATTGGCCCTAAAGCAACGGTTAAGCCCGTGGTTTCCGCCGCAGGACGAACACTCATGTTTGAAGCGACATTTTGCAGTTACCTTCGTTAAAGAGGAAACATAATCACTTTGCGGAAGCGACTGCAAATGCTGACTGACCTGACCCTCCTGCCTCCCCCCGAAAGGACTGGGCCGGGCGCACAGGTGCCATTACCCGCATCCACAGCCCAATGTCCTTATGGTCCCACCGAATGTTACTCCGCACCGCCATCCTCTGTCTGAACTGCTCATCATAGCGCATCCAGCCCGTTCCCCCGTACACCCGAAACTCTTCCCCTATAGCGTCCATATAGCAAAATAAAGCCGAACAACACTCCGGCTTTTTTCACTTATTACACTGGCCAAGATCGCAAATGCTTGAAGCCAGTTAGTGAACGTGCGCGGGATTAAACGGAACCTACGCTTCTCGTCCTCCTCCTTTTTTCCCTCATCCTTTTTCCCCCTCTCCAAGTTAAAACGCTCCAGGGGGAGTAGGGAAAAAATATCCACATACTCCCCCTTCCAAATACATTCACGCACATCCTGTTTTAAATGCGCCCCTAAGGGGCCTTCAAAACAGACGTACACTTCCCCACGTGCTGTATCGTCTACCCTGACCCTGTCATCCTCCCCTCCCGCCTGTACCGAAACTGAGACCACCTCACCCGACCTCCCAACTGCAGTGTTAGCACCTGCGCCTACTCCCCCATTAACCCCCCCAACCGCACCGTTACTCCCAGCCGCAACACCGTCAGCTCCCGACACAGTTTCAGGCAATCCGCTGCTCCCTATAGTGTTCACACCAGGCGACCCACTGTCCACCACACCAGACCCCCCAGACACCCCGCTTCCCGCAGCTCCTACCCCCATGCCGCAACAGGTGAAACCCCTGTCACCCCCAATCCGGACATCCAACCCGCCAGACTATAAAACAGCTGTCCTAGACCCCTACTTAAATCCCCTTGTGGCCCACCCAATCCCCCAGGGCCTATTCCAAATAAGTCATGTACACCCCCAGTGGCCTCACCTAGCTGCCGGGAGGACTGTGGACCCCGCAGCTGAAGATCCTGTGTCCAGAAGGTCGCTCCTCTGCTCTGGCCTGTCTTCTCCACTGTACCTCTGCGACGCAGCTCCTGCTGGATCCCGTATCCCAGCAGGGTCATTGCTGGATGCGCATGTGGCGACAGAGTTCCTCAGTGGCGATGAAGCTTGCAGCCTGTGCGCGTCCCCGGGCTCCATTCGTACAGCTGCGTTCGAATGATTCCTACTCCCACGCCGGGTGGCCTCCCCCAGGCTGGGGGGACCCGCCGCTCCTGGTCCTGGATCCCTGCTTGTAAAAGACGGGGGAGGGTTCCGCCCGCCCGTTACTAGGCCCCGCCGTGCATCAGGATTCCTCCTGCGCCGGGAGGTGCTGTTAACAGGCCCTGCTGCAGCCTCCCGGCCTCCCTGCTCTGGGCTCAGGCGCGCCGGCGGCCGGACCTGCCGCGGCCATCTAGCTGGTGGCGGTGAGCTGGTGTTACTCACCGCCGCCCCTGCAATACTCTGGACACTTGCTCCTGTAGCCATTCGGGTCCCCGCACGTCCGCCGCTGCCCGCTGCTGGATGAGCGTCTCCACCGCCTGCATGCTGTCAGTCAGTTCTCTGACCAGAATCAAGGTAACTGACCACTCTGACCCGTCCAATTTATAAACTGATCACCCGCCTTTTCCTAACTCCTCCCCCCACCGCACTAGCATTTCAAATTTATTAACCCTACGCTTGCCACCTGCCCCCTCTGTAGCCCAAACCGCGTCATGTCGGCCTCCCCTAATGGTGGCCCAGTACGGCCTCCCTTGATGAAAAATATATTTGATCATTTGTAAAATGTTCTTGATTTATTCAATGTAGCCACATACAAAATTTCCTGCTTTACTGTCATTAGACCTTAGTAAAAATCGACTTTCTAATAATTCCTGAACAGCCTATTTAAAATGTAAAATTATACTTTATATTCAAATTCAGCATCTATGTGTTAATTGACTCTTGTGCTGCATGGTTCTCACAGAAAGTACTGGGCACAATAGGCTTCCACACACTGGCACAGCAGCAGTGTTCCCTAGAAATTACTAGAACATGTTGGCAATTGTTTCCCTGGTGACATCCATTCACAAAGTTGACCTGCCATGCATTTCATTAGCAAGTAAATTACTAATAATTCACCTAACAAGTGATTCAAATCACAGATACATATTAAAGTATTGTATTAATAATACAACATGATTAAATCAAAAGCAGACAGTCCTTGGAATGAGCGGTTAATTAAGGTTGAATGCATGATTGGAAAGTCTTGTGTGGTTGCAAGGACAGCAATGAAAAAGGAATTGTGAAATGAAAAGTAAAAATGAAATGGAACAGACTAGCGTAGTTACCGTATCCAGCATAGCCAGACACCGTTACACAATGCCAAATCCTCATTTACAATGAAAATACTTAAAAGCTAGCGTTTTGCTGTATGAATATTGTTGTATGCGGTATTCAGTCTCCTACACATGCAAGAGGCATTTTTCTGGCAGGAAGGTGGCATTTAAGCTGGAAAGCCATTAGATTTATTATAGTGAATAATGATTTAGCAGCACTTGGTGGTGTCTGGCTATTCCGGGTACAGTAACTCTGGTTGTCTGTTCCTCTACCAGAACAGACTACTGGATTACCTTAATGGAGATGTGAACCTACCCTTAATGTCAAACCATTCTGGTCCTAGGGGATTCCATTATGCCCTTCACAAAGAGTCAAGCATGGTAGGCCTCAACTGCATGGTGCTAATACTAGAGGGTTTTAAGATTAGTTTGAACAAGATCAGTTTAAGAAAATATTAGCAATTTCCATTTATATAGTTACTTGCAGCCATTCTTCAGTCTCTATGACCTTTATGTATTATTTACAGCATAATTTAAGGTATTTTGAAGCTCCACAAAACGCTCTGTCTTACCTAAAATGAAAAATATTTCTAATTTCAAAGTATTTTAATTAGTTCATGAACAAAGCTTAAAAATACATTGAATTTAGCCTTGTGGGATGCACTACTGGGTCCAAGAAATGCATGTTTATTATGTAGTCTACGATTTGCTGTAGGTAATAGTCAGTTGGCATTGGTATGCTCTGTGAATTTGCATATATTAATATAATGCTAGTGTTAGGAAATTCAATCAGATGAATTGTATTTGGCTACACAAGGCAACAAACAAACAGGCAGAATATGAAAATTAGGGCCTGCAAGTGCCCAGGGGTGGCATTATGGCGGCAAGTGCCCAGGCCCCTCTATGATGTGTCCAGATAATCACTCCCCTTGGATTCCTTTGGCCCGCCCTCCTATCCTCCTTCTCTGGTTTAGATCTCATGCGAGCGCCGGTCACAGTTAGGCCCGCGCATTCGTACTGCTCTGCTCACTACTGGCAGAGGCGCTGATATTAATAGTGCGCATGCGTGGGCCCGGCAGTGACTGGTGTTCACATTAAATCTAAACCAGAGTAGGAGGATTGATAAGAAGAGCAGGGCAGGCCAAAGGAATCCAAGGGGAGCAGTTATATGGGCACATCAGAGAGTGCCCATATAACAGAGAGTCAATGTATGTCCGGAGGTGAGGGGGAGGGCCAGGGTGCAGACGACATGTGGCGGCACTACCATAAGGAGACTGTCATCATATTGCTATGATGTGTAAGCTACTAACTCATAATGTAAGGGGCTTCAATTCCCCTAGGAAAAGAAAAACCGCCTTTGCAATTTATCTTAAACACACACCTGACGTCATCTGTCTCCAAGAGACGCATTTCACACCATCGTTGCACCCGAAGTACTTTCACCCACAATACTCTAGCTTCCATTCCTCCACTTTTGCATCTAAGTGTAGAGGGGTTGTAACGTTATTAAGAAACTCCTTCTCTTATACTATAACTCAGACATGTATTGACCCTAACGGGAGGTATGTGATTTTGGTTGGGACCCACCAAGAGGAAACTCTCTGCATTGTCAACTCATATGCGCCCACAGATAACCCCATCAAATTTTTTGAATCTGTCAGTAAAGTAATTGAGAAACTCACGTTTTAGAAATTAATGTGGTGCGGGGACTTTAATTTTACGGTCCATCCAGTTCTAGATCATTCTGTCCCTCCTACAACGCCACGCCCGGCAACTCAGGCGAAACTGATCACTCAGGTTATGCAATCATTGGCGATAGCTGACACGTGGAGGGAACACAATGGCCCACAAAGGGGGTATACGTATTTCTCACCAGCTCACCAGACCTTTACACGTATTGACATGATTCTGGCATCCACCTCTCTTCTACCATATATGTCCTATTCCAGACATGTTGTGTCGTCATGGTCAGACCATGATTTAGTTATTGCAGAATTTATGACTCCCCATCACATTGCTACACCTTATCATTGGAGGTTAAATGAATCTCTCCTGACTAACCCGGCCATTTTTTCCCAATTGCAGGAAGACCTTTCAAACTTCTTCTGTGACAACAATACACCTGATGTTAACCCTATGATGCTTTGGCTGACCCACAAAGCCTTTATGAGGGGTAGGTTGATAATAGTTGCCTCCAGGAGGAAGAAGGATAGGATTCAGGCTCAGATAGGGTTAGAGGCCAAAATGAACAGGCTAGTCTGGGCACACCCCTTCTTTATACCTACTCAGAGCAATAAAAGAAGTTAAGCAACAACTGAATATAGTCCTCTCGAATAATACAGAAAAGGCGCTTCAGTGGACTAACTCCTTTTATTATAGGTATGCGAACAAACCAGACAAGTTGCTTGCCAACCAACTTAAGGCTAAACAAAGGACCAATCAGGTATTCCAATTACGTACCAGGACAGGCCGTAATACCTCTAATCCGGACATCATCTATGCAACCTTCCAAAGATTCTATAGATCCCTTTATTCTGCCCCTGTAGGTGATTCCAGCACTCAGATTGATAATTTCCTAGCTTCTATACGACTTCCCTCATTGACCTCTGAGGATCAATTGGAGCTTAGTACTCCTATTACCGCTGAGGAAGTGACATTTGCCATTAACTCCCTGAAATTAGGTAAAGCCCCAGGTCCAGATGGGTACTCTGCATTATACTACAAAAAATTTAGCCATAACATTATACCTCACATAACAAATTACTGTAACCAACTGATGCAGGGGGCTGCTCCCCCAGAGAAGTTCCTAAAAGCGTCCATCACGGTTATTCCTAAACCCAATAGAGACCCGTTACTCCCGTCCAATTACCGGCCAATCTCTCTTCTAAACCTCGACAACAAAATTTTTACCTCTATATTAGCAAATAGGCTCAAAAAATTTCTCCCGTCACTTGTCCACAAAGATCAAGTCGGGTTTATACCGAATAGGGAAGCCCCTGATAATATTAGAAAGATTTTAAATATTATACATTCCTCTAACAAATTGAAAACCCCGCTAGCACTCCTAGCCCTGGACATTGAAAAGGCCTTTGATACTGTCACCTGGACCTATCTCTATAAGGTACTCTCAAAGATGGGTATTAATTAACTATCATTAACCCCATTGCTTCTTTTCCCTCCCTTCTAAAGCTCCTAGACATTTTCACCAAAGCCTCGGGCCTAGCAATCAACCATGCCAAGTCTGAACTACTTTTCTGCAACACATCTACCTCCACTAAATCAGCGTTGCTGAACAGTTTTCCCTTCCAGCACAAACCTCAGCACATCTCTTATCTAGGGGTCCAGATGCCGAACAGCCTAGACTCAGTTTACAAGTTAAATTACTTACCTATTTACCGCAAGATCCGTCAGGATTTGACGTCATGGCAGACTTTACAGACATCTTGGATAGGCAGAATAAACATTATTAAATTGGTGGTTCTCCCTAGGCTCCTATATCTATTTAGGACCCTACCAATACCAGTGCCTATAGAGGATCTGAGATCCTTGCAGAGAGATGTGCTGAGGTTTATTTGGGCAAACAAACGTCACCGCATATCTAGAGTAACGATATGTAGACACAGATCCCAAGGGGGCTTATCTGTACCTGACTTCGTAAAATATTATAGAGCAGCGAGACTGGCCCAGATGTTTTTGACACTTCTTGATCCATGCATGCATCCTATTTGGATTGGGCTGGAACTTGACAGTTTTAAACCCTTCACATGGAAGGCACTGATATGGTCAACCTCTGCCGTCCCTCAGGCTTTACGCAACACCTCCATATTGTCATATTACTCAATACTGCTGTGGAGGTCGGTCAGATTAAGTTTGCATTGCAGAACAAGCCCTCTCCACTAGAATACCTAGTGGGAAACCCAGCTTTCCTACCGGGCATTCATTCTCACAATATGGATTGGTGGGCGAGCAATAATTTGTGTTCATTGCTTAAGTTCCTGTCTAAAGGAAAACTGATTTCCATTACAGATTTTAAAGAGAGATTTTCTCCTCCCATTAGAGAATATCTCACCATGAACCAGATTTTTTCCTTTTTTAGAGCGATTCTTCCATCTGATTGACCTGTAGAGCTTACGCCATTTGAACGTACAATTAACTTCTCGCTGTGTAGACAAGGGTTACTATCCAGAATGTATGGGGCACTCAACTCAGTTCCTCCTGAACACAAAATGCCTTACATGAGAGCTTGGGAGGCAGATATGAGTCAGGAACTTACACCCTCCAAATGGTCAGATTGTTCCATAACTCTCACGAAGGGTTCATGGCAAATCACATTAGCCGAGACCTCCATAAAAGTGCTTCATAGGACTTACATGGTTCCGGCACGCCTACACAGTATATATCCAGAAGTCTCCCCATTATGTTTTAGAGGCTGTGGCGAGGTGGGCTCTATGATTCACACGTGGTGGTCATGCCATGTAGTGAAAAGATTCTGGGATAGGGTGACTCATTTGATTTCCTCAGTCTTAGGCTGTAGCTGTCCCAAGACAGTGCCCTTCTGTCTATTAGGTGACAAACCTCACAAGCTTCCCTACGCTAAATTCAAGCTTGCCCAATTCATCCTTCTGGCAGCGAGGATTCACATTGCCTTTAAATGGCGCTCAGACTCATTATCCTTCCAGGCTGTCATGGAGAGGGTCAATAAAATATTAATATTTGAAAAGCTGTCGGCTATCCGCACTGATACATATGCTGTTTTTGCGAAGGTTTGGGAACCCTGGCTGGCTTCTCCTCACTCTCCAGACGTTAGATATAGTATTTCCCTTTGATCTTATGTACATCAGATCGATATATTCTTATTTATTCTGCCATACCATGCATTGCTTATTGTGCTATGTTCCATGTGTAAACCCAAGAGACATATTTGTGTTATGTCACCTGTTACGTGAATTTCTCATGTAATTGCCTTTCTTTTTGATATGCAAAAACCCAAATAAATGCTTTTTTGAAACTAAACATAACATACTGTACATCTAGTCTCAGAATGTCTTTACAGAATGTAGCATCAGAAATGATTAATATTCACAGGCTATCCAAAGTAAAATATTAAAGGATGCTAAAAGTGTCCAGCCTTGGGAAATAATGTTCCTGGTCAGGTATTTAATTTCTTTTAACTTGCACATATTCTCAAGTTCTTAGCTCAGTTTTGGTTCTTTTATATGTTCTGTCACTTCCTTAAATCATGTGGTTTTTGTATTTACAGTAAATTTTGTTTAAAAGTTGATATGATTTGTAAAGATAGTAAAGTTTTCATTGACCTAACGTTGTGAACATAGGGATGGTATATGTGTGCTTGGGGAAAACTAGGCATCACCTTGTCCCAAGTCTGCTATTATAGTAATCTATGGAGGCAGTTCAAGGACAATTTCCTACAACTGTTATTTTAATGTAAAAAAAAAAGATGGCAGAATCACAGCAACATCATATGCATCTGGTAGAGCTGTGCTCCTTCATTCTACTACCTGATAGATACATCAAGTTCAACCATTTTCTGATCAATTATACACCTTAAAGTAGCCCTGTCACAAGATCAACCCTAAAACCAGACATAATGCCTGGTAGGGCTCATCATGCTGATTAAAACTACAGGGAGTGCAGAATTATTAGGCAAATGAGTATTTTGACCACATCATCCTCTTTATGCATGTTGTCTTACTCCAAGCTGTATAGGCTCGAAAGCCTACTACCAATTAAGCATATTAGGTGATGTGCATCTCTGTAATGAGAAGGGGTGTGGTCTAATGACATCAACACCCTATATCAGGTGTGCATAATTATTAGGCAACTTCCTTTCCTTTGGCAAAATGGGTCAAAAGAAGGACTTGACAGGCTCAGAAAAGTCAAAAATAGTGAGATATCTTGCAGAGGGATGCAGCACTCTTAAAATTGCAAAGCTTCTGAAGCGTGATCATCGAACAATCAAGCGTTTCATTCAAAATAGTCAACAGGGTCGCAAGAAGCGTGTGGAAAAACCAAGGCGCAAAATAACTGCCCATGAACTGAGAAAAGTCAAGCGTGCAGCTGCCAAGATGCCACTTGCCACCTGTTCTGTCCCCAGATTCAGTTCCAGTTGTTTCTGTCTCTTTATCAGTTGACATGGCATTTAACTGTGTTGTAATTCATTTGCATTACATTGTGTGGTAACAGCACCATCTATTGATGAGTTTAGGTATTTCACCCAGCCTGTTTTTCTCTATGCATTATGGGAGTCTCAGAGCATTGTGGGTAGTTCCTGGTTCTTGCTAGTCTTGTGCTGGTACAGCAAGCAGCCACCATCTTATGTCTCAGCAACCATGCTCTCTCACTGGTTTTCCTGTCACATCATCTGTTATTCAGCCTGTTTTTGAGCATAGTCGGTAAGAGCACTATCTATGTGTCATTTACTGCATTTTATTATGTTTATTGTATCTGATAGCTCACTACCATTGTATTATCTCATATACTGAATGTATAGCAGATTATTCTGTGTTTTATGCCATGTACCATGGTATTTATGTTCTAAAATACTACTGTTTTATTCTGTAGTTTCACCTTTCCTGTCAGTCTACGAGCAATAAAGAGAACCTTAAAGCGGAACAGTCTCTTTTCTCTCAGAGGACAAAAAGGTTTAGCTACATGTCAGATTACACACCGTGCTAACGTGTATGAGGACAGTATACCACCAGTTTGGCCACATTTCAGAGCTGCAACATCACTGGAGTGCCCAAAAGCACAAGGTGTGCAATACTCAGAGACATGGCCAAGGTAAGAAAGGCTGAAAGACGACCACTACTGAACAAGACACACAAGCTGAAACGTCAAGACTGGGCCAAGAAATATCTCAAGACTGATTTTTCTAAGGTTTTATGGACTGATGAAATGAGAGTGAGTCTTGATGGGCCAGATGGATGGGCCCGTGGCTGGATTGGCAAAGGGCAGAGAGCTCCAGTCCGACTCAGACGCCAGCAAGGTGGAGGTAGAGTACTGGTTTGGGCTGGTATCATCAAAGATGAGCTTGTGGGGCCTTTTCGGGTTGAGGATGGAGTCAAGCTCAACTCCCAGTCCTACTGCCAGTTTCTGGAAGACACCTTCTTCAAGCAGTGGTACAGGAAGAAGTCTGCATCCTTCAAGAAAAACATGATTTTCATGCAGGACAATGCTCCATCACACGGGTCCAAGTACTCCACAGCGTGGCTGGCAAGAAAGGGTATAAAAGAAGAAAATCTAATGACATGGCCTCCTTGTTCACCAGATCTGAACCCCATTGAGAACCTGTGGTCCATCATCAAATGTGAGATTTACAAGGAGGGAAAACAGTACACCTCTCTGAACAGTGTCTGGGAGGCTGTGGTTGCTGCTGCACGCAATGTTGATGGTGAACAGATCAAAACACTGACAGAATCCATGGCTGGCAGGCTTTTGAGTGTCCTTGCAAAGAAAGGTGGCTATATTGGTCACTGATTTGTTTTTGTTTTGTTTTGAATGTCAGAAATGTATATTTGTGAATGTTGAGATGTTATATTGGTTTCACTGCTAAAAATAAATAATTGAAATGGGTATATATTTGTTTTTTGTTAAGTTGCCTAATAATAATGCACAGTAATAGTCACCTGCACACACAGATATCCCCCTAAAATAGCTAAAACTAAAAACAAACTAAAAACTACTTCCAAAAATATTCAGCTTTGATATTAATGAGTTTTTTGGGTTCATTGAGAACATGGTTGTTGTTCAATAATAAAATTAATCCTCAAAAATACAACTTGCCTAATAATTCTGCACTCCCTGTATACCTTTCTTTTGTCTGTATGGCTGTACAGCTGCTGAGATATGTGTTTTTATTCATATTCAAATTAAATTTCGAGCCCCAGGAGGCTGAATCCTTTGAGCACTGCTTTGGAACACCCCATGTGCTCTGCACTAGTGTTGAGAGCGAATATTCTAATTACTCATTTTAATTGCGAATATCGTCACTTCGAGGATTTCCAAATATTTCGAATATACTGCTATATATTTGTTTTTCGAATATTTGTCATTTTTTCCATCTGAACACATGATTCCTCCCTGCTTCTTGCTTGTGGGACAATGATTCTTTTGCCCACAAGCAACTTAAGCAGGGAGGAATCATGATGACTTCAAATGGAAAAAAATGACGAATATTCTAAAAAACTAATATATAGCACAAAAAAAAAAGACTGTAAAATATAACCAATATTCAAATTCGCGAATATTCTACAAAATATTCACGAAATATCACAAATTCAAATATGACCCCTGCCGCTCATCACTACTCTGCACACACACCCTCCCTTTAGATTGATAGGGCTAAGCAGTAGGCTAAGGGCAGAGCTGTGCCCTAAAGCTGTGTGCAAGCATGTAAATACTGTATACTGTATCATATTCACTATATGATACATGAATGATGGGTTGATCGGGCGGGTGCAGGAGCTGTGCCCACCCGATCACTGCAAGAGTCCAGCAGTCACTGGTAGCCGGGCCCCTGCTGTATCCGCCGACATCGCTGTTTACAGGGCTGACCGCGACATAGAAGTGGTTTTCAGCGGGTGAAGGAGCGCATCGGGTCCCCGCTCTGCTGTGGCGAGGACCCAATGTGTGACAAGGCAGCCCGATGCCATGCAGAGGCTGTCCAATGCCTCGCACGGCATGGGAACCTGCCTTTTACGGGTGCCCAGGAGATCCAGCCTCAGGCTGGGTCTCCTAGGCAACCTGTTAGTGTATTACTCAGTGTAATTCACTAACAGGCAATGCATTACGATACAGATGTATTGTAATGCATTGCAGAAGGGATCAGACCCCCAAAGGTTGATGTCTCAGAGTGGGCCAGAAATAAAGTTAAAAAAAAAAGTTAAAAAGATTTTTTTCAATAAAAAAATAAAGTTTCAAGTTAAAAAAAGAAAAAAAAGCCCCTTTCCTCTGATTTTAATAATAAAAAATTGAAAAAAACCACACATATTAGGTATCGCCGCATCCGTAACGACAGTCTCTATAAATATATCACATGATCTGATAGACACCGTAAAAAAATAAAATAAAACCTGTGTCAAAAAAAGGCATTTTTGACACCTTACATCAATAAAAGTGCAAGACCAAGCGATCAAAAAGGCAAATGCCCCCCAAAATAGTACCAATCTAACAGTCACCTCATCCCACAAAAAATAAGCCTCTACATAAGGCCTCTTTCACACGGGCGTGAGTTTTTTTGCCCGGATAAGAGCCGGGTGCGTTGCGGGAAAATGCGCGATTTTCCCGCGCGAGTGCAAAACATTGACATGCGTTGCACTCGCGTGAGAAAAATCGCTCATGTTTGGTACCCAAACCCGAACTTCTTCACAGAAGTTCGGGCTTGGGATTGATGTTCTGAAGATTGTATTATTTTCCCTTATAACATGGTTATAAGGGAAAATAATAGCATTCTGAATACAGAATGCATAGTAAAACAGCGCTAGAGGGGTTAAAAAAATAAATAAATAATTTAACTCACCTTAGTCCACTTGCTCGCGAAGCCCGGCATCTCCTTGTGTCTCCTCTGCTGATGAACAGGACCTGGGGTGAGCTGCTCCATTAAATACAGGTTAAGGACCTTCGATGACGTCACTCCGGTCATCACATGGTACGTCACATGATCTTTTACCATGGTGATTCACCATGGTAAAAGACCATGTGATGACCGGAGTGACGTCATCGAAGGTCCTTAAGCTCTATTTAATGGAGCAGCTCACCCCAGGTCCTGTTCATCAGCAGAGGAGGCACAAGGAGATGCCGGGCTTCGCGAGCAAGTGGACTAAGGTGAGTTAAATTTTTTTTAATTTTTTTTTAACCCCTCTAGCGCTGTTTTACTATGCATTCTGTATTCAGAATGCTATTATTTTCCCTTATAACCATGTTATAAGGGAAAATAATAATGATCGGGTCTCCATCCCGATCGTCTCCTAGTAACCGTGCGTGCAAATCGCATGGCATCCGTACTTGCTTGCGGATGCCATCCGATTTTCACACACCCCATTCATTTCTATGGGGCCTGCGTCACGTCGAAATCGGACAATATAGAGCATGCTGCGATTTCAACTGAACGCACAAGTGATGCGTTAAAAACATCGCTCATGTGCACAGCCCCATAGAAATGAATGGGTCAGGATTTAGTGCGGGTGCCATACGTTCGCCGCATGGATCGCACCCGCACGGAAAACTCGCCCGTGTGAAAGGGGCCTAAGACAATCGACCAAAAAATAAAAAAAAACTATGGCTCTCACACTGTGGAGACACTAAAACATGATTTGTTTTGGGTTTAAAAATGTAAAACAAAATAAAAAAGTATACATATTAGGTATCGCCACATCCGTAATAACCTGTTCTATAAAAATACCATATGAGCTAACCCTTAAGGTGAACACCGTAATAAAAAAAACGGTGTCAAAAAAGCAATTTTTTTGTCACCTTACATCACAAAAAGTGTAATAGCAAGCAATCAAAAAGTCATACGCACCCCAAAATTTTACCACTCAAACCTTCATCTCATCCTGCAAAAATGATACCCGATCTAAGACAATCGCCCAAAAAATAAAAAAATTATGGCTCTCAGAATAATGAGACACTAAAACATGATTTTGTTTCAAAAATTACATTAGCGTATAAAACTTAAATTAATAAAAAAAAGTATACATATTAGGTATCTCCGCGTCCGTAACAACCTTCTCTATAAAAATATCACATGATCTAAACCCTCAGGTAAACTATGGCTTTCAGAATATGGAGACACTAAAAGAGAATAAATAAAAAAAATGCTTTATGTAAAACTGAAACAAATACCCCAAAAATATTTGGTACTGTCAGATATAACCTGTCAGATGAACATTGTAAATAACAAAAAATAAAAACAGTGCCAAAACAGCTATTTTTTGTTACCTTGCCTCACAAAAAGTGTAATATAGAGCAACCAAAAATCATCTGTACCCTCAAATAGTACCAGCAAAACTGCCACCTTATCCCGTAGTTTCCAAAATGGGGTAACTTTTTGGGAGTTTCTACTCTAGGGGTGCATCAGGGGGTCTTCAAATGTGACATGGCAAGTTAAAATTATCCCAGTGAAATCTGCCCTCCAAAAACCATATGGCGCTCCTTTCCTTCTGCGCCTGCCATGTGCCCGTACAGCAGTTTAAGACCACATATGGGGTGTTTCTGTAAACTACAGAATCAGGGCAATAAATATTGAGTTTTGTTTGGCTGTTAATCCTTGCTTTTTTAATGGAATAAAATGATTAAAATGGAAAATATGCAAAAAAAGTGAAATTCTGAAATTTTATCTCCACTTTCCATTAATTCTTGTGGAACACCTAAAGGGTTAACAAAGTTTGTAAAAATCAGTTTTGAATAGATTGAGGGTTGTATTTTCTGAAATGGGGTCCCTTTTTTGGAGTTTTAACTTTAGGGGTGCATCAGGGCAGCTTCAAATGGGACATGGCGTAAAAAAAACAGTCCATCAAAATCTGCCTTCCAAAAACCATATGGCATTACTTTCCTTCTGCGCCCTGCTGTGTGGCCATACAAAATTTTAATAATTTTTAGTCAATTCCACCGTTGCTAGCGGCAACCCCCTGCAAAAAAAGGCATACAATGGAGGATGTCTGCAGCGGACCACATGCACCACATTATTGTCAGTTATATATCAATGTGGTGCACATTTTGCAGTGATTTATATATTTGTATATTTTTATCCACACACTGCTCCAACTTGTGTGGGATGCCTTTGTGGTGCATGTGGTCTGCTGCCGACATCCTCCATTGAATGCATTTTTTGCTGCGGATTGCCGCTAGCAACAGATCACATGCGGAGGAATTGCTCTCCCGGTTATAAACACGCTACAGTGTTTGGGGTTTTTGAGTATTTCCTCCCATTTAGGCCACTTTATTTTAGTGATTTTTCTTTATATGTATGTAATGTGCCATTGCTCAATGCTGGTAACATTCTAGTGCACCTGGTAGCCTGTGTCACATGGTCTGTTATAGGTGGGGCTTGCAGCCCTGTCCCTTCTCCCACTGCTTGAGTGATCTCACTATGGAGGTATGTGGGAGCTTGGCTGTGAGTTAGATCTTAGCAACATTCAGACCGTGTTCACACACCATAGGTAGTCAAGTGTTAGGACCCATGCCACACTGCGATACCTTGACGGTGGTGCAAAAGGGCTCTGTTGTGTTCCTGACCGGAATACATAGGCTAAAGTCTGATTTTTTAACATCAGCCTGAGGGATTAGCCAGTAATGTCAGTTGCATATCATTGTGGTGCACCTTTTGCAGTAATTTATGTATTTGTATATTTTCATCCACACACTGCTCCATCTTGTGTAGGATGCCTTTGTGGTGCATGTGGTCCACTGCCGACATCTTCCATTGTATGCATTTCTTGCTGGGGATTTACGCTAGCAAAGGATCACATGCTACAGTGTTTGGGGTTTTTAAGCATTTCCTTCCATTTAGACCACTTTATTTTAGTGATTTTTCTTTACAATGTTTGTAAAATCAGTTTTTAATAATTTGAGGGGTGTAGTTTCTAAAATAGGGTCATTTTTGGGTGGTTTCTATTATGTAGGCCTCACAAAGTGACTTCAGACCTGAACTGGTCCTTAAAAAGTGGGTTTTGGAAATGTTCTGAAAATTTTTAAGATTTGCTTCTAAAATTCTAAGCCTTCTAACGTCCCCAAAAAATAAAATGGAATTCAAAAAATGATCCAAACATGAAGTAGACATATGGAAAATGTAAAGTAATAACTATTATATGAGGTATCAGTATCTGTTTTAAAAGCAGAGAAATTGAAATTTGGAAAGTTGCTAATTTTTCTAAATGTTTGGTAATTTTGGTATTTTTTTGCAAATAAAAATGAAATATTTTGATTCACATTTACCACGTCATGTCATGAAGTACAATATGTGACAAGAAAACAATCTCAGACTGGATAAGTAAAAAGCGTTTTAAAGTTATCACCACATAAAGTGACACATGTCAGATTAGCAAAAATCAGTCTGGTCCTTAAGGTGAAATTAAGGGGTTAAAGGGGTTGTCCGGAATCTGACAGTCTATCCAGTGCAACAGAAAGGATACACACTTCTAAGTTGTGATTTTGAGAGAGAGATAACTGCAGCAGGAAGAACATGCTCCATGAGAAAGGGCAGACATCCCCTGAGCTGCCAGCTTGAAATAAATCTAGCAGAGCTATTTTAGCAATAAATGGAGAGATCTGTGTATTCATGTGAGGTATGGTACAGGGCTGGTTCTAGCTTTGTTAATCTGTTCCTCACTGCCCATTGACTATAAATGTTCTGGCGGTCAGTACTTGTCTCTGAATGTGTATACAGCTCACAAAGCAATATGCCACTTCCTGTTCTGACCCTGTCTTCCTGAGACCTCGATCAGCCCTGCAGTGATGCTGTATGACGCTGTATAATGCTGTACAGCCTTTCTGGGGGCTGTACTCCCCCTGTAATTAGGGCTATAACATGTCAGCCCCAGTTACAGGGGAAATCAGCAATTTAAAAAAAAAAGTAATGTCTTTTATGACCTTATGGGGGGGACACAAAGTGTAAAATACAAAGAATAATTTTTTTTAAAAAAGTGACCTAATTAAGTAATATTTTTTTTTTACAAAATAGAAAAAAATAAAAGACACATTTGGCATCTCTGCTCTATAACGACCAGCTCTATAAAAAAATCATATGATCCACCCGACGCCGTAATTTTTATTTTTTATTTTTAACCACCATTCGAAAGATTAGAAGATAAGACTTATAAAAATTGGCGTATGACACTCTGAGGTCTCCCTGGATATTTTTCTCTCTCTTGTTTCTCACATTTTTAAAGGTTTTGTATTAATTTCTCCTTGAGCCTCTTTCTCTCTATCTCTCTCTTTTGCCAAAATTCTCCTGAATCACCAAACCAGATTCAAATCCACCTTGAATTTTCATAAAATTTGTGTTGAATCTAATTAGTTTGCAATTGATTCGCTCATCTCTAATAATAAGCATAACCTATAACTTTATGGAAGATTATTTCTAACTATTAATAACATAAACCTTCTCCAGGAGACTCCTTTTTTTAAAGTCTCTTCAGTGCAATGTTGCAAAGTCAGTTGATAGTTTTATTGGGCATTGACAAAATCATTGTATTGTAGATCTCTCAGAAAGTTTGAATTTGAAGGATATTTTAAGACTTAAATTTGGTAACTACAAAATGGACAGCTGTCATCTGCATGCAGGATACACAAGCTCCATTTTTATTCAAATCTCTTTTCGAGGCGTTGTATGGATTCATGAATCTCACAATAGGTACAGAAGGTCAGCCTTAATGACCATAGTCGTTTTATTTAAAGAGAAATAAAAGAATACAAATCTTTATAGCAAATAGGAAAAATTTATATAAAGTATATAAATTAAATTATAGTAATTTGTATGCAAGACCCAGCAGGTCTCAGCGCTCTACAGGAGCTTTAGCTTTTTCTGTTTGATGACTGCCTAATCTTTAAATACTTGTTACTGGTATGAATAGCTAATGTCAGTTTTTATCCAGATGAGAACTTTTTAGTAATGCCATAAATATTTTAGTGTCTGAAAGGTACAAATACAATTTGCAACCTTCAAATATATGAAAAGTTTATTTATAACAGAAGTAACCTGGTGGCATAGCTTATACTTCATTAACGTAACTCATCTGCTCAGTTCATTCTTAATGGTTACGCTTGGTAAAGAAATGTCCTATGGTCAGAATATTTTTTATGGTATTGTATATGCTTTTCTGATAGTTTCCACAAACTGAAAAACTCCATAACCTCAATTAGCATTATATATTATAGTAACACATTGTATTAACTGTATCTGTCAGTAGCTTGAATATCACCAGTAGTGATGAGAGGTTATAAAAAAAATTGATTTGCCTGTTTCTCCGAATTTCACAACGAAAGTCGATTTGTGATTAATTACTTCATCACAAAGCACATTTCTTTGTAGGTAGTAGCCGCAAAGACTGGGAACGGTGATCGCACCACCCCCATCATTGAACACCTCAGTTGCCGTGTTCATCACTGATTGCGTCATCTGAGATTAAAATTAAGGCCTTTCAGGGGTTAATCAGGTTAAATAAAACATTACTTACTGGTAATTTCCTTTTCATGAATCCTCCATGATGGCATGCCATGAGAGATGACCCGCCTCCAACCAGGTAGGGACAGGAAGAATAAAATTGAACCTCCTTCAGCTCCTCCTCAGTGTCTTTCTGTACCAACAGCCTAGAGAGTGTTTCCCTTTTTTTTTTTTTCCCACTCACACCAACATTTATCCAACAGCGAAATATACAAATATTAGGATTTTTGGGGAGTTTTTTTTTTTTGGGGGGGGGGATTCAAACATTGCAGAGTGCATACTAGAGCAAATCAAGACCTGTCTTTCGGAAGATAAGTTTTGCATACCATAGTCCCTCCCTAAGCAAGATTTATTCTGTTATATCTCATGGTATGCTGTCATGGAGGATTCATGAAAAGGAAATTACTGGTAAGTAATATGGTTTTTCCCTTTTATCCTCCTGGACGGCATACCATGAGATATAACAGATTAAATCTTGCTTAGGGAGGGATTGTGGCATGCAAAACTTTCCTTCCGAAAGACAGGTCTTGATTTGCCTTAGTATCCACTCTGTAATGTTTGGTAAATGTATGAGAGCTTGACCATGTTTCTGCCCTACAAATTTGTTCTATGAAAGCATTTGATTTTTTTGCCCAGGATGTTGAGACTTATCTTGAAATGGGGCTTCAGTAGTGTTGGTCGAGCACCAAAGTGCTTGGGTGCTCGAGTAGAACACCTCGGGATGCTCGGGTGCTCTACCGATCACCCGAGCACAATGGGAGTCATTGGGAGAACCCGAGCATTAAACCAGGCACCCCCTGCTCTGAAGAGGGGAGGGTGCCTGTTTCACAGGAAAAGGTCAGAAATTGATGGAAAAACCACTGAAATGGTTCGGGAACAGCATGGGGAGGATGTCTGGATGCATCTTGGATCCCAGGCCGCTGCTGGGAACGATGCTGTCTGAGTAGTACGCCACTTTTACAGACTGACAATAATACGCACCAAACCGAAGATAAAATCGATTTTAGAGGAAAAATTTTTAGGAAACATTCTTTCCTGTATATTTACTTGTATATAAAGTGCAAGTGCTACCAAAAATTACAAGGAAGAGGCACTCCGATACAACCTGTATATCACATAATGGAGGGCCTTATTCACATTGCGGTACAATTTCTCAGGTAGTGGGACTCCTAAACTCATAAAGCCTATGCACTAAGTGAAAGGGCTGCCAAAAATGTAAACCCTTTATTACACATAGAGGAGGGTATCATACACACCCTTGAAAAAATATGATTGATGGCCTGCTGGTGACCCTCTAAAACATTAGGAGTGAGGGCCTGCTGCTGAGCTGACCATCTAAAAAATGTTGTGGGCGAGGGCCTGCTGCCGAGCTGACCATTTTAAAAAAATTGTGGGCGAGGGCCTGTTGCTGAGCTGACCATCAAAAACATTATGGGCGAGGGCCTGCTGCCGAGATGACCATCTAAAATTTGTTATTGGCGAGGGCCTGCTGCCGAGCCTGCTGCCGAGCTTACCATCTAAAAATGTAGGTGTGAGGGTCTGCTGCTGAGCTGATCCTCTAAAACATTATTGTTGAGGGCCTGCTGGTGACCCTCAAAAACATTATGGGTGAGGGCCCGCTGCTGAGCTGACCCTCTAAAACATTAGGAGCGAGGGCAGTCTAATAAGCATGTTGATATGATGGAGGATGAGGACGAGAAAAGGGAGATTGAACCATATACCCTTCATAGTGGTGGAAGGGGTGCATAGGAATACAGTGTATTAATACACCATAAAAGCCACATTTAGAGTGCCTTATGTTCAGCCGCTTTCCTCTGGTGGAGTAGAGAAGTCAGGGGCAATCCAGGCCTTGTTCATTTTTATAAGAGTCAACCGGTCAGCATTTTCAGTTGACAGGTGGATGCGCTTATCAGTTATTATGCCCCCAGAAGCACTAAATACACGCTTTGACAAAATGCTGGTGGCAGGGCAGGCCAGCACCTCCAAGGCGTAGAGTGCCAGTTCTGGCCACGTGTCCAGCTTGGACACCCAATAGTTATAAGGCACACAAGGATCACTGAGGACGCTGACACAGTCTGCTACGTACTCCTTCACCATCTTCTGAAATTTGTACCTCCTTGTGACACTAGGCCGCACATCAGGTTGAGGGTGCTGGTGGGGTGTCATAAAACTGTCCCAGGCATTGGAGAGTGTTGCCCTGCCTCTGTTGGAACTGCTGTGTGTTCCCCTAGTCTCCCCTCCTCGGTTGGCCAAGGAACTACGTACTCTGCAGCCAGCGTTGCCAGCTGGAAATTTTTGGAGCAATTTTTCCACAAAGACCTTCTGGTATTGCACCATTTTGCTCATCCTCTCCACCACAGGAATCAGAGATGAGAAGTTCTCTTTGTAGCGGGGATCGAGAAGGGTGAACAATTTGTAATCAGTGTTGGCCAAAATGCATACAACGCGAGGTTGACGGGAAAGGCAGCCTAACTGTCACGGCCATAGTCATGGTCAAGACTCCTGAACCGCAGGCTGTTGCCTGCGGTTTGTTATTGGGTGTTCAACTACAGGTGAGGGCCGCTAGTGTGCTGCCTCACTTGTGGTTGCCGCGGGCAACAAGTTATTTTGTATTGTCGCAGTAGAGCAGCCTGAGCTGGTGCTAGGCAGCTTGCGGCAATGTTCATGCGGTTGCACCTAGCAACCTCTCAGTTAGGTGTGTGTGTATGTTATGCACTTTGTATGTCTGGTGTGCACGAAGTTTATGTTTGGTGTGCACTGTGACTCTTCCCTTCTGTGTGTGTGAACACTGGGTGTGTCTGTGTGGGTGTGACTACTTGGGCCTATAAAGCCTCTGTGTTTATCTCCAGTCTGAGGGGTACTTCAGCCATGGCTAGCTGGAGTAGCCTCCTGGGTTATATCACCTGCCAGTGGGGGCCACCCTTGTGGTCATAAGTTTTAGTTTGTGTGATGTTCAGTTTAGGTTTTCCTTTATTCTTCTGTGCAGCTATGGATCTGGGTTCCTGTGTGTGGATGTGTGTGTGCTGACTTCTGTTTGTATTGTTGTGGACTTCAGCTTGCCTGCACAGTCAGCAAGGCTGTGGCAGGTGGCTGGAACTAGTGCAGCACCTGCCATATCCATAGGCCTGTTTTTGTTCCCCATTCCTTGCAGCTTGGCCAGTGAGACTCCTGTTCCTCCGCGTCCAGAAGGAACAGGTCGTCTTACCCTTCACTCCTAGTTCAGGGACCGGTCGGAGGGTGAGTAGGGATCAGAGGTTCCTGAGCATGGGCCCTCCTACCTTCAAGGTCGGCCCATGCAGCTAGGAGTTAGGGATGGATTAGGGATGTGTTAGGAGGTGACCTGCTCCCTAATTCTGTCGTCCTGGCCGAGCAGCCGTTAACATCTTCTGGCATCGCACGGCTGAGGGTTTTCCCCATCCTCAGCCGTGACACTAACATAAAGTCAGCCAGAGTCTCAACAGACAAGACTTCGCTGTCCTCATCAGGAGGATGACTCTCAAACTCTTCATCCTCTTCCTCTTCTTTTACCCATCCACGCTGAACAGATGGAATAAAACTTTCATGGGTACTACCCTCTGTAGCAGAGTCAACCGTCTCTTGCTCCTCCTCATCATCCAATTCGCACTGAAAAGACGAACTGGGGGTTGTCTGGCTATTACCCTGTGTAAAGTCTTCCCCCATTTCCACCTCTTCGACATGCAAAGTGTCCGTGTTATTTGTAAGCAGCGAGCGTTTGAGTAGACACAGAAGTAGGATGGTTACGCTGATAATATCGTTATCGCCGCTCCCAATCTGTGTTGATTCCTCAAAGTTGCATAAAACCTCACAGAGGTCAGACATCAATGCCCACTCTTCGCTTGTAAATAGCGGAAGCTGAGTAAAAAGGCGACGACCATGCTGCAGCTGGTATTCCACTACTGCCCTCTGCTGCTCACAAAGCCTGGCCAACAGGTGGAACATCGAGTTCCAGCACGTGCTCACGTCGCACAACAGTCAGTGAGCTGGCAATTGCAAGCGCTACTGCAGTGTTGCCAGACCAGCAGAAGCTGTCGATGACTTGCGGAAATGGGCACACACATGGTGCACCTTCACCAGTAGCTCAGGTACATTGGGGTAGGTTTTAAGAAACCGCTGAGCCGCTAGGCATGAGATGTGTCTAAGCTTGCCAAGCTCCAAAGCCGACACCAAGTTACGGACATTATAGGACACACCCATGCCTGGTTCTAGGTTGAGTGGCGAGAGCCACAGCTTAGTCTGGTCTATTATCCCCTGCAACAGCTCTGCGGTGGTGTGCTGCTTGTCCCCTAAGCATATCAGCTTCAGCTCGGCCTGTTGCCGCTTACCCACTGCAGTGCTACACTGCTTCCAGCTACTGACTGATGACTGACGTTGCACGCGGATAATTCGGAGGTGGAGGTGGAAGAGGAGGTGGAGGAGAAGTGAGGGTTGGAGCCACTAACGTAGGTGCTTGCAGAAACCCTGATCGACAAAGGGCCCGCAATCCTTGGCATCACTAGCACCTGTGCCATCCCCAGGGTAGGACTCTCTCCCGGGCTCCACAACATTCACCCAGTGTGCCGTCAGGGAAATGTAGCATCCCTGGCCGAATGCACATCCATATGTCCGTGGTTAAGTGGACCTTCCCAGTAACTGCGTTGGTCAGGGCATGTGTGATGTTACAGGACACATGTTGGTGTAAGGCGGGCACGGCACACCTTGAAAAATAGTGGCGGCTGGGTTCTGCATAACGCGGGATGGCCGCCGTTGTCAGGCTGCGGAAGGCCTCAGTGTCCACAAGCCTAAATGGCAACATTTCCAGGGCCAGCAATTTGGAAAGCTGCGCATTTAGTGCTATGGCCTGTGGGTGGGGTGGCTGGGTATTTGCGCTTGCGTTCAAATGCCTGGGGTAAGGACATTTGTACACTGCGCTGGGACACAGAAGTGGATGTGGTCACTGATGGTGCTTGCAAAGGTCCAGGTGCAGGGCAGGAGGCATCTGGGCCTGCGCCTTTGACAGAGGATTGGCCAGCATGTAACACCTGAAAAAAGGAGGCAGTGGTGTGACCCGAAGATACAGATTGTGGACCCAGGTGTTCGGCCCACCTATTTCAGTGCTTTGATGCTATGTGGCGGATCATGCTGGTGGTGGTGAGGTTGCTAGTGTTCACTCCCCTGCTAATTTTCGTATGGCACAGGTTTCAAATTACAATTCTTTTGTCGTCTGCACTTTCCTCAAAAAAGAGCAAGACTGCGGAACACCTACCCCTTGGCAAGGGAGATTTCCGCAAAGGGCAGCTAGCTCCGTGGGACAGTTGCGGGCCTGTTTGGTGTGGTCCGCCTTCTCCCTTTTGCCACCCCACTGCCTCTTCCAGCCTGTTGCGGTACAGCAGATCCCTCCCCCTCTGTACTGCTGTCCTCGCTCGACTTTCCACCTTCCCAGGTTGGGTCAGTGACTTTATCGTCCACCACCTACTCTTCCACTTCCTCACTCTGCTCATTCTCCTGACTTATTAACCTAACCTCAACTTCAGTGATACAACTGTGTCTCATCCTCATTCTCAACCTTTTGAGACAGTAATTGCTGTTGAGTAATTGGCAACTGTGTCTCATCATCATCCACCTCATTAAACAGTTAATGCCATTACCCACTGTCATCTTCTTGTGACTGTGGATGCTCAAGAGTTTGGGAATCAGGGTACAATATCTGTCCCTCTTCAAGCGTGCTTGGCGAGAGGACCAAATCAAGGAATGGCGAGGAAAAGAGGTCCTCGAAATATCTGAGCGTGGGATCACTTGTTTGGCCAGACTCTACATGGTGGGAGAAAGGAGTATCAAGACTGGACTTGGTGGAAGACAGGGTGGTGCTTAACTGACTGGAAGCATTATCTACTGCAATCCAACTGACCACCTGGTCGCACTGGTCTGACTTCAAGAGTGGTGTCCTGCGCTGCCCTGCAAACTGGGACATGAAGCTAGGTATCATGGATGACTGTTTTTCTTGATCTCTGGCAGCAAGCACAGTTCCAACGCACCCAGGGCCACGGCCTCTGCGTGCACCATCATCATCACGACCACTTTCCCATACCTTACTGCTCACCTTCTTCATTTTAAATGTGATATGTGCTTGAAAGTATGTCATACGTACAGTAGGGTAGGGTTTGGAAGTGTATGCACAAAAAAAAGGTCTATTGAAATATTGAAAAAGTACACTGGATGTCACAGATATGTTTTGGATGCGCACACTTTACACAGGAGATGTTGCACAGTCAATTTACTGTACTCAGCAAACATCATCTACGGAAAAAGTACACTGGATGTCACTGATATTTTAGGGATGTGCACACTTTACACAGGAGATGTGGCACAGATAATTTAACTGTCCACAGCGGACACCGTCTACGGAAACAGTACACTGGATTTTACTGATATTTTAGGGATGCGCACACTTTACACTGGAGATGGGGCGCACCTAATGTCACTGTCCGCAGAGGACATCGTTTATTGAAAAAGTACTGTACACTTGATGTCACAGATATTTTTTGGATGCACACACTTTAGACTGGAGATGTGGCGCAGCTAATGTGACTGTCCGCAGCGGACACTGTCTATTAAAAAAAAGTACACTGGATGTCACAAATATTTTTGGGATGCGCACACTTTACACTGGAGATGTGGCACAGCTAATCTCACTGTCCGCAGCGGACACTGTCTATTGAAAAAATACACTGGATGTCACAGATATTTTATGGATGCACACCCTTTACACAGAAGATGTGGCACGGATGATTTAACTGTCCACTGCGGACACCGTCTACGGAAGAAGTACACTGGATGTCACTAATATTTTAGGGATGCGCACACTTTACACAGGAGATGTAGAGCGGATAGTTTAACTGTCCGCAGCGGCCTATTAGACGTTATTTAGCACAGGATGTGCTAAAAAATATATATTGCTGCTGTCACAGACAATAGTCCTTAAAAGGACTTTTGAGTCTCTATAAAGTTTTTCTAATAAAATTCTTCCAATAACACTCCCTACACTCTGTCCCTTCCTATGTACAGCTTTCCCTAAGATTGAGCAATTTAGCGCAGGTTGCGCTACAAACATATATTTCTGCTGTCACACACAATAGTCCTTAAAAGGACTTTTGGGTCTCTGAAAAGTTTTTGTAATAAAAATTTTCCAATAACACTCCCTACACTGTCTTTCCTTTCCTACACTCAGCTCTCCCTGACTAAGACTGAACCAAACACAAGTCATCGGGTGCTTTATAGCACCCGATGATGCGTTCCAGCCAGCCAATCAGTGTAATGCCAGTAGCCAACATGGCTACGTCATTACAGTGCGTGCCAGTACCTCACTGCATGTTTATTGGCCAAGAAACGTGCGGGGATAAGACTCGAGCATTGCGCTCGTGCACATGCGGTACTCGGCCGCGTACCACCATGTGCCGAGCATCAAGATGCTCGAGACGAACACGTGTTCGGCCGAGCATGCTCGATCATCACTAGAGGACTCCATCTGGCCTGATCCTAATTCCGACATACTGTCGGGCCTCTGCAAGGTCCGTCCCCCTTTGTATTTCTCCTTACCTGCAGACCTCAGATCAGAGGGCAACTTCCGCCTTAATCTCTGCGCCATTTAAGCTACGCCCCTTTACATTCTTCACGCATACCGGAAGTACCGCTGGACTCATGTGGAATGCATGCGACTTCCTGTGATGTCATTGCAATGCACCGAAAGTATCGGGATGCGATGAGGAGCGTTCTGAAGACCGGAGAAACTCACTAAGTTTCCGGTCAGCACATGGACCTCCACGCTGGCACGCAGAGCGGGATGTAAGAAGCAGGGTCCCTTACCTACAGACTGCCAGCCCAACTAGGCAATGGGTTCTGCCTCCGTCCCTAATGTGCCTATGCATAATGAATCCAGTATAGCCACATCTGCCTGCCTTCACAGAAGTGGACCCACAGCCAAGTGCCATTAGGAATGACCCGTCTCCCACTTTTTGAGGAGTCCCACTGTAGGGGTACGTCAGGGTCTCTTCAAATACAAAATGGTGCCAAAAAATCATTCTAGCAAAATCTGCCTCCAAAAACCATATGGCGCTCCTTTCCTTCTGACCACTGCCATGTGCCCCTACGGCAGTTTACTACCACATATGGAGTATTTCTGTAAACTACAGGATCAGTGTAATGCATATTGAGGTTTATTTTGCTGTTAACTGCAAGTGTTGCAAGAAAAAATTGATTAACATGAAAAATTTGCAAAAAAAAATACATTTTTAAATTTTACCTCCATTTTTCTTTAATTCTTGTGGAACACCTAAAGGGTTAACAAAGTTTGTAACATCAGCTTTGAATAATTTGAGAGGTTTACTTTCTAAAATGGGGTAATTTATGGGTGGTTTCCATTACATTAGCCCCTCAAAATCACTTTATATCTCAATTGGTGTTTAAAAATATGGTTTGGGAAATTTTCTTGCAAATTTGAAAAATTGCTTCTAAAATTCTAAGCCTTCTAACGTCCTAAAAAAATAAAATGACATTTACAAAATGATTCCAACATAAATTAGACATATGAGGAATGATGACTGATAACTATTTTATGAGGCATTACTGTCAAAAGTAAAGAAATTCAAATTTAGAAAATTGTGAATTTTTCCAAATTTTGGGTAAATTTTGGATTTTTTTTATACATAAAGGTCAGATATATCGACTCAAATTTGCCACTGTCATGAAGTACAATGTGTCACGAGAAATCAATTTCAGAATAGTTTGAAAAGGTAAAAGCGTTCCAAAGTTATTACCACATAAAGTGACAGATTGCGAAATTTACTGAATGTGATGGTAGTTAGACAGACAGACGGCAACAGTGGCAAGATGGGTCACTGGCAGCAAGGTGATGTGTACTCATAGCAATCAGTCTGAGATGTGAGAAAAGGTTGGGATTGATTTAGTAAAGACATCTATATGCTGTTTATTGAGATTGAACAAAAAACAATATTATATTTCAAGTGTGGAAACTGTATACATGTAATTGGACAATTGAGGTTTGACAATACATTTTCTCTTAATACACACTGGTAGATTGCTGCCAAACCAGGGGTATTGCTGCAGTAATCATGTGTATATGCAGCTTAAATAAATTGAACCCCCCTCCCCCCCAGCCGAAAAAAATGTAAATTGCGACCATGTGGAAACTGAATATATGTAAACAGATGAATGAGGCTAGACGCTCAATTTCTAATTAATGCACAAAGGTAGATTGCTGCTATACCTTGTGTCGTGTAGTAACCACATATATGTGCTGGTTTAATAATATTTATCAATCTCGCGAACACTTGCATTTTTAAACTGAATATACGTAAAGGGACGATTGAGACTTGATGTTAAATTTCACCCTAATACACAATGGTAGATTGCTGCCAAACCAGGTGTATTGCTGAAGTAATCACATATATATGCAACTTAAATAAATTGAACACCCCACGAAAAAAATGTTTTGTTTTAATTGCAACCATGTGGAAACTGAATATACATAAACGGAAGATTGAGGCTTGACGCTCAATTTCTCATTAATACACACAGGTAGATTGCTGCTATACGTTGTGTCTTTTAGTAATCAATTTACCATATTTTTCCCAAAGTGGGGGAAAAATGTCACTACATCTCATAAGGCAAATACTAATTAGCGTTTCCACTATAGAAGTGCTCATTACTACCGGAAGACCGGGAAGCAGTGAATGCAGCGCTCCCCGGGCTCTGTACTCACAGCTTCCTGGTCCTCTGCCATCAGCTGTGCTGTGACTGCACATAGCAAGAGGACACTCTGTGACCTCACCCTGTGCGCGTCGAGTCACAGCACAGTACGTGACAGGAAGAAGAAGAGAGCTGAATTGTAGGATCGGCGGAGTCTGGAGCACGAGAGGGAAGTTGATTTGTTTTTGTTTTATTTGCTCTGCGGCATGGTTGTCTGATCTGAGGCATGAGGGGCTGATCTGAGGGCTGATCTGAGGCATGGGTGTCTGAGACATAGGAATCTGATTTGAGGCATAGAAGTCTGATCTGAGGCATCGAAGTCTGATCTAAGGCATGGGGGTCTGATCTGAGGCACGAGGGTCTGATCTGAGTTCTGATTGGGGGTCATTCACATTGTGGGTCTGATCTGAGGTCTGATTGTGGGTCTGATCTGAGGTCTTACTGGGGTCTTGTTAACATTGGGGGTCTGATCTGAGGTCTGATTGAGGGTCTTATTAATATTGGGGGTCTGATTGGTGCTGTGAGTTGAGGTCTGATTAAAATTGAGGGTCTTGGTGGTATGATTTCTAATGAAAAATATTTTTTTCTAATTGTCCTTCTCCAAAACCTAGGTGTGTCCTATGGGCAGGTGCGTGTTAGGCCGAAAAATATGCTAAATTGTGACCATGTGGAAACTGAAAGTAGGTAAATGGACAACTGAGGCTTGACGTTCAGTTTCATCTTAACACACACAGATAGATTGATGCCACACCCTGGGTATTGCTGTTGTAATCACATATATCACGTATATCCATCTTTGATTTGATTTATTCAAATGAACTATACAAGCTAACTTTAGTATGTTTTTATCTTTGTACACCTTTGTGGAAGGGAAGAGTTTGTCTCCAGCCTGATTGCCTCAGGTGGGACTCCCTCCTATAAAGGTAAACCTGCCAGTGTATTTGAAACAGTCATGAGTAAGGGCTAAAACTGCTTTCTGCCCGAAACGCGTAGACTTTGCATTCCTGTACCTGGATGTTTTTATATTGAATATCGAATAAAGAGCCTTTGGATTACCACCAAGACAAGCTGGACAAATCTTTATTTTTCACATATTGCTGTACTTGCTCCCAGTTCGGGTGAAGGAGCTGTTCCGTGCTTCAACATTGGAATCCTTGGCAGGTGAGAGCTGCTTGAACCATTTACTGCTTTGAACTTATTCCAGCTGTACATATATAATTATATACAGGAGATGCCCAGGTTATACCAGCATGGTCCATATCATTGTATACACGAAGATGTATAACTTATACCAGCTGTACATATATAATTATATACAGGGGATACCCAGGTTATACCAGTATGGTCCATTGAAGATTTATAACTTATATGGCTACTTGCATATAGTGATATGGACCATGCTGGCTGGGTATCTCCTGTGTATAATTATATATGTACAGCTGATTTAAGTTGATTATTCTTAGTTCTGACCCAATTGAATGGGATAACTGTAGTGTTTCTCTACCAGGATGCCTCCAGCTGTTGCAAAACTACATCTCCCAGCATGCCCTGACAGCCAAACGCTGTCTGGACATGCTGAGAGTTGTAGTTTTGCAACAGCTGGAGGCTTTCTGCTTGAGAAAAGCTGGTCTACTGTGATAATATGAACAATGGGGGTTCTACAAAAGAGCTATTGTGGGGCAAAGTTCATATTCGTGTTTACACACGTGTTTTAAAATGAATGCTTTCCCTTTTTATAAAGAAGTAAATAATGATGCAATGCTGTGGGGCTGGTATGCAACTTTTTCCAGGGGTAGTTTTTATCCCAGTCTGGCCCTGGGTATAGAGGGGTAGTAACCAGTTAGGGGTTTGTACTTGCACCGACTCACTCTATCCAATCAGTGCTACCATTTTCAGACTGTGCAGGTACACACCCCCAACTGGTTACCTCCCCTCTGTACCCTTACTGCAGACTGCTAGCAATTCATTCATAACTTCTATTAGAAATAATAAAGGAATGGCACAACATAGAGCCATAAGAATACATGCTCCAGAATTGTTATTGCATGAGGAATGCATGAAGACTATTAAAACAGGCATGCAGTGGCTACTCTAGGAACAATATGTAGGGGGGCACATAAGATACCACGGTCAAAAATGTGGGGGCACTAATAATTTTCACCACTTAATCATACTACTGAAAAACACAAAATAAGTATATATATAAATAAGATTACAAAATATGAGTATTGCGGTATGCAGGGTTACCTTTTTATTTTATTAACCTAATACTTAAAAGACAAGCTTTCAAGAGTTTTCCTTCCTTCCTCGGTATTGCTTCAGAGCTGAGAAAGAAACACTCTCGAAAACTTTTCTTTATAGTTTAAAGCAGTTTCAGCAAACACCAGGGCTGTGTAAATAATCCCATATGTTAAACATGTCATTAAAGAAGACCAATGAACAGACGCTCACAGGCTTATTCACAAAAGGGTTAAGAGTTTGGAGAAGGGAACAATCTAGGACAACATGACTGAATAGGAAAGTGAGCTAAATTGGAGATTTTTTTTCAAATCAGCTATGTTGTCTTATATTGTTCACTTCTCCTGACTTCTCCAAACTCTTCACCCTTTTGTGAAGTAACCCTGTGGGTGTTGTTGGTGTGTGCAGCTAATACTACTTATTTTACTTGTAACACAGAATGCGGCAGTCAGGTGTGCGTGTAACTCAGGGTGTGCTTGTAACGCAAGGTGCACTAGTCAGGGGTGCATGTAATGTAAGGTGCGCTGGTCAGGGGTGCATGTAACACAGGGGGAGACGGTCAGGTGTGAATGTAACGCAGAGGGCGCTTATCAGGGGTGAATGTAACTCAGGGAGTGCTGGTCAGGGGTGCTTGTAACGCAAGGTGCACTAGTCAGGGGTTCATGTAACATAAGGTGCGCTGGTCAGTGGTGTATATCACGCAGAGGGAGCTGGTCAGGTGTGAATGTAACGCAGGGGGCGCTGGTCAGGGGTGCATTGCAGATAGAAAAGGTACTTACAGTTCTGCTGTGCTCTTTCCTCGTGCCTTCTTTCTCATGGCGTGGTGGCAGGGGGAGGGGCATGCAATGATGTTTCCTGATGTGAAATCCCCAAGCCATATTCTTTTCTGCCTCTGCAGGCCCTGCTAGGCTGAAATACACAGGCAGCCAATGGCAGTGCTGGCCTCTCCCTCCCAGCCAATAGCAGCTGAGGTAGGCAGGGGAAGATTCACTTGGCTGCCGGCTGCCGACTGCCGAGAAGCCGTAGTGAAGTTGGTGGGCAGCATGGGCAGTACTTTCAGTTTGGCAAAACTGACAGATCGCTGCTGTACTAGCAGCAACAGTGGCCAGCATTTTAAAGGTGAATCAGCGCGGGGCATGCGGAGGGGGGGGGGGGGCAAGGAATAACCTAGGAGGGCAATTCCCCCCCCCCCTTGCTCCCCTGTAGCGACGCCTATGCAGGCATGTCAGGAGAGGTGAAAGGTGATCTTTAACACGCACAGGAAGATTGCTACCACAACATGGGTATTGTTGCAGTAATCATGTATATATGATGCTAAATTAAATTAATCCCCCGCCAATAAATGAATGGCACAGAAGGTAAACTAGATAAATGCAAAACCTACACATTAACCCCCAACAGGGAGAACAAGAAGAGGCATAGAGGCTGAAACAATACAAAATAATTATTTTATTACAACATAAATATCATACAAAAATAAAGAGAGAAATTGAATCATCTCCACAAATGCTGCACTAAGTCTAAGGGTACTTTCACACTTGCGTTGTTTGATTCCGGCAGGCAGTTCCGTTGCCTGAACTGACTGCCTGATCAGGCAAACTGTATGCAAACGGATGTCATTTTTTCTGACTGATCAGGCATTTTTCTGACTGATCAGGATCCTGATCAGTCAGAAAAATGAATGATCAGTCAGAAAAATGCCTGATCAGTCAGAAAAATGCATTGCAATACCGGATCCGTTTTTCCGGTGTCATCAGGCAAAACGGATCCGTTTTTTTGTTTTTTTTCATTTTTAAAGGTCTGCGCATGCGCAGACCGGAATGACGGATCCGGCATTCCGGTATTTTGAATGCCTGATCCGGCACTAATGCATTCCTATGGAAAAAAATGCCTGATCAGGCATTCAGGCAAGTCTTCAGTTTTTTTCGCCGGAGATAAAACCGTAGCATGCTACGGTTTTCTCTTTTGCCTGATCAGTCAAAACAACTGAACTGAAGACATCCTGATGCAAACTGAACGGATTACTCTCCATTCAGAATGCATGGGGATATGCCTGATCAGTTATTTTCCGGTATAGAGCCCCTGTGACGGAACTCTATGCCGGAAAAGAAAAACGCAAGTGTGAAAGTACCCTAAAACCCTCTGTACACACATGCCCCCACAAAAGATGAAAATACATGTAACTAATACAGGGGTTACCAATCTGTATAACAATCCATGTAATAATCCAGTAGCTGCAGTAACGACATCCTATGCAGTGGACCCAACACTGCAGTAGGGATGGGGTTAAATCCCCACTTAAAGCTCCCTTCACTCCCTTATCACTATAGGACAGAAGAGGGCGGGATAGAGAAAGTCCCTGTACATTTCACCAAACGCAAATAAATCAAGGAAATAACCAACCTGTAGGCCTCCTAATGAAGCTTATGCGAAACATGTGTTGAGGTGTGTTTTGAACCCCTTGTTCTACGCTCCTTCAAACATGTCTACAGGTTGGTTATTTCTTAAACTTCAAATCGAATTCCACTTTGGGTGCTTTGATTCGCTTAACACTAGCTGTCAGCCAAATGAGTGTTTGGACAGTAAATATGTAAGGTGTATAGACAGTTTTAGCCTCCTAAATATAGATATATGCATGCAGATAAGACTGAGATCAGTTCCACCCAAGTTATCCAGAAATGAAGGGGGTCATTTATTATATGGAAATACTTCAGGTTCAATATTTCAGGCACAGATGGCAGCGTAACGGTTAGTTACGCTGCTATCTGCGACTTCACCCCACTCATGCCAGGTCTAAAATTGTGGGCGTAGCGTGCACTGGGAAGGGGACGGGCCAGCAGGCCCATCTCATTCATCATTTTCTACATCTGCTTTAGGAATAGAAAATGGTCTAAATGAAAGATAGCCCGGGAGCTGTCTTACATCTAAAACTGGAGCTGGATGCACCGAACTTATGGAGAGGCTTGCGCCTCTTCATAACTTCGGCGGATGCACCGTCATTGCAGGGGCTTTATTCAGACCGGCGTCCAAAATGCCTGTCTTAAAAAATGTGCCCCGAAGCATCCACATCACCAGATCTAAATATACTATGGGTATTTTGCAAAAAGATGAAAATGAATGGCCCAAAGTTTGCATGGAAATATTGCCTACAATAAATATTTTTGAACTTATAAGCGATTTATCTAATATCACACAATTTATATAATATCAGATCACATAACAGACTGCATATCTATATGAATAAACTAAGGCTACTTTCACACTAGCGTTAAAGTTTTACGGTATTGAGTTCCGTCATAGGGGCTCAATACCAAAAAAAAAAACGCTTTAGTTTTGTCCTGATGCATTCTGAATGGAAAGCAATCCGTTCAGTATGCATCAGGATGTCTTCCGTTCCATCCTTTTTACAGTATTTCGGAACGATTGCCTGATCCGGCATTAATTTCCATTGAAATGTATTAATGCCGGAACTGTATCAAGTGTTCAGGAAATTGTCGCAATGTAAAAAAGAAAAATACCGGATCCGTTTTTCCAGATGACACGGGAGAGACGGATTTGGAATTTCAATGCATTTGTCAGACGGATCCGCATCCGGAAAAAAATTATCTCCGTTTGCATACGGATTTACGGATCCGGCAGGCAGTTCCGGCAACTGAACTGCCTGTCGGATTCCTCTAACGCTAGTGTGAGAGTACCCTAAGGCATTTATTAGGGGGTTAACGGAAATTCAGAGATTTGAAATAATGAAAATGACATGGAATTTTTCTTCAGAAATTTCACCAAATGTGGAATAATTGTTTTTTAGATATAGATTATTGGGCAATCATAACAAAGCTCAGATACATTAGAAACTGGATATTCTCTAATTACAGAATGAAAGTACTGATACAATGATAGCGTGGGTCTGGAGACCCTCCAGTGCCACAGTACAAATAATATTGTTTATATCATTGTTTGGAAGCCATGATACAATCCATTGACCAAATACCAGATAAGAGTTTAAATTATGTATGCCGGTACATTCATTACACCCTTGGGTTCCAGCCACCAGCAATTAATTGATTAGCAGGGATATCTACCAAAGCCATTGTTAAGATAAATAAGCAGCCTCTTAATTGCTGTGCTTGTTGAAGTGATAGCAAAAATCACTACATAGCCGGCATCGCTGACAAATATCCTGAGCTGGAAGAATTGGCAGCAGCGTCTCCATCTGTCATTTATCTGCATATATTACTAGGGAAAGCGAAGGGTCCTGAGGCCGCACATAGTTACTTTCTTTGGCTTAAAAGACTTTGTCTCAGTGAAGGTTATAATAATACAAAAAAACACTCTTATTTAGGTTCTGGAGGGTCCTGGGCAGGGCCGGTTTTAGACAAAATATGGCCCTGGGCAAAATCAGAATCTTGTAATACTGTACTAAAAACAGAATTGCATTCTGTCGATTCCAGCCCTCCCTCCCAGATTTACACCCCATAAAGCCCCACACACAGATCTGCACCCTCATGGCCCCAAAATACGCCACATGCCCTCTCCCTCACAAGAATGAGTTCCCCTCCCTACAGCAATGGAGCGGTGCACCATACAACATTTACCCCCCCCCCCCATAGCAAGTGGGTGCATGCTGTTTCTTAGAGCAGGTACCTGAAGCCAGTGTCCGCAATCTGCATTAATGCTGACTTGGACTTTTAACCACTCAGATGTCATGGTCAAATGTCACCACAGCATCTGAAAGAGTTAAAAACCAGAAGGGCAGGCTTCGTGGGCAGGCTTCGTGTTCAGGCGCGCTTTCCCCCGGTGGAGATTAGTGAAAGCACCCTGTTCTTTTAATGAGCCGCAATCTATACTAGGCTTCCAGGTTGATTATTAGTAATAATTTTTTCCAAAGTGAGTCCTGGCGTTTATAGTACTAACTGAGTCCTAAGCAGGGGTTCTGTTAGAGTTACATAAATTCCCAAATTGACAGGTATACAACCCTATTGTATAGCAAATAAATATTGCTTTTCAAGCAACCCCTTTTTAGAGTTGCCACCTTTCCCAACAAAACAATACTGGTTACACAAGTTAAAAAGGTTGTCGTCAATTAACACAGGTGATATTTGATCATATTTTACATTTTGGTCCATTATTATTTTTTCAATAAAATCCAACTTTTCACTGTTGGGGACACCCTGCATATTTAAACTTTATTTTTGAAACGTTTCTGCTGGGATTCGAATTGACAGCACATCACGTCTACATTGGACATATATAGACAGAGGTTATGGGTATAATTATATATATATATAAAGCTGAGTGTATATATGTGTGTGTGTATATGTTACTGTATGTCTGCTAAAGGAATCTGCACCGTCCCACAGGTACATCAGGTGTCCGGGAAGGTTTTAGACCGGGTCTCAGCTCTCTAGCATGTACCATTCCTGAGATACATTAGACAATAGAAGCCTGGCCACATAACCCATATCAGCCAATAGAAGCTCGCAGGCCCTTAGTCTCCACATACACACAGTTTTACACCAGGTTTCCACAACAACCCAGCCATTTTTCTTCACTGCTGTAGGTCAGCTTTAAAGGGGCAGGGTGCTGTGGATGACACTGTTAAGGAAGCAGAGTGCTGTGGAGGTCACCGTTCAGAGGCAGGTAGGGTGGCCATTCATTCCACCCTCAAAAGACGGACTTAAAAACCCTGCCTCGGTCCCTCTAAGCCACGCCCCGATCCAGTTAGACCACGCCCCTCCCACTATACAGCCGATGGGGATTTAAAAAATAAAGGTAAAAATGTACTTCTGTCAGCTGCAGGGGTGAGAGGGAGGGTAACTTTGTCCTTGCAGCTCAAACTCACACATCACAGTGCTGCTGTCTGAAAGTGAGCTGTTCAAACGGACATCCATATGTCCGTCCAGGCCCTGTGCCAGATAGAGGACAGGGAGTCTGAAAGCCAGACTGTCCAGCCAAAAACCAGATCTATGGCCACCCTAGGGACAGGCTGCTGTGGAGATCACAGTTAAGGGGACGGTCCACTATGGAGGTCAGTGTTAAGGGGCAGATTGCTGTAGAGGCCACTGTTAAGAGGGCGGGGTTTTCTAGAAATCACTGTTAAGGAGACGGTATACTGTGGAGGTCACTAATAAAGCGGCGGCTGCTGTGGAGGTCACTGTTAAGGGGGCAGGCACTGTGGAGGTCTCTGTTAAGGGGGCAGGGAATGGTGGAGGTCACAGTTAAGGGAACGGTCCGCTATGGAGGTCAGTGTCAAGGGGTGGGTTGCTGTGCAGGTCACTTTTAAGGGGGTGGGGTGTTGCGAAGGTCACATTTTAAGGGAACGGAGCTCTGTGGAGGTCACTGTTAAGGGGGCGGGATATTGTGGAAATCACTGTTAAGGAGACTGGTACTGTGGAGGTCACTAATAAAGGGTCGGCCACTGTGGAGGTCACTGTTAAAGGGGAGGGCGCTGTGTATGTTACTGTTAAGGGGGCAGGCCGCTGTGAAGGTCACTGTTAAAGGGGCGGGCACTGTGGAGGTCACTGTTAGGGGTTGAGGGGACTGTGGAAGCTACTATTAAAGTGGCAGTGGGGTACTGTGAGGTCACTGTTAAGGCAGTAGGGTACTTTGAGGTTACTGTTAAGGGAGCGGAGTACAGTGGAGGTCACTGTTAAGGGAGCGGGATACAGTGGAGGTCACTGTTAAAGGGGCAGTCGCTGTGGAGGTCTTTGTTAAGGGGGCTGGGAATGGTGGGGGTCACAGTTAAGGGGACTATAACCTATGGTCACTGTTAAGAGGAGGGTGCTGTAGAGGTCAAGGGGGTGGGGTGCTGTGGGACTCACTTTTAAAGGGACAGGCTACTGTGGAGGTCCTATTTTAAAGGAGATGGACCTCTGTGGGGGGGGTCAGTGTTAAGGGGTGGGGGGCTAGGCTCTGGAGGTCACTGTTAAGGGGGTGGGGTACTGTTGAGTCTATAGTTAATACTAGAGATGAGCGAATTTTTCAAAAATTCAATTCGGCCGGTTCGTGGAATTTTTCCCATTTGTGGCGAATCGCTTTAAAAAATGGCTATTTCCTGGCTGCAGAGACCCTTTATAGCAGTATAGAACACTGTGCCTTGCAGTAACACGCATAGGGAATCTGCTATGGTATTGAAACAATATTGTGAGTCAGTTTGACATATAGATGACAAGCATCGCTCTTAGAATCACTGCACACTTCACTTATTTGGGCAGTTACGGGGCCAAAACTGACCAAATAACTCAAGTGTGAACTCAGCTTTACAGGTCAATGTTAGTGTAAAGAAGAAGCTCACTCCTTTTACACCTTCACCAGCTGATTCCACATAGATGTCTACAGAACCTGTTCTATCAAATGATTATACAAGTAGAGCCCCCCGACAGAGTAGAGTGGGTCACTGATTATTTTGCCCTTCCTCTGATCCATCAGAACAATAACCCCCATAAAACTGATCTTGTGTATGGAGCATCCACTCGGTCAGCATTTGGTCAGTAATCCATCAGTATTGCTAAAGCCTAAAAAACAGGAGTGGATCCAAAACAGAGATGACACGTGAATGGAATATTTTCAGAGTTTGGAGGTGGCGGCAGCAGCAGCATAAGGAGCAGAATACAAGGTGGCACAAGGTGACATAGTGTGAAGGTGGCAGCAGCATAAGGAGACCACAGAGTGGCAAGTTGAAATAGTGTGGAGGTGATAGCAGCAGCATGAGGAGACCACAGAGTGGCACAAGGACAGAGTGTGGAGGTGGCAGCAGCAGCATCTGGAGGGGCCCACAGAGTGCCACAATGACAGAATGTAGAGGTGGCAGCAGCATAATCAGGAGGCCACAGAGTGGCACAATGATAGAGTGTGGAAATAGCGGCAGCAACAGCATCAGGAGGAGACCACAGAGTGGCAAGGTGACATAGTGTTGAGATAGCAGCAGCATTAGGAGACCACAAAGCGGCAAGGTGTCATAGTGTGAAGGTGGCAGCAGCATAAGGAGACCACAGAGTGGCAAGGTGACATAGCGTGGAGGTGGCAGCTGCATCAGGAGACCAGAGGGTAGCAAGGTAACATAGTGTGGTGGTGGCGGCAACAGCTGCATAAGGAGGAGAACACAAGGTGGCACAATGACAGGGTGGAGATGGCAGCAGCAGCATGAGGAGACCACAGAGTGGCATAAGTACAAAGTATGGAGGTGGCAGCAGCAGCATCAGGAGGAGACCACAGAGTGGCACAATGACAGAGTGCTGAGGTGGCAGCAGCAGCATGAGGAGGAGGCCACAGAGTGCCACAATGACAGAATGTGGGGGTGGCAGCAGCATCATCAGAAGGCCACAGAGTGGCACAATGACAGAGTGTGGAAATAGCGGCAGCAACAGCATCACAAGGAGACCACAGAGTGGCAGAATGACAGAGTGTGGAGGTGGAGGCAGCAGCATCAGGAGGCGACAGAGTGGGAAGGTGACATAGTGTTGAGATAGCAGCAGCATTAGGAGACCACAGAGCGGCAAGGTGACATAGTGTGGAGGTGGCAGCAGCATCAGGAGACCAGAGGGTGGCAAGGTAACATAGTGTGGTGGTGGCGGCAACAGCAGCATAAGGAGGAAAACACAAGGTGGCACAATGAGAGTGTGGAGGTGGCAGCAGCAGCATGAGGAGACCACAGAGTGGCACAAGTACAAAGTATGGAGGTGGCAGCAGTAGCAGCAACAGGAGGAGACCACAAAGTGGCACAATGACAGAGTGTGGAGGTGGCAGCAGCAGCATCAGGAGGCCACAGAGTGGCAAGATGACACGGTGTGAAGGTGGCAGCAGCATAAGGAGACCACAGAGTGGCAAGTTGACATAGAGTGGAGGTGGCAGCAGCATCAGGAGACAACAGAGTGACCTAGTGACAAAGTAGGGAGGTGGGTGGCAATACCAGTACCAGCTGAAGATGGTGGGTGTAAGAAGGAGCGCTTGGCATCAGATGTGTGGCATTAGGCGGGTGGCAGCATCAGAATAGTAGCTGAGGCAGGTAGCCAGAAGAAACCGGTCTCTTTTGTCAAAGTGTTGGTGTGGCACCATGGATGATCTAGTCTGATGCATCAGGCATTCGTGGGTGGAAATCCTGGCTGATCCATGCCTGATTCATCTTGACAAAGATCAGTCTCTTCACATTTTGGGTGGATAGGAGAGTTCTTCTTGGGGTAACTATGGCCCCCGCTGAACTAAACACCCTCTCTGATGCCACACTACTGGCCGGACAGGACAGCTTTTACAGGGCAAACTCTGCCAGTTGTGGACACAAATCCAGTTTGGCTGCCCAGTAGTCCAGTGGATCTTCAATGTGGGGTGGCAGGGTGCTGTCCAAGTATGCTACCACCTGCTGCTGATGAGCTGGTGCTGCTGGGTGAAGAAAGCTGCTCATCAGAGACTCAAGTTGCTGCTGATGGAGCTGAAACTGCTCCTAGCCCCCACCCTGCCACAGCAGCCATGGCAGAGGAACGTGAACGCAGAGGCCCCCCCCCCCCCCCCCCCCGGTCAGACCTGCGAGAGGATGGATGATGGTGCAGATAGACAGCGGCCAACTAACTACATAGGATGTCTCTATAGTAGTTCAGTTTGTCTTTCTTCTCAGCGGGTGTAAAAAAAGCCCACATTTTTGACTGGTAGTGAGGGTCCAACAATGTGGATTGTCAGAAGTCATCCCACTGGCGAATTTTTCTGTCACTATGCAAGCAAGTCAGCATGCATCGGGCCATTTGTGCAAGTGACTCGGAGGGACTCCCTGCCTCCATCTCCACTGCATACTGCCATGGTGTGTCTGGGTCCTCTGCCTCATCTTCCTCATAACCCTGTAGCTCCTCTGGCTGCTCCTGCTCATCCTCTCCTGTAACTTGTGTATAAAAACCACCCATTTTGCTACACATTGCTTCTGCTCCAATGTCCTCCTCCTCCTGCTCTAGTTCAGGCCCCAAGGGCTCATGTGACTGTGAGATATAGGCGCCACGTCTCCAGTCCCCTGACCAGCCAGATTTACCAGCATCTGTTCCAGGACATGAAGCATTGGCATGACGTTGTTCATCCTGTAGTCATGGCGACTGACAAATAATGTGGCCTCCTCAAAGGGCCTGAGCAAATGGCAGGTGTCAAGCAGGAGCTGCCACGGGCTGACATAGAAGTTATACAGGGGAGTACTCCTGTCCGCTTGGATCATCAAGAAATCGTTTATGGCCTTTCTCTGTTCGTATAATCGGTCCAACATATGGAGGGTGCAAATCCTATGTTAGGGATGCTGTTTTGCCGCTGCAGCTCAAGGAGGGTGTGCTTTGCAGTGTACTGGTGGCTGAAGTGCATGCAAAGTTGTGGAAGACTTCAGGAACCGCTTGACAACCAGATTGAACACGTGTGCCATGCAGGGCGCATGGCTCAGCCCGCCTTGACGCAGCCCCGACACCATGTTTTTCCCGTTGATGGTCACCATGGTACTGATTTTGAGTTGTCACGGAGAAAGCCAGGATTAAATTTCTTGATGAAGGACACGGAGCAGTTCTTCCTCTGTGTAACTCCGTTCTCCCAGGCAAATGAGGTGCAGAACAGCAATGCACCGCTGTGCCCTGCACATGTGGTATGCTGGAGGGGCACTGTGAATTGTTCCTGCAGTGGAGGCTGAGGACATGGTGGAGGATGAGGAGGCAGAGGCGGACATTGTTGCAGGACCAACGGCGTGAGAACGTGAAGGCGAAAGCAGCGTCACCTGGCCAAGTTGCTGGTGTGGCTGTGCAGGAACCACATTCACCCAGTGGGCCGTAAAGGAAATGTATTGTCCCTGACCGTAGTTACAGCTCCACACATCGGCTCTGCCGTTCACTTTGGTAGACACCGACAAGCTCAAGGACTGGCCCACCTTCTGTTCTACATGTGTGTGCAGGGCTGGTATTGCCTTTTTGGCAAAGAAATTATGGCTTGGGACTCTCCACCTTGGCTTGGCACAAGCCATCAGTTCTCTGAAAGGTGCAGATTCCACCACTTGGAAAGGGAGGGACTGCAGCACCAGCAACTTGGCCAGGAGCACATTCAGCTTCTGCGCCGTTGGATGACTGCATGCATACTGTTCTCCCCTGGCAATCCCTTTGTGATCGATTGCTGACGGAATGACTGATGAGGAGAAGATGGAGGAGCAGGAGCATCAGGACCAGCAGATGATAGGAAGGACAGACAGCTCCCTTCGGCTGAGATGGTGGAGCTTTGACTGCCTGAAATCGGGTGAGGGGAGGCAGCGGTTGCTGTTGCAGGCTGGGCCACCACACCAGAGCCACAGTTCTCCCAGGCCACTTCATGGTGACGCTGCATATGCTGATGCAGGGCTGTGGTGCCAACATTGACAACCTGGCCACGCTTCACCTTCTGCCCACAGATTCTACATATGGCCAAGCAAAAACTGCCACACCGCTGAGTAGATGATTTTACCCCCAACACTCCGCACTGACTGACTGCTATTGCCGCTGCTTCCGTGAACCCCTGCACCACTACTTTCCAGGCACGTAAGCTCCTGCGAAAGCGTGTGGTCTACCCTGGGCACGTTTTAGCTCCTGACCTCCCACTGCTGCCACTCTGCTGACTCCCGCCCATGCTAGCGACTTGCTGGTTCTGCTGCTGCCTCACGGGCAAGTTGCCACCCTCTTCTCCCGATGATGATGAAGCCCCCCTCGTCACCGAGCTTCCAAGTGCGATCAGCTACATCATCATCATCGAGTACTGTCTGCATTTTACTGATGTCCTCCTCAATGGTCTCTGGGTCAGGAGCCTGACCGCTCGCAACAACAACAATACTTGCCCGCCTACCGGAGGGTGTGCCTGATGTCTCCTCCACATCTTGGCTGTCCAGTAGATGCTGACTGTCCTCTAGTAGCTCATCCTCACTGTATAGTGGAGCTGAGCCCACAGCATATAATAATTGTCTGGCTGAGGAAACAGAAAAGGACAGAGGCAGGTTGAGGACAGGTGAGGGCACAGGGTGTGCTCCCGAGCCATGCCAACTAATGGTTGTGTCTTACAAACCCACTGACTCTTGGCTGGGGGTGTCTGATGTCACTTGGTGCTCAGGCCTCTCGCTGCGACTCCTGCTGCCATGCCTCCTTACTCTGCTGTGACCTGTGCCTGCTCCAGAAACATTTAGGCCTCTGCCACTCCCCTGTGCAGGGCCTGGCACTTCTCTGTCTGACATACTGTTAGATCAAATAAATAAATAAAAAGGAAATTAAAACACCCCAAAAAAGTCTGTATTTTTCTCACTTCACCACACAATGGCTAATAAGCCCTTCTTTTTTCCACTAATATACGCCAAAGAAGGCTTTAGAACATATAACTGCACCGCTGAATGGCATATAGGCCCTTACATTTTTCCACCGATACACGCTACGAAAGGCTTTAGAACATATAACTGCACCGCTGTATGGCAAATGTATATTTTTTGCTACTAATACAGGCCAAAACGGGTTTTAGAACATATAACTGAACCGCTGAACAGCAAATATATATTTTTTGCCACTAATACACGCCAAATAGGGCTATTATTTTCTTACTTTACCACACAACGGCAAATTCTATTTTTTGTGCTACTAATACAAAGTGTAGAGACATCTCAAAGAAGAGCAAGAGAAATGAGAAGTCCCCAGAGCTAAATTTCAAGTGTCAGAGCCATGGGTCTGAATAATTACAGTGTATGTCCATGTGACATTTTAGTTTTTCCTTTTTTAATAAATTTGCAAACATTTATTTTGAGTGCGGATTGATGGGGATGTTTTATTTTCCAGTAAAGTATTACATTCATAATTTAACCAGGGTGACCCCATGACACATTTTGGAACATTTATTTCTTCTGACTGTGAGGTTTTCAGAAAATACTTGGCAATGGGTTTTCTGTATAAAGACATTCTACATAGTTATGTAATTTTAAGAAAAAATACAAATATTTAATTGTTTTAGGTGAATTTGAAAGCAGTTTAAAAAAAGGAGAGCAAAATCGTCAAGTTGAAAGGCAGGAAATAAATTGTGTATTTGAAATTAAATGCTTTTACACTAGGGACAAAGGTGACCTGAAAAGATAACTAGGAAAGTCAATTAGCATCTGATTTATAACTGCATACAAATCATTACACAATACAGAAAATGTTTCCAATGGGAAGGGGATCATGTAGCATATCAAAGTAGACCAGAATTTTCTCAGAAATCGACCACTGCAATCAGATTTGCAATATCTCTTGTGGATTAAAAATTATCAACACATAAAGTTCAAAACTTCATGGTTCTGTGTTCAGCACCAGGGACAACACATTGACCACAAATTGTTGCAACTTTCTATGTTGATAATGTTTAAACCAGAAGAGATATTGCAAATCTGATTGCAGCAATGGATTTCTGGGAAATGCTCCTATTTAATAAGCTACATGACCCCCTTCCCACTGGGAAAAAAAAAAAATCCCTTGATCCAATACGGAGGCTTTCAAGATGGGTGCCATGTTCCAGACATAGCCTAAAATATAGGCCCTTTCACCCATTACTTGCTGGGGTATTCAGATATTTCATTTTTCCTTTTGTTTCAAAAATAAAAGGGTATCCTGAGACTTTTGACTCACTCTATATTTATGATATTACATATAAGCTACTGGATTCTTGCTAGTTAAGTTAAGAAATGTAGGCAACTGTATAATAGCTAAAGGCAGATATGTAGTTAAACGGGGTGCAGAGGTAGCAGTCACACCTGATGTCTGACGGGGCATAAAAGTCCTTCTGCCACATATATCAGTATTATAAGTGGCACATGGTAGGTATGGGGTCCTATAACAGATATTGCATTGAGAGCCAGGGGTAATCAATAAAAAATTGATATTTCAGGTGAAATGGCAGTAGTTATCAAAACAGATATGTCACAACAGATCCTCTTTAAGCAGGTCATGTAGATTAGATAAATGTTAGCCAAACTCACCAATTTTGGTGGGACTAGTCAACCAGGAAGATAAGGATCGAGAAATAAGAACTGCCTAATTATTTTGCTCTCTATGAGATAAGCTGGTGCCAGAAAGAGGAAGTTAAGAGCCAGAACAGGAAGTAGAATAGATGGAGTGACTTCAAAAAATTATATCCAGAAACCATCCACCCATTTTTTTTATTTAATAAACATTTAATAGGGATGTTATATAGATTGTTAACATGTGATAAACATGTTTGGATAGAAATGTCCCTTTAAACACGACAAGACCATCTCTTCATTTTTCCATATCTCTTTCAACAGCGAATAATCAACAGAGTCAAATATTACAGAATATTTTGAAATACTGAAAATACACGATCTTTAGGTAAAAATACAAAGATGTAATTAGGAACAGGCTCATTGTATGCTTATTGGTTTTCACAGCCAAGGTTAGCGCAGTAATTACGAGAATAAGGCTAAACCTTTCATTTAGACGGATTTCTAAAATACAGTAAGGATTGATTGCTACGTCTGCTGTAAACTAACCAGTTTTTATATGTCATTTACTCATTAATGTGAAGATGGGCTATTTGTGGAATCTTAATTTGAGTCTACAAAACACTTATGGCTTTTAGGGACAGAGATGTTCAGTGAACTTCAAACGAGCCCCAAGATGTAATTTGTGCATTAAGACAATTAGCCTTTTCGTTCATCAGGACCATGCAACATAGTTGCTGCTAGTCAAAATATTTTGCCTGATGAGTACATCGCATGAGTTTCCATGAGTTTATTTTTTTTAGAATTATTTTAATTTATTTTATACTTGGGTTGGTATGAGCCAAATGTGCAATTAGGAATCTTTTCTAGACATAAAAAGTGAAATATTTTACAATTCCAAAATTGTGTGAAGAACTTATGATTCATGTGGATGGGGGGGAAAGAATTCAGTAGATTTTTTTTTCTTTAGAATAAAGAATTAAGTAATACTATAATCTTATCTTTTAAATATGTTACACATATCTATTCAGTTCACAATTTCAGGGACCATGACTAAAGGTCCTGCTTTCAATACTACTTGTGCCACAGGTACAAGATGCAGATATGTTTCACCTACCATATGGTAAACCCTAATCCTAGCCCTGACTCATATCTGTATGAACAGTCCTTGAGGGTAGGAATGTTCATACACAGGAACTTGAGACCCTAGAAACCCTGAATTGCCCTGGAGTAGTGTTTGGGCTTCAGATGGCTTGTTCCTTCCATTATAAAAGAACAAGCGTCTCGCTGAGGCCTATTAACAAAAGACAGAGGGGAAACAACAAAATATAAAAGGGAAGTAACACTTAACTTCTGAAGTAAATGAACGAGCAGGAACTCAGAAGAGGACCACACACCAGCACTTCGAATACCAAACTGAAGATATCAACCACATAGCATGATGGGTGAAGCCAGACTAAATAGGGGAGTTGGAATGACCACTAAGCTACACCTGAGACAAGAGGTGTGGTCATTACCAGCAACCACACTGAAACCAGTGAAACCAAAGAGGCTGTCAAATCACATCACATGCAGCCAGTCTTTTAGATATTTTGACACCATCACTTTAGAGACCGAGACATAATTACCATGTGGGGGCACTAAACAGGACTGGATGGGATTGGGTGTGTATAGTTATGCATTGGTCAGAGTAAGAGGTGTGGCTTAGTATGGAAAAATTTCCACTGCTGCCATTATTCCTCCCTATTTGTCATTTGTAAAAGTTGAAAGGTATGCCTTCACCAGCACATGGGAATTGATCAGTTGTAACTAATCACTTTCCTCTCCATGCCCTGGCAAGGTTTGCAGGACTTGCTACGATATCTAATTCTTCATCAGTAAGTATAAGCACTGATAACAAGACGTGTCTTTAGTGGTTGGAAAGATTTTTTCTACTATATAGAGAACTAAACAAGAGCATCAGCACCTTGTGATGGAGCTCACTTTAGCTATTGGTTATACAGTCCATATTTTAGCTTACTGAAACAATACAGAATTTCTGCACATATTTTTTACCAAGGAGGATTCTCTAAAAAGAAAATTCTAGTGCTACATACCGTCTGACCTGGTATTGATGCTCAGGAGAACGAAATTGGACTGCAATATCAGATACAGTTCATAGACAGGGTGGTGTTCAAGAAAACAATCAGACCAGTTTTTTTTTTCTTTTCCCAGACAATCCCTAAAGCAGAACTTCAGACCCCAGTAAAAAATGGAAACTTAAAGGGGTTATCCAATATCTACAATGCCCCCACACACACAGATTGTATATACCTTGCTCCCCAGCACCCGCGTCACTTCTTATGCTGGCATGGCCCCCGCTGCATATCCCCGTCAAGTGGATGAAGACATCCAGCTCCGGGGGGATGACTGTTAGCTAAGAGCAGGCCGCGTCGGGAAAGAGCCTCCCTAGCATTGCTAATGGCTGTAGCCCCCTCCCCCCCCCCCCTTAACACCAGGCCTCTTCTCGCTCAAATGGATAAGGTAAGTACTGTACTATTTAATTTTTTTTTCACTGATCAACCCCTGAAAGGCCTCAATATTCATGATGCAATCAGCGATAAATGCAGTATCTGAGGGGTTTAATGATGGGGGGTGCGCAATGGCCGTTCCCCGTCATAGCATCCGCTACTTACAAAGAAATTAGTCACAAAGCAAATTTTTTTGATAAGGGGTTGTGCAGTCTGTTTGAATTGATGAACTATCCTCAGGAGAGGTCATCAATATCAGATTAGCAGGGGTCTGACATCAGGAACCCCCCACCCAGCTGTTTGAAGAGGAGGCGTCTCTCTGTCTGTCACTGCTTTCTGTTCACTACACTGCCTGTCATCTCAGAAGTGCAGTGTAATGACAAGTACTCGCTCCATTCACTTGAATGGAGCGAGTACTTGTAATTACACTACACTGCTAACCACAAGAAAGACAATGTATAGTGTAAGAGGAAGCAGCGCTTGCATGCAGGACCTCCTCCTCTTCAAACAGCTGATCAGCAGAGGTGCTGGGTGTCGGACCCCCACCTATCCTGAGGATAGGTCATCAATATAAAGAGGCTACACAACCCTTTTAAATACATATTTGGGTGGGCATTACATTCACCCCTACTAAACATGCAGAAGGATGGATACAGTACCACATACCTCTTACATGCAGTGGCATTCGCTCTGATGTAAATGTTCTCTTTCCTCATCGGTAGTTTAAATAGTCCCCTATAGTGCCCCCAGTAGTTTTAATAGCACTCTACAGTGCCCCAATAGTGTAAATAGTCCCCTATAGTTCCCCCAGCAGCTTAAATTGACCCCTATAGTGCCCCCAGTAGTTTAAATAGTCCCCTATAGGGCCCTTAGTAGTGTAAATAGTCCCAAATAGTGTCCCCAGTAGTTTTACTAGTCCCCTATAGTGCCCTTAGCAGCTTAAATGGATCCCTATAGTACCTCCAGTAGTGCAAACAGTCCCCTATAGTGCCTCCTGTAGAGTAAATAGTCCCCTATAGGGCCCTTAGTAGTGTAAATAGTCCCAAATAGTGTCCCCAGTAGTTTAACTAGTCCCCTATAGTGCCCCTAGCAGCTTAAATGGATCCCTATAGTACCCCCAGTAGTGTAAACAGTCCCCTATAGTGCCTCCTGTAGAGTAAATAGTCCCCTATAGTGCCCCCAGTAGTTTAAATGGTCCCCTACAGTGTCCCCAGCAGCTTAAATGGTCCCTTATAGTGCTCCCAGTAGTTTTGCCCCCACTAATACAACTTTTTATTGATGTAAACAAAGGGGGTTTTAGCTACAGCTTGCTTTAATCAATCATTACATATACTTAAAGGGGTTGTCCAGGTTCAGAGCTGAACCTGGACAGCCCTCCATTTTCACCCCGGCAGCCCCCCTGACATGAGCATCGGAGCAGTTCATGCTCCGATGCTCTCCTTTGCCCTGCGCTAAATTGCACAGGGCAAAGGCATTTTTCTGAGTTCCGGTGACGTACCGGGCTCTCTATGGGGCTGACAGGAACCCCGGTGACGTCACCGGCACTGATGGGCGGGATTTGGCTCTGCCCTAGCCAGTAAAACGGCTAGGGCAGAGCTAAAGCCCGCCCCTCAGAGCCGGTGACGTCACCGAACACACCGCGGGGCGGAAGTTACCGCCCGGCAGTGTGTTATTGAAAACACAAGAGCCCGTGCCCTGCGCGATCTAGCGCAGGGCACTGGAGCGCATCGGAGCATGAGATGCTCCGATGCTGGGCTCAGGAGGGCTGCCGGGGTGAAAATAAGGGTATGTCCGGGTTCAGCTCTGAACCCGGACAACCCCTTTAAAATGGTACCTTTTTTTTTTTTTTATTAGGAATGAAACAGAATATAGTATACAAAATCAAGACTTAATCATTGTTACATTTATTCCTTTTTTTTTTTTTTAAAGCCACCCTTAAATACCCTCCCCACCCCCAGCTGCGGTGCATCACTCTGAGCGAGGCAGAATCAGGACAAGACAATTTAACATTTCCACTCTCCCCAAATCCTTGTCCATTTTTCCTCTATGTTTCTTTGTTTATAGAGATGCTTTTCACAATTTCTAATCTTATTGACTAAATGAAGCCATATTTGGAATATCGCGTGCACACCACATCCGTGTAATCAAGAGTCTCGCCAGAAACATTACCCTTATCAAGATGGTCATCCTATATTTGTGACAATTTACCCTGGAAAGGTCACACAATATCCAGCATTCCGCGCTAAAGGGAATCACTACCTTCAGTTTTTGAGTACTAAAATTATCGATTGCGTGCCAATATTTTTTAAGTTCTGAACAATACCAAAAAATGTGCAAAAAATCTGGACCAGGTGAGTCACACCGTGGACAATTAGATGTATTCCTTAACCCACATTTATTAAGCCAGAGTGGTGTAACATATATTCTGTGTAGAATATTACATTGGACTACTGTAGAGCTGAACAATCAGCTCCCCAAGCTCTTTGACCAGGAAAGAATATATTGTTGAAGAATACTTTAACTAATAATTTGTCAAATTGAGCAATCTTAAACTTTTGACCTAGAGTCCCCATTATCTCATTTAAAGGTGAAGAGGTGTCTACCTGTAACCCAAGTTTTTCCTTAATACTATACAGTGCCGAACGTAACTGAAAATACCTAAACCAAGATAAATTTATAATATTCTGACTTTGTGCTAATTCCACACGTTAAAGTACTTCCCCATTACTCACTACTTGTGAAACAAAGAATATTATTTTTCTGCCAGTACTGATCCCCAGCCAGTTGATCTAAAAACTGTAGGTAATGGTTATACCAAAGGGGCGTACAAACCAAAAATCTCTTAATACCTATCCAAAATCTAAAGGTACGCCAGGAGTTACTAAACAGTTTTCTAGCCTCTCTATAATCTTCTTGTATAATAAATAATTGGCAGGATTCCAATAAGGTGAATATGCTATCAAAGGGAGATTGACTCACCAAGGTCCTACATAATGGACTTTCCTTCCATTGACAAAATGACCACAACTGTGCAGCTATAAAATAACCCTTAAAGTATGGAAGGTTCAAACCTCCCTTTTCTATTGGTTTATAGAAATGTTCCATTTTAAGTCTTACACGCTTTCTGCCCCAGATTATATCCTTAGTAATTCTCTCAATTAGTTTAATAAATGTATCCTCAATCCATACTGGGGAATTTCTCAAAATATACAGAAACTGAGGTAAGATCATCATCTTGATAAGGGATACTCTATCAGCTCTAGATAGGGGAAGTCTAAGCCAGGTCGCAATTTTGGCTCTCGTTTTAGTCATCAGTGGGATCAGATTAAGGAGCGGGAAATCATCAATCCTAGGAGATATCGTGCTGTCCAAATATTCAAATGAATCATAGATCTTCAAAGTATTTGAAAGCCCCCCATTAGACAACTGAAAGCTATCTAAGGGCATAAGTGTAGTTTTGGACCAGTTAATATCTAAGCCTGATACTTCACCAAAATAATTAATTATATGAATAATTCTTGGAAGTGTAATTGTATTTTATAAAAATAAAACAAATACATCATCTGCATATAGAGAAACACAATCCTCCCTTCCCATTATTCCGAACCCTTCAATCACGGAGTCTTGCCTTATTCTAGCCGCAAGAGGCTCAATATCGAATAGTAATGGGGAGAGTGGACATCCTTGACTGGTGCCCCTTGTCAAAAAGAAGCTATCCGTCAAGTCCCCATTTATATTCAACCTAGCCTTCGGAAACTTATACAAAAGCTTAATCATATTTATATACCTTGCTCCAAATCCCATTTTGTTCAACAACACCTTCCAGAGGAATCTCCACTCCACCCTATCAAAGGCCTTAGATGCATCAAGAGACAGGATCAGGATGGAACGGAAGAGGATTAAACCTTCAGAAGAACAAATGCTTAATATTTGTTGTTATTTTGCTCCTGATTCGAGACCACCCTGGCTAACAATTTCCCTGGTCAGCCCATTCAACAAAATATTTCTGTCTAAAGACACTTAACAAGATATCTATTGATAGGTTACACGTAGGAAATAGGTCAAAAGAAAATAGAGAGTTGACGTGCTTAATTAACGAAACTTGATACCTTTATTAATGAATGGGTATGAGCAAGAGTGATCAATATACTCGGATGCTCTTGATATAAACAATTGCAAACAGCGAACCTCCTATTAGAGATAGGTGGTACAAGTAAATCACTATAGTGACGGGGATGATAATGGGTAGGTCTGTGGGAAAGTTTCTCTCCCTAGACAACCCTGCGGAACTATGTCCTGAAGCACAGGGATGTCCCCTAATGGTGGAGACACCCTGCCCCCGTACCTAAGCCTAGATATGGCCCTAGTGATGCCCTACTTAGCAAAGCTGGATCGAGAAATATTAATCCAGAGAAGCAAAACGAAAAAATAATAAGTCAAATATAAATGATAGAAAGAAAACCCCAACGCGTTTCGGCTGCATACGGCAGCTCATCAGGAGGTGATGGCAGTGTAGTAAACGTAGGGAATGAAATAAGCAAAATAATTTCTATTATAAGAAACTGTGGTGCTTAGAAAAATAAGATGGTACTTAGCTCCTTGGCATACTTGATGGTGCTGTGTATACAATATTTCTGTCCTTTAAAAAAAAACTTCTGCTGTGCCTTATTCTCCATGAGATCCCTATTTTTTCTCATTTTATTTCTAGAGAATTCCTCCATAGCAACCAAAGCTAGCTCTTTTAATTCCCTCTCTAATACCATAGCGCTTTCTCAAATTAGATATATTATTGATAAATAGGCCCCTCATGAAGGCTTTAAGGGCATCCCATACCAATTGGATTTTCACAGAGCTGTAATTAATATCCCAAAAATGGATAATCTCCTGTTCCATCATTCTATGGTTATCCATTAAATAAATCCAATGGGGATTTAATCTAAATGGTGATCTTGACCAAGATTTATTATCAATCATAGATAGTTCAAATGTGAATGGTACATGATCCGATAAGGTCCTGGCCTCATATTTAATACACTTTATACAGCTAAAATAGTTTTTATTTACTAGGGCCAAATCTATCCTAGACATGGAGTTACCAGATTTACTTATATCGGAATAGGCCCTTTTCCCCTTCCCTAAGTAACCCAATACATCTATAAAACCTGATTCTAAACAGAATCATGCCAAGGGGGATCCTTGTGACTGACTATGGGTATATTCTCCCATTGAAATCCTATCAGTTTCTGGATTAATGACAGAATTAAAATCCCCATTAATTATCGAAGGACGTTCAGGCCATTTGTCCATAAAGGTTAAAAGATGATTAAGTACATCAGAGGAAAATGGTGGGGGCAGGGCCTTCTTTAATATTGATTGGACCCTGGGCAAAAATTTACTTGGGCCCTCCTGGATCCCACCTTCCCACACCTTAGCAGGCAATCAAGCCCTCCACCACAACACACACAAAAATCCACACATCTGGTACAGTACAGTGAATGACTGTAAATACTTCCAGTTCTGAAGACTCAACCCACAGTATACAGGCCCCCCACAGTATACAAGCCCACCACAGTATACAGGCCCCACACACTATACAGGCCCCTTACACTATACAGGCCCCACACAGTATACAGCCCCACACAGTATACAGGCCCCCCACAGTATACAGGCCCCCACAGTATACAGGCCCCACACAGTATACAGGCCCCACACAGTATACAGCCCCACACAGTATACAGGCCCCCCACAGTATACAGCCTCACACAGTATGCAGGCCCCCCACAGTATACAGGCCCCCCACAGTATACAGGCCTCCCACAGTATACAGCCCCCCACAGTATACAGCCCCACACAGTATACAGGCCCACACAGTATACAGCCCCCACAGTATACAGCCCCCACAGTATACAGCCCCGCACACTATACAGCCCCCCACAGTATACAGGCCCCCCACACTATACAGGCCCCTCCCCACAGTATACATGCCCCCCAAAGTATACAGGCCCCCCACAGTATACAGTCCCACACAGTATACAGTCCCACACAGTATACAGGCCCCCCACAGTATACAGCCCCACACAGTATACAGGCCCCCCACAGTATACAGCCCCACACAGTATACAGCCCCACACAGTATACAGGCCCCCCACAGTATACAGGCCCCCCACAGTATACAGGCCCCCCATACTACACAGGTCCCTCCCCACAGTATACAGATCCCCCACAGTATACAGTCCCACACAGTATACAGCCCCCCACAGTATATAGCCCCCCACAGTATACAGCCCCCACAGTATACAGCCCCACACAGTATACAGCCCCATACAGTATACAGCCCCATACAGTATACAGGCTCTCCACACTATACAGGCCCCCCACAGTAAACAGCCCCACACAGTTTACAGCCCCCCACAGTATACAGGCCCCCCACAGTATACAGCCCCCCACAGTATACAGGCCACAGTATACAGCCCCCCTGCAGTATACAGGCCCCCCACAGTATACAGCCCCACACAGTATACAGGCCCCCCACAGTATACAGCCCCCCCCCCCCCACAGTATACAGTCCCACACAGTATACAGCACCCCACTATACAGTAGTTTACAGTATATTAGCATAACAGCCCCTGTCACCTTTTTCTGATGTAATCTTCACAAAAAAGCTCCAAACTTCTACTGCAACACTCCTGTTAGGACCTGTGATGACCTCATAGCCATGTGACCAATAATATTGCTAGGTTACAGGTCACATGGTGATGATGTCATCTAAGGTCCTAGATCACATTCACAGCTCTAACAGTACGATGCCTGGACTCAGCACCCCCTGTGTAGCTGACAGCCTGACACCCGGGGCAGTGGCTAGCAGGGCTCAAGAGGCAGCTGCCTTGGGCCCCCCAGGAGCAACTGGGCCCGGGGCAGCTGCCCCTTTTGCCCCTTGGTAAAGACGGCCCTGGGTGGGAGAATATAAAAAAAGGCCAGAATACATAAAGTACCAGCAAGTTTATCATAAAGAAATATGAATCTTCCTTGCTTATCGATAGAGGAAGCCAAGCAAACAAAATCAATCTGATTATGGACTAATACTGTCACTCCTCTAGAATAACTAGAGAAGGTGGAGTGAAATATCTGTCTGGCCCTTCTTTAAAATGGTACATTAAAAACTATAACTTGTCCTGCAAAAAATAAGACCTCATACAAGTACATTGATAACAAAAAACATATATATAGCTCTTGAATTTTTTTTAAAATGTGCATGGTCACTAAGGGTTTAAACAGTCCACTATAGTGCCCCCAGCAGCCTAAATGGACCCCTATAGTACCCCTAGTAGTGTAAGTAGTCCCCTATAGTGCCCCAGCAGCTTAAATTGTCTCCTATAGTCCCCCAATAGTGTAAATAGTCCCCTATAGTGCCCACAGTAGTGTAAATTGTCACACATTATCGCACACCACCAGGCCGGGCTTGAGGCTGACTGGCACAAACCACTAATTGGTCTGTTGTTCAAGGCCCGTCCACAGCTCCTGCGCGGTGTGGGGTTTGTCCCCCAAACAGATAAGTTTTAAAACTGCCTTCTGTCGCTTACCCCTGGCTGTGCTGAAGTTGGTGGTGAATGTGTTACGCTGACTGGATGAGGAGCTGGTAGAGGATGAGGAAGCAGAGTAGGAGGAGGAAGCAACAGAAGGCAAACTGAAGCGCCCTGCAATCCTCGTGGTGGAAGGACATGCGCCAAACTGCTATCCGCCTCAGGACCAGCCGGCACTGCATTTACCCAGTGTGCTGTTATAGCGATATAATGGCCCTGAGCGTGCTTACTGGTCCACGTATCCATAGTCAGGTGCACCTTGCCAAAGAAGGCGTTGCGCAGTGCACACCTGATTTTGTCCCCTACTTGGTTGTGCAGGGAAGGGATGGCTCACCTTGAATAGTAGTGGCGGCTGGGCACGACGTACTATGGGACAGCCACCGCCATAAGGCCTTTAAAACTATCCGTCTCCACCAGACGAAATGACAGCATTTCAAAGTCCAGTAATTTAGAAATGCTGGCATTCAGGGCTAGGGATCGCGGGTGGGTAGGGAGGTACTTCCTCTTCCTCTCGAGCGTTTGGGAGAAGGAGAGCTGAACGCTTCCGCGGGACATTGTGAAGATGCTTAGTGACCCAGGTGTTGGTGTTGCTGGCAGATCCTCTGTTTGCGGGGTGGCAGGTGGCACTGTCACTCCAGAGGTGGATGAAGAGGACGAGACTGCAGCAGAAGAGGAAGCAGGAGGAGCCAGAGTTTTTGAGGTGTCTACTCCACTGCAGCTCGTGCTTTGCACTTAAATGCCTGGTCATGCAGGTTGTGCTCTGATTGAGAACGTTTATGCCTCGTTTCAGGCTCTGATTGCACAGCGTGCAAACCACTCGTGTCTTGTCGTTAGCACATTGTCTGAAGAACTGCCATGCCAGGCAACTCCTTGAAGCTGGCTTTGGTGTGCTCAGTCCCTTGCTGCGGTGGGCAGTAGCAGGCGTACTGTCTAGAGGACGGCCGCTCCGCTTTTGCACCCTGCTCCCTCTTCTGCTGTGCTGGTGGCTCTGTGCGACCACCGCCTCTTCCTCCGAACTACATAGGTCACTCGCATGACCTTGATTCCATGTGGGGTCGAGGACCTCATCGTCCTCCACATCATCTTCCACCAAGTCTTCACCCCTGCCTTCCTTGTCGGTCTTCTCACTTTCGAAAGCCCCAGCAGTTGGCACCTGTGTTTCGTCATCATCCGAGACGTGCTGCGGTGGTCCTTCCATGTACTCATCATGAAAGATAAGTGGTTGGGCATCAGTGCACTCAATCTCTTCCACTTCTGGGGCAGGGCTAGGTGGATGGCCCTGGAAAACCCTGCTAACAGAGTCATCAAAAGGCAGAAGAGACTGCTGCATGACTTGGGGCTCAGACTGCATGGCTGATTTGCAAGGGGGTGAGGTGAAAGACTGATGGACATTAGCCTCAGGTGCCAAATGTAGTCTTTCAGCAGGAGACTGGGTGGGAGACAATGTGAAGGAACTGGATCCACTGTCAGCAACCCAATCTACTATCGCCTGTACTTGTTCAGGCCTCACCATTCGTAGAGCAGCATTAGGCCAGACCAAATACAGCTGCAGGTTTTGTCGCCTACTCGCACCTGAGGAAGGGGTTTCACTTGTGCGTGTATCTGGCACAGATCGACCATGTCCTCTCCCTGCAACAGGAGCTCCACTAGCAGCACCACGACTTGGGCCACGTCCCTTATTTGACGCTCTCCTCATATTTTTTGAATTTAGGATCTTGCCCTAAATGGGTGTTTAATTAATACTAGAATAGAACGACGGTATGTAAAGGGTTTATCTCACACGGCCTGAACCAGACTAGGCCTCAATTAAAGTTTTTGTTGCCCAAAATGGCTGTATTTCAAATGGCTGTATTTCAAATGCCTGAATCGAACCCCTGTATGTCGAGGGTGTATCTCACAGGGCCTGAACCAGTGTAGGCCTAAATTAAATATTTCTTTGCCCAAAATGGCTGTATTTCAAATGTATGTATTTCAAATACCTAAATCAAACCCCTGTATGTAGAGGGTGTATCTCACACGGCCTGAACAAGTGTAGGCCTGAATTCAATATTTCTTTGCACAAAATGGCTGTATTTCAAATGCCTGAATCAAACCCCTGTATGTAGAGGGTGTATCTCACATAGCCTAAACCAGTGTAGGCCTGAATTCAATATTGGTGCACCAAATGGCGGTATTTCAAATGCCTGAATCAAACCCCTGTATCTAGGGGGTGTATCTCACACGGCCTGAACCAGTGTAGGCCTGAATTAAAGATTTATTTGCACAAAATGGCTGTATTTCAAATGCCTGAATCAAACCCCTGTATGTAGAGGGTGTATCTCACAGGGCCTGAACAAGTGTAGGCCTGAATTAAATATTTATTTGAACAAAATGGCTATATTTCAAATGGCTGTATTTCAAATGCCTGATTCAAACACCTGTATGCAGAGGATGTATCTCACAGGGCCTGAACCAGTGTAGGCCTAAATTAAATATTTATTTGCCCAAAATGGCTGTATTTCAAATGGCTGTATTTTAAATGCCTGAATCAAACCCCTGTATGTAGAGGGTGTATCTCCCACGGCCTGAACCAGTGTAGGCCTGAATTCAATATTGGTGCACCAAATGGTGGTATTTCAAATACCTGAATCAAACCCCTGTATGTAGAGGGTTTATCTCACAGGGCCTGAACCAGTGTAGGCCTGAATTAAAGATGTATTTGCACAAAATGGCTGTATTTCAAATGCCTGAATCAAACCCCTGTATGTAGAGGGTGTATCTCACACGGCCTGAACCAGTGTAGGCCTGAATTCAATATTGGTGCGCCAAATGGTGGTGTTTCAAATACCTGAATCAAACCCCTGTATGTAGAGGGTGTAACTCACACGGCCTGAACCAGTGTAGGCCTAAATTAAAGGTTTATTTGCACAAAATGGCTGTATTTCAAATGGTTGTATTTCAAATGCCTGAATCAAACCCCTGTATGTAGATGGTGTATCTCACAGGGCCTGAACCAGTGTAGGCCTAAATTATATATTTATTTGCCCAAAATGGCTGTATTTCAAATGCCTGAATCAAACTCCTGTATGTAGAGGGTGTATCTCACAGGGCCTGAACCAGTTTAGGCCTGAATTCAATATTGGTGCACCAAATGGCAGTATTTCAAATGCCTGAATCAAACTCCTGTATGTAGAGGGTGTATCTCACAGGGCCTGAACCAGTGTAGGCCTAAATTAAATATTTCTTTGCCCAAAATGGCTGTATTTCAAATGCCTGAATCAAACTCCTGTATGTAGAGGGTGTATCTCACAGGGCCTGAACCAGTGTAGGCCTGAATTCAATATTGGTGCACCAAATGGTGGTATTTCAAATACCTGAATCAAACCCCTGTATGTAGAGGGTGTATCTCACAGGGCCTAAACCAGTGTAGGCCTAAATTATATATTTCTTTGCACAAAATGGTTGTATTTCAAATGGCTGTATTTCAAATGCCTGAATCAAACCCCTGTATGTAGAGGGTGTATCTCACAGGGCTTGAACCAGTGTAGGCCTGAATTCAATATTGGTGCACCAAATGGCGGTATTTAAAATCTCTGAATTTAAACCAAATGTATTAAGGGTGTATCTCACAATGACATCTGCATCAAAGGCTGCCAACAATTTTTTTGGTGCCCAAACGAGTGTTTGACAGCAGTATATAAGCCTGTAATTTCACACGTGCTGATGCTGCAAGGCCTGTAAATAGTGTTTTTTTGTCAAAAAAAGTGTGTTTTTCAAACCCCAGAAAATGATGGGGGTATTTCTAGCTTAAATTGCACACTGACTAATCCAAATGTTGTAGATTGCCCAAAGAAATTGTGATTTGCAATGTCCCAAAAGCTCAGATGCATTGCTGGTGCACTGAGCTTGCAAAAAATGGCCGCCACCGCCACCCACCTAACTTACAGAATTATAAAAATGTATTTTTTTGGGTCAATGGGCTTAGGGCAGGGTAAAACGATTGTGCCCTGCACCCACACAATTATTCCTAGGTAGATCGCTGAGTTAGATTCTCTCCTATTCTCTCACTGAAATCACAAGTCCAGCAGCATCCTCTCCCTACACTTGTAACAGCAGAGTGACGTGCAGCGCTACGTGACTCCAGCTTATATAGAGGCTGGGTCACATGCTGGCCAATCACAGCCATGTCATTAGTAGGCATGGCTGTGATGGCTTCTAAGGTCAGACAGTCAACCACTTGTTGATTGGCTGCTCTGCCGCTTTTCAAAAAGCGCCAAGGCAGCGCCGAACACCGAACTCGAACCCAAACTTTTACTGAAATGTTCAGGTTCGGGGTCCAAAATTCCTAAAGTTCAGCACGAACCCAAACTTTACAGTTCGGGTTCGCTCAACCCTCGTCATCAATATCTGCAGTAAGTCCCAGAAAACCCTTTTAACACAATTTATTTTTTTACCCAAATACAAAATACTAAAGGTTTACTAACTTATCCAAAAACTTTTGATATGTCATAGAGATTAGAGACATATGAAAAGTTTAAATTGGTGGGGGTCTGAGCACCAATCTCTAGAGCTAGGGGAGAGAAGTGTGTGGATAGTGCACTCTCTCTCCTCATTGCATGCGACAGGCTTCAAAAAAGTCTATAGGCCCGCCTTGATTCCATCTTCAGCAAGAATAGAGGGCGATATGTGTGCTTCTCTCCTCTCGTTCTAGGGATATTGGGGGTTTCGGTGCTCAGATCCTTACCAATCTTTTGTCTAACAATAGATAAAAGTCAATATTAACAATTAATGATTACAATTTATCTTTATTTTATACCCTCCCACCACCCATAGGGAGGGGGACGTGAAGAAAAAATAAGACACATCCAGCCCTAGAGTAACCAGTTTTTCCATACTTGGTCAAGATTTTGTGATTTTTTAGTATGACTCTCCATCGCACGTTCTTCTTTAATTAAGTTATCTATTGCTTTTCTCCACTGTCCCACTGTCGGTGAATCTGCCTTTATCCATTTCCTAAGTATAAGAAGTCTGGCTTGGAATAGTACTTTATTCAAAACCAGTCGTATTTTTTTATTTAACCACTTAAGGACCACAGGTTTATACCCCCCTAGTGACCAGGCCCTTTTTTACAAATCGGCACTCCACAACTTTAGCGGTTTATTGCTCGGTCATGCAACTTACCACCCAAATTAATTTTACCTCCTTTTCTTCTCACTAATAGAGCTTTCATTTGGTGGTATTTCATTGCTGCTGACATTTTTACTTTTTTTGTTATTAATCGAAATTTAACGATTTTTTTGCAAAAAAATGACATTTTTCAATTTCAGTTGTAAAATTTTGCAAAAAAAACGACATCCATATATAAATTTTTCGCTAAATTTATTGTTCTACATGTCTTTGATTAAAGAAAAATGTTTGGGTAAAAAAAAAATGGTTTGGGTAAAAGTTATAGCGTTTACAAACTATGGTACAAAAATGTGAATTTCCGCTTTTTGAAGCAGCTCTGACTTTCTGAGCACCTGTCATGTTTCCTGAGGTTCTACAATGCCCAGACAGTAGAAACCCCCCACAAATGACCCCATTTCGGAAAGTAGACACCCTAAGGTATTCGCTGATGGGCATAGTGAGTTCATAGAACTTTTTATTTTTTGTCACAAGTTAGCGGAAAATGATGATTTATTTTTATTTTTTTTCTTACAAAGTCTCATATTCCACTAACTTGTGACAAAAAATAAAAACTTCCATGAACTCACTATGCCCATCACGAAATACCTTGGGGTGTCTTCTTTCCAAAATGGGGTCACTTGGGGGGAAGTTATACTGCCCTGGCATTCTAGGGCCCCTAATGTGTGGTTAGTAGTTTGAAATCAAAATGTGTAAAAAATGGCCTGTGAAATCCGAAAGGTGCTCTTTGGAATGTGTGCCCCTTTGCCCACCTAGGCGGCAAAAAAGTGACACACATCTGGTATCACCGTACTCAGGAGAAGTTGGGGAATGTGTTTTGGGGTGTCATTTTACATATACCCATGCTGGGTGAGAGAAATATCTCTGCAAAAGACAACTTTTCCGATTTTTTTATACAAAGTTGGCATTTGACCAAGATATTTATCTCACCCAGCATGGGTATATGTAAAATGACACCCCAAAACACATTGCCCAACTTCTCCCGAGTACGGCGATACCAGATGTGTGACACTTTTTTGCAGCCTAGATGCGCAAAGGGGCCCAAATTCCTTTTAGGGGGGCATTTTTAGACATTTGGATCCCAGACTTCTTCTCACGGTTTCAGGCCCCTAAAATGCCAGAGCAGTATAAATACCCCACATGTGACCCCACTTTGGAAAGAAGACACCCCAAGGTATTCAATGAGGGGCCTGGCGAGTTCATAGAATTTTTTATTTTTTTTGCATAAGTTAGCGGAAATTGAATTTTTTGTTTTTTTCTCACAAAGTCTCACTTTCCGCTAACTTAGGACAAAAATTTCAATCTTTCATGGACTCAATATGCCCCTCACGGAATACCTTGGGGTGTCTTCTTTCCGAAATGGGGTCACATGTGGGGTATTTATACTGCCCTGGCTTTTTAGGGGCCCTAAAGCGTGAGAAGAAGTCTGGAATATAAATGTCTAAAAATGTTACGCATTTGGATTCCGTGAGGGGTATGGCGAGTTCATGTGAGATTTTATTTTTTGACACAAGTTAGTGGAACATGAGACTTTGTAAGAAAAAAAATAATAATAATATTTCCGCTAACTTGGGCCAAAAAAAATTCTGAATGGAGCCTTACAGGGGGGCGATCAATGACAGGGGGGTGATCAGGGAGTGTATATGGGGTGATCACCCCCCTGTCACTGATCACCCCTCTGTCATTGATCACCCCTCTGAAAGGCTCCATTCAGACGTCCATATGTTTTTTACGGATCCACGGATACATAGATCGGAACCGCAAAACACATACGGACGTCTGAATGGAGCCTTACATGGTGGTAATCAATGACAGGGGGGTGATCAGGGAGTGTATATGGGGTGATCACCCCCCTGTCATTGATCACCCCCCTGTAAGGCTCCATTCAGACGTCCGTATGCGTTTTGCGGATCCGATCCATGGATGCGTGGATCTGTAAAACACATGCAGACGTCTGAATGGAGCCTTACAGGGGGGTGATCAATGACAGGGGGGTGATCAATGACAGGGGGTGATCAGGGAGTGTATATGAGGTGATCACCCCCCTGTCACTGATCACCCTCCTGTAAGGCTCCATTCAGACGTCTGTATGCGTTTTGCGGATCCGATCCATGGATGCGTGGATCCGTAAAACACATGCAGACGTCTGAATGGAGCCTTACAGGGGGGTGATCAATGACAGGGGGGTGATCAATGACAGGGGGTGATCAGGGAGTGTATATGAGGTGATCACCCCCCTGTCACTGATCACCCCCCTGTAATGCTCCATTCAGACGTCCGTATGCGTTTTGCAGATCCGATCCATGGATGCGTAAATCCGTAAAACACATGCAGACGTCTGAATGGAGCCTTACAGGGGGGTGATCATCCCATATAGACTCCCTGATCACCCCCATGTAAGGCTCCATTCAGACGTCCGTATGCGTTTTACGGATCCGATCCATGGATGCGTGGATCCGTAAAACACATACGGGCGTCTGAATGGAGCCTTACAGGGGGGGTGATCAATGACAGGGGGGTGATCAATGACAGGGGGGTGATCAGGAAGTCTATATGGGGTGATCACCCCCCTGTCACTGATCACCCCCCTGTAAGGCTCCATTCAGACGTCCGTATGTGTTTTGCGGATCCGATCCATGTATCCGTGGATCCGTAAAAATCATACGGACGTCTGAATGGAGCCTTACAGGGGGGTGATCAATGACGGAGGTGATCAGGGAGTCTATATGGGTGATCACTCCTCTGTCATTGATCACCCCCCTGTAAGGCTCCATTCAGACGTCCGCATGTGTTTTGCGGATCCGATCCATGTATCAGTGGATCTGTAAAAATCATACGGACGTCTGAATGGAGCCTTACAGGGGGGTGATCAATGACAGGGGGGTGATCAATGACAGGGGGGTGATCAGGGAGTCTATATGGGCTGATCAGTGGTTTATAAAGGGTTAATAAGTGACAGGGGGGGTGTAGTGTAGTGTAGTGGTGTTTGGTGCTACTTTACTGAGCTGCCTGTGTCCTCTGGTGGTCGATCCTAACAAAAGAGACCACCAGAGGACCATGTAGCAGGTATATTAGACGCTGTTATCAAAACAGCGTCTAATATACCTGTTAGGGGTTAAAAAAATCACATCTCCAGCCTGCCAGCGAGCGATCGCCGCTGGCAGGCTGGAGATCCACTCGCTTACCTTCCGTTCCTGTGAGCGCGCACGCCTGCATGCGCGCGTTCACAGGAAATCTCGGCTCACGCGAGATGACGCCTATTGGCGTTAGCGTAGCCTGGGAGCGCCGCAGAGATGACGCCTTTCGGCGTTAGCGTAGCGCTAAGTGGTTAACTTTAAATGTTCAGTTGCCCCTAGAATACAGATTACTGGATCATTGGGCAACTGAACATTCAAAAGCAAAAACACGGTTTCTACTATTTCTGTCCAATATCTAAGGAGTTTGGGGCATCTCCAGAAACAGTGTATAAAATTGGCTTTCTCCTCCCAACATTTTGGACACTTATCTGAAGCTCTCACACCCATTCTTTTCAACATCCATGGAGATCGATGTAGTCTATGCACTATGAAAAATTGTGAGATCTTGTGTGAACCCCTATCCGAAATCATCGCATAGTTTCTAACGGCATCTCTCCATTTCTCTTCCGTAAAAGATTCTAGTTCTTTCTCCCATTTTTTCACGGCAAGCATTCTAATCCTTTTTCTCTTTCCCTCCATCAAGATCCCATATCTCCTTGCGGTTGTTCCTCCTCCTTCCCCTCCTCTGGTAAATTTGTCCAGCATGTCTGATTTTTCCCTTCTATACCTATCATCCTGCTCCACTGTCCGCAGCGCATTCCTAAGCTGAAAGTATTTATACATATCTCTATGGGGAATCCCAAATTCCACTACCATTTTATTAAAGTCCTTCAGCTTATCTTCCTCAAAAATCTGATCTAGGTATTTCATTCCTTTTTTTTCCCAGTCTATATAAGCCCTAATCGTTTCCAGTTCCTTTAAATTAAGATTTTTCCAAATCGGTGTATAATGCAAAAACCCTTTAATCTCCAATGTCTTCTTAATTTCCCCCCATACGTGTTCTACTAGGTTTAGTGTCCTGTTACCAATATTTTTTTCCCAAAAAAAACTGACTCCAACACCTCTAAGTGATTCCACTCCTCTTTCCATCCCCATCTATTTATTTATTGACTACCCACCAAACTATCTGAACTACCCTTTATGTTCCCATATTGTGTTATTAGATAGTAAAAAAACAAATTAGGAACCGCTAATCCTCCCTCCCGCACTGGAAGCTGAAGGACTTCCTTCTTTATCCGAGGGATAGCTACCTTCCAAATAAAATCCCCCATTAAACTATCAAGTAGCTTAAAAATGTTCTGCGATATTCTCACTGGAGCATTTTGCAAAACATAAAGTATCTTTGGGAGAAAGACCATTTTTATTAAATTTACCCGACCTTTTATTGACATTGGTAATCTTTTCCATATATGTATTTTGGTTCTTAATTCTTTTATTAAGGGGAGGACATTTAATTTTTCATATTCTTCTATATTTCCAGAGATTTGTATACCAAGATATTTAAAATTTTCGAGTTTTTTGAGAACGTGCACCCGTGAGTCTCCCTGTAATTGTCCATCTCCTAATAATAACATATGTGATTTCCCCCAATTAATATTTAGACCAGAAAAAAAACCAAACTTATCTATTATTTCTATCACTCTATTAAACTGATCCCCAGTATTGTGCAAAAAAAGTAAAATATCGTCCGCGTACATTAACAGTTTTTCCTCTCCACCCACATATTGAAAACCTTTAATCTCCCTGTCATTTCTTATTATGCTTGCCAAAGGCTCAATTGCGATAGCAAATAACAGTGGGGAGAGAGGGCATCCCTGCCTTGTGCCGCGGTATAGGGCAAACGGCAGGGACAAGCTCCCATCCACAACCACTCTAGCCCTTGGGTTAAGATATATTAACTGGATCCACCCTATAAATCCCTCCCCTATACCAACCCTCCTTAATACTGTCCATAGGTACTCCCATTCAATACAGTCAAATGCCTTTTGGGCATCCAATTAAAGTATCGCTTTCTCCCCTGCATCTAATCTATTGGCTTCGATGTTAAGGAACAACCTTCTTATATTTGAATATATTGTTCTACCCGGTATAAAACCTGTCTGATCTTTATTTATTACTACTTTAATAACCTTTGACAGCCTATCAGCCAAGACCTTTGCCAAAATTTTAACATCCGTATTCAGAAGGGATATTGGCCTATATGACCCGGGATCCATTTGTTCTTTTCCCTTTTTTGGAATTAATGTAATAATTGCCTCCTTCATGGAATTCGGTAGATCGCCTAGTTTTCGAGCCTCATCCAGTGTTATTTTTAACTCTGGTACTAAAACCTGAGAGAAGGTTTTATATATTTCAAAAGGGAGCCCATCACCACCTGGTGTTTTTTCAACTTTAACCTTCCCCAGAGCTAAATTTATTTTTGCCACCGATATTTCTTTTTCCAAGTATTCTTTTTGGACCTGGGATATCCTACTAAAAGCAATCTTGTCTAGGTATAAATCTAACTCTTGTTTTGAATATTGTGCCCTAGACTTATAAAGCTCTAGGAAATACTCCAAGAACACTTTTTTAATGCCTTCCGGTGTACTGAATAATTTGCCTGTTTTGTCTTTAATTGCACCGATCCATGATTTCCCTTTTTGATTTCTCACTATATTTGCTAAAATTTTGCCAACCTTTTCACCCTCCGAAGCTAACTGGATCCCTTGAAAAAGCAATTCTTTCCTACTTTTTTCTAGTTGGTATATTTTTAACTTTTCCTGTTCTTCCTCCCAGACTCTCTTATTGAAATCAGTGGGGTATCTTATACATGCCATTCCTGCTTCTTGTAATTTTTTTTCCAATGCCTTCCCATTCTCTCTGGTACTTTTTTTCCAGTAATTTACCTTTTTAAGCAACACTCCTCTCAAAAATGCCTTAAACATGTCCCAAACCATGAGTCTATTGGCAGAACCGTTATTTACCATAAAAAAGAATTTTAACTCCTCAATTATACTCTCTTTATCTGAGATCAGTAATAGCCAACGAGAATTGAATTTGAACAACGGCAAGATGTTATTTTTATTCAAATCTAGTTCAATTACCATTGTATTATGATCTGACAAAGCCATGGGTATATACTTTGTCCTAATCCTGTTTTGGGACATAAAATTTTTATTTCCAAAAATCATATCTATTCTTGACCAAGTTTGATGTGTTTTTGAATAACAAGAGTACATGGTTTCGTCAGGGTTCTGAACCCGCCAAACATCTACCCAATTGAATTAATGGACTAGTTTACATAAATCTACATTTTGTGCTCCTCCCCCTCTGCCAGACGTTCTATCCCTGAGTGGATCCATAACCGCATTATAATCGCCTACCGCAATCAATATACATTCCTGTTTGTTCAACATAAATCTGTACAATTGATACAAAACATCTGGTTTATAAGGTGGTGGAATATATATATTGGCAATTACAGTTTTAATCCCTTCTACGTAACAACGTAAAAAGAGGTATCTGCCATAGTCATCGGCCTCACATGCCATAGCTTCAAATTTAATCTTATTGTGTATCAAAATTGAGACCCCTCTAGAATATGTAGTATATACAGAGTGATATCCCACCACCATCCATCTCCTCTCCAACCACCTTAATGATTCCTTATCCAAATGTGTCTCCTGGAGACAGATGATGGCTGGCAGAAACCTCTTCATCCACTCAAGGATAGCGTATCTTTTAACCCTCTCTCGGAGCCCTCTCACATTCAATGAAAGGATCCTAACCATCTAGCAGAGGGGGAGGAAGAGAAGGAAAAAAAAAAAAAAAGAAATACACGTCCCCCCTCCCGCATCCCATATATACCCCCCCATCTAAATAGTCCCCCCTTCTGCTAGCCAGCAGTCTGGGCGACTCCATAACTTAGCATAGAGTCTCCTTTCGCCTCCGCCTCCCCCAGCCTCAGAGGCCCTCCCCATCCGCCCATTCGCTAACTTCCCCTGGAGTCTGGAAAAAAACACTCCTACCTTTATATTCCACCCTTAATTTTGCCGGAAAGAGCAAGCTATACTTTAGACCTGCCTCCCTTAATCTTTTTTTTAACAGTTATAAATTCTCTTCTTTGTGCGTTAGTACTGAATGAGTAATGTGGAAAAAGTTTAATCTTTACACCCTGTATGTGGTATTTTTCTGAAGTTCTAGCATCAGATAGTATTCCATCACGGTCCTTAGTTAATAAACATTTCACCAGTATCGGTCTGGGATAATCCCCTGGGACCCTATTTTTTGTGGGGACCCTGTGTGCTCTTTCAATAGAGAATAAGGGGGAGAGAGTACCCTCTTTACTATTTTCCCTTATCCATTTCTCCATAAATTCAGTACAGTTATCTCCCTCCGCTTGCTCTGGGATCCCCACACATCTTATATTGGATCTTCTTGATCTGTCCTCCTGATCTACCAGTTTTTGTTCCATCTTACCATTTATCTGTTTTAAAAATACCACCTCCTTCTCTAACTTCTGCACAGATTGCTCTAGGGTGGGAATCCTTTTCTCCGTCTCATACAAACGCTGCCTTACTTTCTCCATCTCACCTCGTATAACCATAACATCCGTTTGCACTGCCCCGAGCTGTGTTACCAGGTTACCCATTAGATTTTCCATACGTGAAACCGTGCAAAGTATGTCCTGCACCATTCTTGCGTCTGTTTCTGTGTATGTCACTGGGGTTCCCCTCTCCCCCTCTCCCCCTTCGGGTGACGTCTCATGTGTCGGACCTTAAAGTCTGGCGTCCGCAGTTTTTTCTTTTTGTGGGGATCTAGACCTGGGTGAATTTGGGACCAAATACTTATTTAGACCCAGTTCTTTAGGCCCACTTTCTAGCCCTGCTGCTGATCGCCTGGCGGTACTCCCCGTAGGGCCACGCTGTTCCTCCCTTTTTTTGATGGCATTTTAAGTTTTTTTAACTTCCCTTCCCCCCTCAATATATAAGCCCTTAAACAAAGGTCTCTTTCCTTCCTTTCTTTACCCTTTCTCTTACAATCACTTACTAACCTCCGTAAAAAAAAACTATAACACAATAATAGGACCGAATGTAACCCCCTTTCAAATTAGTCACATTAATCACAAGGATCAAAACACAAAACAATAAATTAGTCCATATTTAAACACCGGTTAGTTCAGGAAGAAAAAAGGAAAGTCAGCGATGTTAAATTAGACCTTGAGCCTACAAAAGAGGGAAAAGAAAAAAAAACTGCTTCTTTAAGGAGTTAAGTTCAAAGGCCTAGAATCCAGGCATGTGGGGGAACATAGTTAGTTCGGAGAAGTTTAATGAAGTTAGTTTAGCTTAAGACCTGGAAAAGGAAGCGACTTCTCAAAAGGGGTTAAAATCCGGAATCCAGACCCCCAACGCTCTCCGTTTTTTTGTTTATTTTTCCTCATTCAATTCACTCCAGTGCGATCCAACCTCAGTGACCGCATCTAATACCTGCCAGGTATCTCAAAGCAGGTACCGGCGTCCACTGCCAATCAATCAGTGGCGGCCTCAAACTGCACGCCAGTAATCGCAGCCACAGCAGCAGACTGACTGTCGATCAGTCAGCTGCAGTCTCAGGGATTGTACCCACCGTCACAGCGGCGGTAAACAAGTAGACAGCAGTGGAACATAAGTCACATGGGGAGACCAGGGGGAGGCAAGACCAACTACACTCCCACAATCAGTCTCCTCTACAGATTTTTCATTCCGGTCGCAGAAGCTCACCACCCAGGCAGACCTTCAACAGCGGCAGCTATATACCTTCAGCGGCGGCGGCAGCAGCAGGCGGGAACCAGGGCGCCCCCCCTTCGGATGTAACAGACAGCGTCAGCCTCTCCAATAGGGGCAGACGAGGGTCAACGTCCAGGGCCTCTGGAACAGACGGCGACGCTCACAGACGCCATCTCAGAGCGATTTTTTTAACATATGAAAAGTTTTATGAAAAATGTGTGATACTTTAAATTAATTACTAGAATTTGCAATATTAGACAAGAGAACAACTTAATGAATTCTAAATAATGGAGACTTTTATTATAAAGGGAAATGTTCTTTAGATCAAAAATACTTGATTATTTACAAACAACCCCAATGTATTTAACAAACTTTTTACTTGAAAAGTTTCAAAACATCCAAAATATTGCATTAAATATCGTAGTAAGAGAAACTGACGAACTCCCTGTTTGCTCCTGTGAAATTAAGTCGCATTGTGGACTTTTTTCAATGATACATCTGTCAGTCAACGCTATTTCTCTCAGTGATTAATGTCCTTGCAATGGATCCTTAACGCCTCCCATGTAAGTAAAGTTCCCAAGAGTTTTTGTGAGTTTAGAGTACCTGTCAGAAATTTGACTGAGAAAATGTCTTCTGAGCACAGAAAGTCCTAGATGATGATGAAAAAAAATCTATAGTTCTATGTGATGCCAAAAGAGTGAACATTAAGAAGTCTGGGTGCTTAACTCTTGTCTATCTTGTTATTAGATCTGTGCTAAGAATTTACAAACAGGTGCAATTCATGACTTGACAACCCAGACATCTAGTCTCTTACTTCCTCCAAATTTCTATATCTAGGGTATAAAATCTGATAAATTATAGTGTAGTAAGAAGAGCTGCACTAATAATGTTATAGCACACGTCTGTCAAGTGAGTAGGCAATGGACAGTATATGGTATCCATAAATTATTCAGTCTACATGATAGCCAATACAAATCAAGAGTTCAATATGAAGATCAATTCACATGGCTGTGATTGGCCGGTGCATTATGTGACCCAGCCTCTATATAAGCTGGATCACGTGTAGCACCGCCCATCAGCTAGAGCAGTGCAGGGACAGGAAGCAGGCAGCGGAAGTGAGGGAAAGTGTTAGTGCGATTTTTTTTGTGTGGGTGAAAACTATCTTTGCACCCCTGACACAGAAAGCTAATCATAAATCTGGCTGTTAATTCTGTGGGTGACCTACAGCGAATTTTTTTTTTTTTTTAGTGCAATGCAACATTGTACTTTGTACCCCTGACACACAAATATAATAGTTAATCCGTCTGTTAGTTAGGTGCACGTCATATACCCATTTATTGCATGAAGTACAACTGCACTGCGTACAGGGAAAATAATATACTTAATCTGTCTGTTAGTTCAGTGGGTGACCTTAAAGAATCAGGAGAGTATCAAATAAGGGACGCGGCCCTGGTCGTGGTGTTGCTGCGGTTGGTGGAGCTCCTGTTGCAAGGAGAGGACCTGGTCGATCTGTGCCAGCTACACACCCAAATGAAACACCTTCCTCGGGTGCACGTAGGCGACAGAACATTCAGTGTTAATTTGTAGGCCCGAATACAGATGTACGAATGGTGAGGCCAGAACAAGTAGAGGCCGTAGTAGATTGGGTGGCTGACAGTGCCTCCAGTTCCTTCACATTGTCTCCCACCCGATCCCCTGCTGAAAGCGCAGAATTGTCACCTGCAGCCCATGGGAATTTGTCTTTCACCTCACCGCCTTGCAAATCGGTCAAGAAGTCTGTGCCCCAAGTCATGCAGCAGTCTCTTATGCTTTTTGATGACTCTGCTGACAGGGTTTCCAAGGGCCGTCCATATAGCCCTGCTCCAGAAGTGGAAGAGATTGAGTGCACTGATGCCCAACCACTTATGTTTCAGGATGTGGACATGGGAGGACCACCGCAGCACATCTCTGATGATGACGAAACACAGGTGTCAACTGTGGCGGCTTTCTGCAGTGCGCAGACTGACAAGGAGGGCAGGGGTGAAGACTGGTGGAAGATGATGTGGAGGATGATGAGGTCCTATACCCCACATGAAATCAAGGTCATGCGAGTGACGTGTGCAGTTCGGAGGAAGAGGTGGTGGTCACACAGCACAGCCGCACAGCAAAAGAGGGAGCAGTGTGCAAAAGCAGAGTGGTCGTCGCCTAGCCAGTACGCGTGCTACTGCCCACCGCAGCAAGGGACTCTGCACACCAAAGCCAGCTCCAAGGAGTTGCCTGGCATGGCACTTCTTCAAACAATCTGCTGATGACAAAACGCAAGTGGTTTGCATGCTGTGCAATCAGAGCCTGAAGCGAGGCATAACACCACCTGCATAACTAGGCATCTAAATGCACGAGCTTCAGTAGAGTAAATACCTAAAAAAAACACGAAAGATCTCAGGCTCCTCCTGGTCCCTTTTCTGCTGCAGTCTCGGTCTCTTCCTCTCTTTCTGGAGTGACTGTGGCACCTGCCACCCCGCAAACATATATATTATTTTTTTTCCTTCTCTTCTGATGCTGTTTGAGTTTTTTCAGACTGACGGGTAAAAGGGGTACAGTGGTATTTATGGAGGCATTGAATTATGTATAAGAAATGTTATATGTCTTGTGTCCTCTTTTTGCTCTTTTTTATTATATAAATAAAAAATATAAAAATAATTTAGCAAAGCAAGTTAAAAGCAAAATGTCACAGAAAAATGTTATCTGCCAGTTAAAATAAGATAGTAGCACATCTCCTTTTTTTCTAATCTGATTTTATTTTCTGATAGATTTTTTATTTTTATTTTTCCTGGACATTATTGTGGGGGCAGTCATCTTGCCTGAGCTGTTCTTAACAGCATTTACAAAGCATTATAAAATTACTTTATGGCAGCACCATGGTCCATAGACACAATGATCAGGAGGGGACCTCATTGACTTCTATGGGAGAGTTTTCTAGGCATGCTCTGTGCCCTGTGCAGAGGTCATGGGAAGAATAGATAAGCTTTGCCAATCACCTATTCTGAATGGAGGATCCTGTCTTATGTGTACACAGAGATAATATAATTACAGTGGTCCAGCTACATAATAACCCTAACAAAATTTGTATAGATCAATTTTATTACTATTAAAGACAAACATATTGTCCACACATGTCCAAGCGTACACCAGACCGTCAAAGTGATTAGGCCAGAGTGTATGTAAAAAAGAGCCCTAAGCTGCAATTCCTAAGACTTGGGCCTAAGCCCAGGGGCGGCTCCTGATGGTGGAGACCCCCTGTCCTCGAACCTACCTGTACACTCCTGATGTACCCTATTGGATAAGGTTGTATAAGGCCTTGATTATATATGGTGGGCTGGTGTAGGCGTGGACAAGGAGGATCAGTAACGAACAATGCACAGTGTATACAGCCCTGCTGATACAATTGACCAGCAGGTACACGGTGCAATAAACTACAATTAAATAAATCTAAAGACACCAAAAAAGACACCAAAAAAGGGATTTTGAGGGATTCACCACCAACATGGACTTTAACTAGTGGATGGCCATATCCTGAGAGGCCGGGCTACGTTATCCAATCTTCATCATAAGTGTATCGTCACGCTGGCTTTGAGTTAACCCTTGGACACTAGTAATAAGACTGAGAGTACCAGTATATTGAAGACTGTGGTTCGTGCCTTCTGGTATCAATCCTGGCCACCAGTGTGCTCTATACTTTGTCTTGACTTAGTGAGTTATCCCTTGTAATCTGGCATATGTTGGTGGTGGCTCCTCACGTTACTGGGTGTTGAATTGGTGCACAATTGGACGCCTGTATACAGCATGTACTTTCTTTTTCTTTACAGACATCCATCTCTGTTTGTTCGTTGTGACATGCACATACTTGATAGATCAAGACGTCTGGTATTGTTCTCTTCCCTCTAAGACCTCCCAGGAATATCATTTGGTCTAATCTTTTAACCTTGTATGTCTTTGTTTCACACCACCTGCCAGATGGATATATCATGGATACGCCAACACTGTTTGGGCCTCCTTCCGTCTGACATGGTCTTCTCCTTTTTTTCTTTATCTATTTACCTTATTTTTATCCACCCCCTGATGATCCCACATCGTGGGGGAAACGCGTTGGGGTTATACACAGATCAGGTCTGTGATATTACTTACTATCCCTCTCTTTTTTGGTGTCTTTAGATTTATTTAATTGTAGTTTATTGCACCGTGTACCTGCTGGTCAATTGTATCAGCAGGGCTGTATACACTGTGCATTGTTCGTTACTGATCCTCCTTGTCCACGCCTACACCAGCCCACCATATATAATCAAAGCCTTATACAACCTTATCCAATAGGGTACATCAGGAGTGTACAGGTAGGTTCGAGGACAGGGGGTCTCCACCATCAGGAGCCGCCCCTGAGCTTAGGGCCAAGTCTTAGGAATTGCAGCTTAGGGCTCTTTTTTACATACACTCTGGCCTAATCACTTTGACGCTCTGGTGTACGTTTGGACATGTGTGGACAATATGTTTGTCTTTAATAGTAATAAAATTGATCTATACAAATTTTGTTAGGGTTATTATGTAGCTGGACCACAATAATTTTGAATACTTAACCCATTATATTTATATATCCTAAACTGCTGGATGTTTATAATATAATTACAGGCAAGATTAGAATGAGTTAACTGCAGTAACATAATCTGCACAAACCAATAAGTGGCGCCAATTATTAAACAGAGTGGCCAGTGCAAAAACTGCAGGATTTTTTGTTTTAGTTTAAATATAAAAAGTGACGCGGAAAATAAAAAAAAAGTCTTCAAAATTATTGAAAAATATGTTCAACATAAAAAAGTGATTTAAACAGCAGGTCATTTTGTGATGACACATTCCCTTTAACCTCTTAAGTACGCCCTGATGTCCGAGTCCTTAAGGTCCTGTGTATTTCCGATCACCGCAGCATGGCGGGCGGTGATCGGAACAGAGTGCCTGCTGAAAGCATTCAGCAGGCACTCTGTGACAATGCCGAGGAGGGTACTGTGACCCCCCCATCTCACCGATCGCAGAAAACCGCAGGTCAATTCAGACCTGTGGTTTACTGCGTTTCTGGGTTATTTGGGTCTCTGGTGACCCGATAACCCGGAATAGGATAATGATCGGTGGTGTGATAATACACCACCAATCACCATCCTTAGATTCTGAGAGGGGATGGTCACATCACCTCTCAGGCTCTCTTCTGATTGGCTGGACAGGTGGGTGGGGGTTAACTTCCACCAGCTCTGCTCTCCTCCTCCACACTGATTCCTGGAGTGAGAGAGAGCAACCCGTCGTCCAGCTCCTGAGCCCAGCACCCCCACTGAGCCAACGTAGTGCCATCTGGCACTAAAAAGGTACCATGGGACAGGTTAGGGAGAGCTTAGATTAGGCAGGAATACTCAGGGAAAGTTTAGGGGGGAAAAAAAAAATGTTTTATTTTTGCAGTACCCTGATCGGGTGTCTGGTGTCCACAGCAAACTCAGCTGTGTGACCCTAGCGCCCCCAGGGGTGCTGCAGCTTGCCCCCTGGCCTCCCACCCCCACCACACACAATTTTTTGGGCGCAAGCACTTTTTTTTTGGGTGCGTTGTGCGTGCGCTGACTGTGGATGGTACTCTTAGCGTCTGGCCACTGTTAGCACATCGCCCACCCCACCACTGAACAGCTTCAGACCGCTGATCAGCGAGTTTTTTCAATTTATTTTTTTCAAATTTTTTGGGGCTTTAAGTTTTACACACACATGCACACACACACTCCCCTATGGCCCGCCGGATGTTTTCGGTCTAGGAGACATACGCCCAGCTTGCCTCCGACTCTGAGAGCCCCAGTGAGGACGAGGATGACCCCACTTTCCTCTTGTCATCCGCGTCCTCCTCATCATCTAGTGATGATGATAAGCCCCCAAGGCGGTGGAGCAAGGGGACCCCCATGCCAGGGACCCTGTGGCCCACACTAGTTCGAGCAGCCCTGGGGCTCATACTAGTTTTCCGGCTCACCAGATAAGTCCACCAGAGCCCCCTACTGTTGAATTTGTCTTGTGTACCCCAGAGGATTTTGAGCCTGTGATTCCTGACTTTGTTGGCCAACCAGGAATCCAGATTCGCACAGTGGGCCTTACTGAATATGACTATTTTAGTTTTTTTTTTCAGTGACCACTTTGTGAATCTGATGGTGGAGCAAACGAACTTGTTTGCCCAACAGTTCATTGCTCAACACCCGGGCTCCTTTTTGGCTAGGTCCGGTGGCTGGACTCCGGTCAGTGCAGCCGAGGTGAGGAAGTTTTGGGGCCTCGTGCTGCACATGGGCCTAGTAAAAAAAAAACTGTGTCAGGCAGTACTGGAGTGGGGACGTCCTCTACCAGACCCCACTCTACTGTATAGAGTGACACGTTCCCATTTTGAGTCCATTCGGAAATGCCTGCATTATGTGGGAATGTGCAAAAAAAAAAAATCAACATGGCCTACCTACCTACCCTCTCCAGGTACCTATCCCCAGGGGTGAGACCCGTGCCCTTACCAGTGGAAACCTGTTGCTGGTCAGATATAAGAACAAGAGGGATGTCCTTGTACTGTCCACAATTCACGGTAACGGCATCACCCCTGTCTCTGTGCGAGGTACCGCGGCAACGGTCCTCAAGCCCGATTGTATCGTCGACTACAATCAGTATATGGGAGGAGTTGATCTCTCTGATCAAGTCCTCAAGCCATATAATGCCATGGCAAAACCCGGGCATGGTACAAAAAAGTTGCGGTCTACTTGGTACAGATTGCCTTGTACAACTCTTTTGGGCTGTCCCGGAGCACTGGCAGCACAGGGAAATTCCTCCAGTTCTATGAGGCAGTCCTCAAGGCCCTGATTATTTCTGAATGGGAAAGAGCAGGCCGGAGTACCTCAGGAACTGGAGGCACCTGGATCGTCCATGGCCAACACTTTCCAGGTGTGGTCCCCCATACTGGAAAGAAGGGACAGACCCCTAAAAAAGTGCAGAGTGTGTCACAGGAGGAGGATACGGAAGGACACCACCACTCAGTGTGACATGTGCCCTGATCATCCGGGCCTCTGCATTGACGGTTGCTTCAGGGAGTACCACACTTCCATGGAGCACTAAATTTATAATCCCCTTCCCCAATTTTAATTGTATTTAGCCACTGACAATCGCCCAGAAAAAGAAAAATAAAAAACTATGGTTCTCAGACTTGAGACACTAAAAAAAATTTTTTTTTCAAAAATATTATATTGTAAAACTAAAATAAATAAAAAAAGTATACATATTAGGTATCGCCACGTCCGTAAGAATCTGCTCTATTAAAATACTTCATGACCTTACCCCTCAGATGAACATGGTCAAAAAAATAAAAACGGTGTAAAAAAAGCCTTTTTTTGTCACCTTACATCACAAACAGTGTAATAGCAAGCGATCAAAAAGTCATATGCCCCACAAAATAGTGACAATAAAACCTTCCTCTCATCCCGCAAAAGATGAGCCCCTACCTAAGACAATCGGCTAAAAAAAAAAAAAAAAAAAAAAAAATTACTCTCAGACTATGGAGATACTAATATTTGTTTTTTTGTTTAAAAAAGGATATTATAGTGTAAAACCTAAATAAATGTAAAAAAGTTGACATATTAGGTATTGCCGCGTGCGTAACAATCTGCTCTATAATAAAAACATGACCTAACACCTCAAATGAACACAGTCCAAAAAAATTAATAAAAAACAGTGCCAAAACAGCGATTTTTTGGCAACTTTTCTATTTTAATCCATTTTTTCCAGTAACAAAGCAAGGGTTAACAGCCAAACAAAACGTAATATTTATTGCCCTGATTCTGTAGTTTATAGAAACTCCCCATATGTGGTTGTAAACTGGTGTATGACCAAACGACAGGGCACAGAAGGAAAGTAATGCCATATGGTTTCTAGAAGGCAGATTTTGATGGCCTTTTTATTTTACACCATGTACCATTTAAAGAACTCCTGATGCACCCCTAGACTATAAACTCCATAAAAGTGACCCCAGCTAAGAAACTACACCCCTCAAGGTATTCAAAACTGATTTTACAAACTTTGTTAAACCTTTAGGTGTTCCTCAAGAGATTATGGCTAGTGGAGATGAAATTTCAGATTTTTTTTTTTTGTATCCTTGCCTTACAAAAATGTAACATAGAGCAACCAAAAATCATATGTACTCTAAAAATAGTCCCAACAAAACCGCCACCTTATCCCATAGTTTCCAAATGGGGTAACTTTTTTGGAGTTTCTACTTTAGGGGTGCATCAGGGGTGCTTCAAATGAGACATGGTGTAAATAAACCAGTCCAGCAAAATCTGCCTTCCAAAAACTATATGGCATTCCTTTCCTTCTGCGCCCTGCCGTGTGCCCATACAGTAGTTTACGAGCACATATGGGGTGTTTCTAGAAACTGCAGAATCAGGGCATTAAATATTTAGTTTTGTTTGGCTGTTAACCCTTGCTTTGTTACTGGAAAAAATTTATTAAAATTGAAAATTTGCCCAAAAAATGTAATTCTGAAATTTCATCTCCATTTGCCATAAACTCTTGAGGAACACCTAAAGGGTTAACACAGTTTGTAAAATCAGTTTTGAATACCTTGAGGGTGTAGTTTCTAAAATGGGGTCATTTTTGGTGGTTTCTATGATGTAAGTCTCACAAAGTTACTTCAGACCTGAACTGGTCCTTAAAAAGTGGGTTTTGGAAAATTTCCGAATAATTTTAAGATTTGCTTTTAAACTTCTAAGCCTTGTTACATCCCTAATTAATAAAATGGCATTCCCAAAATGATCCAAACATGAAGTAGACATATGGGGAGTGTAAATTAATAACTATTTTTGTAAAGTATTACTATGTATTATAGAAGTAGAGAAATTAAAACTTGGAAATTTTCCAATTTTTCGCAATTTTTGCTAAATTTGGTCTTTTTTTATAAATAAAAATGTTTTTTTTTTACTCAATTTTACTAGTGTCATGAACTACGATATGTGACGAAAAAACTATCTCAGAATGGCCCGGATAAGCAAAAGCGGTTTAAAGTTATGTACCTGATGAAGGGGAATTATTCCCCGAAACGCGTTGTACTCCTGCAATAAAAGTATCTCTTCACTATCACCATCTGGATTAGATTTTTGCGCCCTGGGATATCTTATCTACATACTCTTGTATCACACATAAAGTGACACTGGTCAGATTTGCAAAAAATGGCCTGGTCCTTAAGGTGAAAATGAGCCCGGTCCTTAACCCCTTAAGTCACTTTAAGTGCTGATAACTTTAAAGTGCTTTGACTTATCCAGGCGATTCTGAGATAGTTTATTAGTCACATATTGTACTTAATTTACTTTACATACGTACCCTACACATGTAGAGGCATATGCTTTGAAGATACGAGATGTGCAGCACCTGAAACTACGGATACTGGAAGCCTGTGCTAGCATTTCTCCTGCGGTGTTGCTATCAGTGTGTGAAGAGTGGGAGAGGAGGGTTGCATTGACAATCCAACACAATGGGCAGCACATTGAACACATTTTATAAGTGGTCAGAAACTTGTAAATAACTTATCAAAGAATAAAGTTAAAACCAAGCACACCATTGTTTTTCTTGTGAAATTCCCAATAAGTTTGATACATGACCCTCTTCCTATAGAAAAAACAAAAGTTGGATTCAAAATGGCTGACTTCAAAATGGCCGCCATGGTCACCACCCATCTTGAAAAGTTTCCCCCCTCACATATACTAATGTGCCACAAGCAGGAAGTTAATATCACCAACCATTCCCATTTTATTAAGGTGTATCCATATAAATGGCCCACCCTGTACTATAATCTTGCTAAGTGCCTGATATATGCTTACGCCAGTACTTTGACATATAGACACAACTGTATACATATAATCTTACTATGCTCATTTGTACTTATATTGTGTGTTCATATTTACCTCTATCTCTTAGGTATTTGTATATCTGTACCTAGATGTCATTATTCTCAGGTACCTGATTTTTATTTTTGCTAGGGCTTTGGGCTATTATTTTCTTTTTATGTCTATCTCAATTTATTTTATTTTTTTGAAATATATATATAGAGCCTTTGTCTAGCTGAGTAACATGTGGAAAATAGCATACATAAATAGTGGTAGTGATTAACACAATTAGAAATTAATTCATAATACAATAAAGTGCAGGTACTTAAAAATTACAGTCGCATTAGTGATATAGTTCATCCATAATCATAGTATGAATCTGCTAATACATAAATATCATCATAAAAATTCCATAGTATAATTCATACAGTATAAAATAATCAATAGCTGGCATAATTAATAATCAGTGTAAGGTGAACAAGAGTGATAACAATATACTTGATTAAAAAATCAAATAAAAAACCTTTGAATGGATCGATATTGGTTGAAGAGGCATGGTGGAGACTGCAGGCGTCCGGAAAGAACAACTGCGCATGCGCCGCTCAGTCTATCATCGCAAGATTCACACTACTTCTGAGCAGCCCAAAGACCACAACAAAGATGGCCACTGTGGAAACATTACCTACGGGCGCATGCGCGAGTCGGCGCAGCCTCCCATACAGAATCAGCGACACCTATCATGTCAAAGAAGCACCGCAGTACATAGCAGAACAGGCTGGTCCATAAATCGGGGGCCAGCGGGTCAATGTCAGTCACCGAAAGGACATCTGTGAGAGCAGGGGGCCACGGCTGTCACACCGCCACCACCCTGTACCCCAGAATCATCAGCACAACCGCTCTGTGTCACCTCACCACATCATGGGTGGGATCCACATTAGTGAATACACCACACACAGTAGTGGGAGGTGCACGGATACACTGCACCAGTGAATAATATAAAAATAAATAAATAAACATGTCAGCCCACCCGTCTGACAGATGCCACCCGAGTCCCGTGAGGGGGGCTGGAGTCGCATCAAGTTCAGACAGGGGCTGCCACAAAAAGGCTCAACAGAATGTAGTAGTACAATTGTATGTAAAGGGATCGCCGACACAGTTCCTCCATTCTTCACCATATGGGTCAATTCACAATGTATATTCTTAATGTTGTCCTATACAGGAAAAAAGAAGAAAGGGAAAACAATTATTATACAGCACATGTTATTTTCCATATGCACAATCCAAAGAGAAAACAGCACATATGACCAGCGATTAGACAACCCTAAATTCCACATTTAAGCCCTGTGGCTTCAAAGTACCAAGGGTATAGATCCAGTAGAGCTCACGTCTCTTTAATAATTTCGTTTGGTCTCCACCTCGTCTTGGGGGGGATATTTGTTCCAGAATTCTAAACCTTAAATCATTTTGTGTATGTTTCGCCTCTGTGAAGTGTTTAGACACCGGGAGATCCATTTTTTGTTTTCTAATGGAATATTGATGTTGATTGAGACGGGTTTTGACGTCCCATGTGGTCTCACCGATGTAAAGAAGATTACAGGGGCAAACCAGCAAATAGACAACATACGAGGAATTGCACGTTAAATATTGTCTGATTTTGACCCTCTGTCCTGACATCGGATGAACAAAAGAGTCACCTCTCCACATCAATTTACAATTGACACAATTGTAACAAGGGTAACAGCCCTTCCTTGTCGACCCAAAGTATGTCTCACACGTCTCCCTGGCTGTACCTATGTCAGACTTCACTAGTCTATCACCGAGATTGCGGCTGCGTCTATACGAACAAAGGGGTGGGGATTTGAATTCCTCAACCTTTTCAAAGTTACTAGTTAGAACTTGCCAATGTTTTTTTAATTATGGCTGCAATACTCGCACTGTTAGTACTGAATTCTGAAACAAATAGAATCCGAGGCTGGGACCGTTTTACGTCACCTAGTCCCCCCTTAATAATCTCTTTAGTAAGAGGTTTAACACGGTTGGTGTGTTCTCGGATCAGTTTTTTTGGGTATCCACGTGTCTGGAATTTAAAACCCATTTCTTGTAGTCTATCGTCTATCTTTGCTGTATCTTGCACTATTTTCTTTACTCTAAGGAGCTGGCTAAAAGGGAGTGACCTTATCATAGGTTTTGGGTGATGACTCTCGTAACGCAATAGCGTATTTTTGTCTGTAGGTTTTACATATAAATCCATTACTAACTTGTCATTTTGGATGCTAACCTGAGTATCCAAAAATTGTAACGTTTTATCAGAGTGTGTCAGTGTAAACTTAACACTAGGATCAATGGTATTAAGAAAGCAGTGGAAAGCGATGAGGTCCTCAGTGGCGCCGACCAAAATCAGGAAAATGTCGTCGATGTATCGCCACCATCCCAGCACATGGATGAAGTGGTGGCACACATAGACGACAGACTCCTCAAGATGGGACATGTACAGATTGAAACTAGTAACAGATTGAAACTAGTGACTAGTAACTTTGAGGAATTCAAATCCCCACCCCTTTGTTCATATAGACGTAGCCGCAATCTCGGTGATAGATTAGTGAAGTCTGACATAGGTACAGCCAAGGAGACGTGTGAGACATACTTTGGGTTGACGAGGAAGGGCTGTTGCCCTTGCTACAATTGTGTCAATTGTAAGTTGATGTTGAGAGGTGATTCTTTTTTTCATCCGATGTCAGGACAGAGGGTCAAAATCAGACAATATTTAACGTGCGATTCCTCGTATGTTGTCTATTTGCTGGTTTGCCCCTGTAATCTTCTTTACATCGGTGAGACCACATGGGACGTCAAAACCCGTCTCAATCAACATCAATATTCCATTAGAAAACAAATAATGGATCTCCCGGTATCGAAACACTACACAGAGGTGAAACATACACAAAATGATTTAAGGTTTAGAATTCTGGAACAAATATCCCCCCCAAGACGAGGTGGAGACCGAACGAAATTATTAAAGAGACGTGAGCTCTACTGGATCTATACCCTTGGTACTTTGAAGCCACAGGGCTTAAATGTGGAATTTAGGGTTGTCTAATCGCTGGTCATATGTGCTGTTTTCTCTTTGGATTGTGCATATGGAAAATAACATGTGCTGTATAATAATTGTTTTCCCTTTCTTCTTTTTTCCTGTATAGGACAACATTAAGAATATACATTGTGAATGGACTCATATGGTAAAGAATGGAGGAACTGTGTCGGCGATCCCTTTACATACAATTGTACTACTACATTCTGTTGAGCCTTTTTGTGGCAGCCCCTGTCTGAACTTGATGCGACTCCAGCCCCCCTCACGGGACTCGGGTGGCATCTGTCAGACGGGTGGGCTGACATGTTTATTTATTTATTTTTATATTATTCACTGGTGCAGTGTATCCGTGCACCTCCCACTACTGTGTGTGGTGTATTCACTAATGTGGATCCCACCCATGATGTGGTGAGGTGACACAGAGCGGTTGTGCTGATGATTCTGGGGTGCGGGGTGGTGGCGGTGTGACAGCCGTGGCCCCCTGCTCTCACAGATGTCCTTTCGGTGACTGGCATTGACCCGCTGGCCCCCAATTTATGGACCAGCCTGTTCTGCTATGTACCGCAGTGCTTCTTTGACATGATAGGTGTCGCTGATTCTGTATGGGTGACTGCGCCGACTCGCGCATGAGCCCGGAGGTAATGTTTCCACAGTGGCCATCTTTGTTGTGGTCTTTGGGCTGCTCAGAAGTAGTGTGAATCTCGCGATGATAGACTGAGCGGCGCATACGCAGTTGTTCTTTCCGGACGCCAGCAGTCTCCACCATGCCTCTTCAACCAATATCGATCCATTCAAAGGTTTTTAATTTGATTTTTTTAATCAAGTATATTGTTATCACTCTTGTTCACCTTACACTGATTATTAATTATGCCAGCTATTGATTATTTTATACTGTATGAATTATACTATGGAATTTTTATGATGATATTTATGTATTAGCAGATTCATACTATGATTATGGATGAACTATATCACTAATGCGACTGTAATTTTTAAGTACCTGCACTTTATTGTATTATGAATTAATTTCTAATTGTGTTAATCACTACCACTATTTATGTATGCTATTTTCCACATGTTACTCAGCTAGACAAAGGCTCCATAGAGAGAGCTGAAATGTTGCTGCTGGTTGGGTGAATAAACCGCCCACCTTTTTTTCACTACTTGGAGTGCTGCCTTCTTTTTTGCTTTTTGTCTACACTTGGGACCCTGGTCTCTGGTCCCCCAGGAGGATTTTTGCAACCCCATACAGTTTTGTGTGCTGCTTCTTTCCTTTTCTCTTCTATATATATATCTATATCTATATATATATCTATATATATATATATATATATATAAATCCAGAAAAAGGACGGCACTCCGGTCTTGAAAAGGTAAAAGTGGTTTTAATCAACCTTGCGGTACAACGTTTCGGCTCCAATACTGAGCCTTTCTCAAGCACAAATACAAATCAAGTGTGAGCAATTATATAGGTGAGTTAATTAAGTTACAAATCGTTGTGATGGTGGGCTCCTATCCAGGCATGGCATGAGGACAATCTGGTTTCCGGGATGTCTGTGTCGGTCTGGTTCGCTATACCCTGAAGTACCATAATCTGGGTAAAGGGCATCTTTCCAGTCTCCAAGATGGCGTCCCGGCATGGGACGTGAATGGGACATGCGCAGTGAAGCACCTAGGCCGGATGTGATGACGTAGTGGTGACGCAGCAGAGGGCGGCCTCTGATGACGCAAGGCGACTGACAACAGGCGATATCCCCTTCCTGGTGCCGGACCGAGACAACAGTGAGTCGGTAATGGGACCCAGCGATCGTACAGCTGTGGCGTTCAACTCACATAGGATTAAGTAATAGCATAGCTACAAGTTTTTGAAAGTGTCCTTTGATCCATTTCTCAGCTCTTCCCTCAGTATGTTCACACGCTTTGGACACATCCACCGGCTGTGTACTACTATAAGTGCAGCCGATGGGTCTGCCCTTTTTCTTCTTTTATTCACCATATGTATACAAATGTCTGATATATGCACTTGAATGATGTTTCACTTTGTATTAACATCGGATATATGTAACTGATGACATTTGTTTTATTTTTGCACTTGTAATTTTTGTAATTATGTTTATGTATTGGCTAACCTTGAACACGCCCCTTGGGGTGGGACGTGTAGTGATCACATGATTTGTAACTTAATTAACTCACCTATATAATTGCTCACACTTGATTTGTATTTGTGCTTGAGAAAGGCTCAGTATTGGAGCCGAAACGTTGTACCGCAAGGTTGATTAAAACCACTTTTACCTTTTCAAGACCGGAGTGCCGTCCTTTTTCTGGATTCATTGATTGGGGTAAGAAGTCGATTCCCCTGGAACGTGCACCCTATTTTTCCCTCATTGCAGTCAGTGCCGCCATTTTTCGTATCTACTGTATATATATATATATTAATATATATCTCACTATTGTTGGTTACTTTTTGCCTTATTTTTATTTTCAATTATTTTTTATACTTTTTTATTTTTTTTTATTGGTTTCGGATGCTTGATTTTACCTTTTTTTAGTGTATTTCTTTTTTAGGTCATAATTTTTTTATTTGCTTCTTTTTCTAGGTTCATCTTACTCCATCCTCTTTTATTTTAAGGTAAGTATCAATTTTTTGTTTACCATCGCTATTTTGAGTTAATCTCACCACATTTTGTTGTATTTTATTTTAGGTCAGATTTTTGTTATAGTATTTTGTTTCTATATTCTACTAATTCATTCTGCAGCATTCATAGGAACGATGCATAGGTGAATCCTTCATTTAGGCCTACAGGAGATAGACTTTTAATTCGATAGATCCACTTGGTCTCTTCTTGCTGTAGCTTTCTGTCTAAATTCCCTTGTCTAGGGCCTGATCTTATTTTTGTGATTCCCCAAATTTTAAGTCTGTCGCTTTTTCCACCATGTACCGCCTTTATATGTCTGAATAGTGTTGTATCTGCTTGTAAATTGATGTCACTAAGGTGTTTCGAGATGCGTCTCCTAAGTTCTTGTATGGTTTTGCCCACATACAATTTTGGACATCCGCATTGGATGGCATACACAACTCCTGTTGTTTAACAATTGATATATTGTGTAATTTTATATTTTTTCCTGTCCACTGGGTTTTCAAATTTCTCATAGGCTTGCATTTTATTGCAAAATTGGCAATTACCACAGGGGTATGACCCTTTTGTGGTTAGCCATGTTGTTTTTTTGTCTCTGTTGGCTATTCCATTGAAAATGGCTATGTACTAATTGTTTTTTTTAATTTTTCCCTCTCCTGTATGTTATTGTGGGATAGTCTGTAATTATATTCTTCAGGTCCTCATCCAACCTTAGAATGTTCCAATGCTTCTTTAAAATATTACTGACTTCACGGTGTTTTATGTCAAACGTACCAATACAACGTATGTTTTCTTCTGTGGTTGACTTTTCACGATTTTCTAATAGCTAACTTCTCCTTTTTGCTTTTGCCTTTCAGTATGCTTTATGCAATACCTTTTTTGGATATCCGCGTTCTGATACAATGTTTTGCTTTCATTTTCAAAAGCTACCTCAGTAGAGCAATTCAAGGTATTCAAAACAGATTTTACAAACGTCGTTAACTCTTTAGGTGTTCCACAAGAGTTATTGGCAAATGGAGATGAAATTTCAGAATTAAAATTTTGGGGCAAATTTTCAATTTTAATCCATTTTTCCCAGTAACAAAGCAAGGACTAACAGCCAAACAAAACTCAATATTTATGGCCCTGATTCAGTAGTTTACAGAAACACCCCATATGTGGTCGTAAACAGCTGAACAAGCACACAGCAGGGTGCAGAGGGAAAGGAATGCCATACAGTTTTTGGAAGGCAGATTTTCCTGGACTGTTTTTTACACCATGTCCCATTTGAAGCCCCCCGATGCACCCCTAGAGTAGAAACTCCAAAAAAGTGGCCCCATTTTAGAAACTACGGGATAGGGTGGCAGTATTGTTGGTACTAGTTTAGGGTACATATGATTTTTGTTTGCTCTATATTACACTTTTTGTGAGGCAAGAAATAGCTGTTTTGGCACCGTTTTTATTTTTTAGATCATGTAATATTTTTATAGACCAGGTTGTCACGGATGTGGCGATACCTAATATGTATACTTTTTTTTATTTATGTAAGTTTTACACAATGATTTCTTTTTTGAAGAAATAGCTGTTTTGGCACCGTTTTTATTTTTTAGATCATGTAATATTTTTATAGACCAGGTTGTCACGGATGTGGCGATACCTAATATGTATACTTTTTTTTATTTATGTAAGTTTTACACAATGATTTCTTTTTTGAAGCAAAAAAAATCATGTTTTAGTATCTCCATAGTCTGAGAGCCATAATTTTTTCAGTTTTTGGGGCGATTACCTTGGGTAGGGTATAATTTTTGCGGGATGAGATGACGGTTTTATTGGCACTATTTTGGGGTGCGTGTGACTTTTTGATCGCTTGCTATTACACTTTTTGTGATGTAAGGTGATGTTAGCACAGTTTTTATTTGAATTTTTTTACAGTGTTCATCTGAGGGATTAGGTCATGTGATATTTTTATAGAGCCGGTCGATATGGACACGCGATACCTCATATGTATACTTTTTATTTATTTATGTAGGTTTTACACAATAATATCATTTTTGAAAAAAAATTAAAATCATGTTTTAGTGTCTCCATATTCTGAGAGCCATAGTTTTTTCAGTTTTTGGGAGATTATCTTAAGTAGGGTCTCATTTTTTGCAGGATGAGATTACGGTTTGATTTGCACTATTTTGGGGTGCATATGACTTTTTGATCACTTGCTATTACACTTTTTGTTATGTAAGGTGACAAAAAATGGTTTATTTAGCACAATTGAATTTTTTTTTTTTTTACGGTGTTCATCTGAGGGGTTAGGTCATGTTATATTTTTATAGAGCCGGTCGATACGAACGTGGTGATACCAAATATGTATACTTTTTTATTTATTTATGTAAGTTTTACACAATAACAGCTTTTTTAAAACAAAAAAAATTATGTTTTAGTGTCTCCATATTCTGAGCCATAGTTTTTTCTTATTTTTGGGGCAATTGTCTCAGGTATGAGGTGATGGTTAGATTGGTACTATTTTGGTTGGCAAACGCCTTTTTGATCGCTTGCTGTTGTACTTTTTGTGATGTAAGGTGACAAAAAAATTGTTTATTTAGCACAGTTTTTTACAGTGTTCATCTGAGGGGTTAGGGCATGTGGTATGTTTATAGAGCCGGTCGATACGGATGCGGCGGTACCACAGAGATATACGTTTTTGTTTATTTTTACTTGAAACTTTGAGTTTTGGGGGGGGGGGGAAACTTTTTTTTTAAACTTTTTTTTTAAACTTTTTTTTTTACTTTATTTTTTGTCCCACTTTGGGACTTGAACTTTTGGGGGTGTAATCCCTTACGATGCATTCCAATACTTCTGTATTGGAATGCATTGGCTGTATGAGTAATGCTGTGTGTATTACTTCCGGCCTGTGAATCCAGGGGGCTGGATCTCACAGGCTCGTCACCGGAAGGCAGCACGATGCCTTTCTTAGACATCACACTGCCTCCCATGCCATCGGGTCCCCCCCACAGCCGCATGGGGACCCGATGGCACCGCCCGCCGCCGCAACTGCAGGTGAAAGCCGCAAACCGCAGGTCTGAATTGCGGCGGTTTGCGGCGATCCCCGATAGGTCACATGACCCCCCCCCCCCCCGGTGTTGTGACAGGATGCCCGCTGAATGAGCGGGCATCCTGTTCCTATTACCCCCCGCCGCGATGTACTTTTAAACTTAGGACGTACCGGTACGCCCTGAGTCCTTAAGGGGTTAAAGGGTTATCCGGGAATTAAGAACATAAACCTACTTAAATATTACTTAAATACATTCCCAAATACCTTTCATTAGGTATAATGGCTTGTTTTGTCTATGGAGAAATGATTAGGAGAAATGAAATGGCCACCATCCTATTGGTTCACATTAAGCCTGTCCTAATCACACAACAGGGCATGTTACTTCATAACACTGAGGAAAAGAGCTGCCTCATCCACCTCTCCTACTTGTCAGGGATTATGATCCTGAATACAGCTGATAAGATCACAATACATTATTAAGCGCCTTGTATTAACTTTCTCTACATGATAAATGCCATTTGCTAAGGTGAGACAATCCTTTCTGCCAAACTTGACCAATTGGAAGGGCGCATCATCAATCTAAAAGAGGTCACTGCCATTAGGCAAAACTATTGCCATGAAGGAGTGTACTTTGGCGTGAACAATGTTTATGTAGGTGGTACGTAATATCAACATAAATGCCGGGGTCCAAAGTTTCCCAGCAGAAAAGTAGCCAGAGAAGCACACTGACTCCGCTGGCTTACCTTCTTCCCATAAGGCATTCCACATAACTTTGTTAAAATATGAGTTGTTAGACCAGACCACCTTCTTCCATTGCTCTGTGGTCTCATTCTAACACTCATGCACCCATTGTAGGCACCAATGGGCAGGAGTCAGCATGAGTACTCTGACCAGGCTCTATCTATGCTCCCTATGCTACAAGCCATGATGTGCTGCATGTTCTAACATCTTTCTATCATAGACAACACTGATGTTTTCAATAATTTGTGCTACAGTAGCTTTTCTGTGGGATTTGACCAAACTGGCTAGCCTTTGCTCCCCACACACATTAATGAGCCTTGGGCATCCATGATCACCAGTTTGTTAATTGTCCTTCCTTGGAACACTATCGGTACTAATCACTGGGAACACCCCACATGAACTGCTGGTTACATAGTGGTTGACAAAAGACATGTCCATCAAGTTCAACCTTGATTTGGAGATGCTCTTACCTAGGCATCCAGCATTCACAATTTGCCTATGTCAAAGTCACTCAGATTGGATCAAGAACAGACAACAGACTGTTCATTTGCTGCCTCATATAATCTACCCATTGGAACAAGATACAGTAAGTGTTTTTTTTTTTTTTTGCTTCATCTGCCAGTGGTTTTAATGATATCTCTGAACAGTGGGATCCATAGGCAGATTACTGATTGAGTCTGCAGTATAGGCAGTGCAGACTATAGACTGACAAAAATGGAAGCCTTAACGACATAAACATCATACAGTATGTACACAGGTCCCACACCTTTTTTATTTTTTTATTTTTTTATTTTTTTTTTATTTGAATTTCACATACAAAATAGATCCATAAAAATGGAAAAAACACATTACTCTAACACTAGACATAATAGTTACAATTCTTTTTCATCATTTTTTCTTTCCCTTACCCTCCCTCCCCCCCCCCCCTCCCCCCACATGGGGACGCGAGGAAAAAAATAAAAATAAAAAAAAAATAAAAAAACAACACTAAAGTAGCCAATTTTTCCATACCGGGTCGAGATTTAATGACCTTTTTTTGTGACTCTTCATCACTCGTTCTTCTTTAATTAAATTATCTATCATTTTTCTCCACTGTCCCACCGTCGGTAAGTCTACTTTTATCCATTTCCTGAGTATAAGTAATCTGGCCTGAAATAGTATTTTATTCAGAACCAGTCGTGTTTTTTTATTTAGCTTCAAATGTTCAGTTGCCCCTAGAATACAAATTATTGGATCTCTGGGCAGCCGAACCTTCAAAAGCAAAAAAACGGTTTCAATTATTTCTGTCCAATATCTATGGAGCTTGGGACATCTCCAAAAGCAATGTATTAAATCAGCTCTCTCCTCCCATGTATTTTAGTTCTTAGTTCTTTTACTAAGGGAAGGACATTTAATTTTTCATATTCTTCTATATTTCCGGAGATTTGTATGCCAAGATATTTAAAATTTTCATGTTTTTTAAGAACGTGCACCCGTGTATCTCCCTGTAATTGTCTATCTCCTAGTGATAACATATGTGATTTCCCCCAATTTATCTTTAAACCCGAAAAAAAACCAAACTTATCTATTATCTCTATTACTCTATTAAACTGGTCCCCAGTATTTTGCAAAAAGAGTAATATATCATCCGCATACATTAACAATTTTTCTTCTCCGCCCGCATATTGGAAGCTTTTAATCTCATTATCATTTCTTATTATAGTTGCCAAGGGTTCCATTGCAATGGCGAATAGCAGTGGGGAGAGAGGGCATCCCTGCCTAGTGCCTCGAAATAGGGCAAAAGGCAGGGACAAGCTCCCATCCACCACCACTCTAGCCCTGGGATTTAGATATATTAGCTGGATCCATCCTATAAATCCCTCCCCTATACCAAATCTCCTCAATACTGCCCATAGATACTCCCATTCAATGCAGTCAAATGCCTTTTGGGCATCCAATGAGAGTATCGCTTTCTCCCCTGCATCTAATCTATTGGCTTCGATGTTGAGGAACAGCCTTCTTATATTGGAGTATATTGTTCTACCCGGTATAAATCCTGTCTGATCTTTATTTATTATTACTTTAATGACCCTTGAAAGCCTGTCAGCTAGGACTTTTGCCAAAATTTTAACATCCGTATTCAACAGGGATATTGGCCTGTATGAACCGGGATCTGTTGGTTCTTTTCCCTTTTTTGGGATTAGTGTAATAGTTGCTTCCTTCATAGAGTTCGGTAGGTCGCCTAGTTTTTGAGCTTCGTCCAGAGTTATCTTTAATTCTTGTACCAAAACCTGGGAAAAGGTTTTATATATTTCAAAGGGGAGCCCGTCCCCACCCGGTGCTTTCTCGGATTTAACCTTCCCCAGAGCTAGATTTATTTCTGCCACCGTTATTTCTTTTTCCAAATATTCTTTTTGGGGCTTGGATATCCTACTAAAGGCAATCTCGTCCAAGTATGAATCTAGCTCTTGTTTTGAATATTGTACCCTGGACTTATACAGCTCTAGGAAGTACTCCCAGAACACTTTTTTAATACCTTCGGGTGTGGTAATTAGTTTACCCGTTTTATCTTTGATTGCACCTATCCATGATTTCCCTTTTTGATTTCTCACTATATTTGCTAGTATTTTACCGACCT